>NC_141085.1:10232816-10635316 GCF_041138505.1 Cibotium barometz
ATGTGAATAGAGGTGATGAGATGTGAGGTGAATAGATGTAACAAGATGTGATGAGAATCAGATAAGTGTGAATGAATGGATGGATGGATGTGATGTGAATAGAGGTGATGAGATATCAGGTGAATAGATGTGATGTGAATCAGATAGATGTGAATGGATGGATGGATGTGATGTGAATAGAGGTGATGATATGCGAGGTGAATAGATGTAACGAGATGTGATGAGATCAGATAAGTGTGAATGAATGGATGGGTGGTTGTTGTGATGTGAATAGAGGTGATGAGATGTGAGGTGAGTAGATTTGATAAGATGTGAATGAATGGATGAGACGTGATGTCATGTGAATCAGGATGTAAATGAATGATATGGGATATGAGTGGATGATATGTGATGGAAATGGATTTAATTGTATAAGTGAAGAATGGATATGAATGTATATGTGAAAGAATTGATGTGAATGAGTATGTGAAAGAATGGATATAGATGTGTATGTGAATGAGTATGTGAAAGAATGGATATAGATGTGTATGTGAAAGAATGTGATGTGATGGAAAGAGATGTGATGTGTCATAAATATATGTGGATGTGAATGTGATGGATATGTGGATGTGAATGTGATGGATATAAATGTGATGGATATGAATGAATGTGAATATGATGGATATGAATGAATGTGATGTGATGGGATGTGGATCGAGATAGATGTGAATGAATGAGATGTGAGGTAAAATGAATGAGATGTGATGTGAGTGAATGTGATGTGGTCTGAATGGATGAGATGTGATGAAATGAAAAATGATGTGATAAGAAATGGAATACACATGAAAGAAATGAGAATTGATATGGAACAATGTGGAAAGACGAGAGTTCGTTATAGAAACTGTATTTATGACATGTTTTTAAATGGCTGTTTTATGTCAAGAATATTGGGGAAGCATTTTGACCGTCTTGTGAATGAGGTCGTGGAGACCTAATTTGATAAAGTTGCAATAGCTGATGGAGAGTCAATGGAGGACGTCTCGCATAGCAAGGTCGGCCGAGGTCTTGTGACCAGCCTCGGTTCGATTAAAATGGTGAGCTTCTGGTACGGTGGATGAGGGACCAAGGAAGCAGCCTATGAGTGAAGCGCTAGGTCACCTGCAAAGAATCCTAGAGGGCGCTGACAATATGCTCTCCCAGTCATGAAATGTCATGCATGTAAATGTTTCGCAAACTGCATCTTTATTTCAAAGAAGAGACTCAAAAGTGTAAAAGTGAGTGCAAAACCTAGTCTCCGCTGGAAGCTTTAACATAACTGACATGCGAGGTCGAAAAATATCTAACACTCTCTGTCTCTTGAGCATGAATCTCACAAGCTGGTGAAGCGGTGTCGACGATTGAGGCAAACCATTTGGTATCATCACTTTTATACCAATCTTTTAATACAAGATTCAAACTATGAGTATTACAGCCTAGCGGAAAAACATGTGGATAGTGCCGCTTTAGGATTTTGGATGCATTCTTGCAATTCTTTGCATTGTCCATGACGATTTGGACTACATTTTTGGCACCCACTTCCTCTATCACAGAGCAAATGACTTGAGCAATGTAAGCCCCAGTTTTGATTGAACCAGCAGAATCCACGGCATGGATGAAAGTCTCACCTCTAGGTGAAATAACCATTATATTAATTAATGGTTTTCTTTGTAAATTGGACCATCCATCACTTACTATACTACATCCAGAAAGCTCTATATTGCTAAGAATTATTCTTTGTACACGTTCTTTTACTTGAATGTGTATCGTTGATGTTCTCTACGAGAAGAGTTTGCTCCTCACCATTTTCCCCTCCTTGGCATCCTTGGTGTGCATGGGAGCTTTTTTTTTGTTCTCTCTAAGGTTTTTGTGTCCACTTTTATATAAGCTTTTATGCCCTAACACCTTATGCACCATCATGGAGCTCTTATGCGTAAGAGCTCATACATAAAAAGCTATGCATAGATGTCTTATGCATAGATCTCCTATGCATAAGCCTTGTGCACAAAGGCTTATGCATAAGAGCTTATACATAAGTTCTTGTTCATATTAAAGACCCATGCATAAGGAGCGGCTTATGCATAAAGAGATATTCATAGGCTTATTTAGAGCTCTTTATGCGTAAGCTCTTTATACATATAGTCATGCATAAGAGTTTTATGCATAGAGGTTTTATTCATGGGAACTTATATTTGCATACGCCTTATGCATAAGAGTTTGTGTCTAAAAGATTTATAAATAGAGCCTTATGGATGGAGCCTTAAGCTCATGTGTAAGAGCTTATACATAGAGCCTTATGGATAGAGCTTTATGCATAAAGCCTTATGGTGGATGGAGCTTGAAGCTCTTCGGTGAGAGCTTATACATAAGCTCATGCATAGCTCTCTTTATGCATTAGGCTTGATTGGGGCATAAGAGGTTAATATACATAAGCTCATGCATATTATTAGCTGTTTATCCAAAAAAAGAAGAAGAAGAAAAATGAAGGTTGTGAAGGGAGAGAAAAATATGCAATGGGGAGTTGACATTGGACACAACGATTAAGAGCTGATTATAAACCGGAGGTTAGAGAATAAATTGAGTCGAACTCGAGTGTCAATGCTCGATTTTATTCAACCTTGTGAACTCACGAGGGTCGGCTTTGCCTCTCGTGGGGTCATTAATAAACCAATGGTTAAGATTTTCGATGATAAATTTTGCTAATTGTGGAAGGGTGATGCATTGCGCAACTCCCGGACTTGTGTGTAATGTTGGTGAACACCGTATTAGCCCTGTTGCAGCTGGGTGCAGTTATCTCATCATCTATAATTAATTAGATCACTTGGGCAGCCACTGCTTGCCGTCGATGAAGCCGAGGCTGAGGAAGGGCCTGGCCTGCTTGGAGGTGAGCTTCCTGGACCACTCCACGCGGCCTTCGCGGTCGGCTCCTGGGCCAAAGCACTTGTACTCACCATAGAACACTTTCCTGCGCAACAAGCATTAAGGTGCAGAGTGAGATTCATCAAGTGTATCTTTTATACGATATATATTGCGATTAGGCACACGTCCTAATTAGATGATTACGGTACACGTAATTAGACCTAATTACGCTGCCACTAGTGTAAGTTTACACTAAGTCTAATCCTAGATGGTGTTGGTCGTAGTAGTACCCTTGGTTGGCGGGGATGCCAAAGTCGTTCCAGCCTTGCGGGACGATGATGTCGTCGAAGTAGCTGTAGGCGTAGACGACTCTGGAGTACGCGCCCCACGCTCTGCCGAGGTAGATGGTGCCCGAGCCTGTCACGACGCAGTAGACGAAGGAATAGCCAGTGTTATCAGTGGGCTCCACGCGGTCCTGGGCGGAGATGGAACCGAAGGGCGTGGCGATGGAGTGGAGGTGGCATTTCTGCAGGTTCCAGTCCATGAGGGCGGCTCAATATTCAAAATATGGAACGTATTGCACTGCATCTCTGGTACGTGGGCAAAGTTATGATTTGGGTTACGACGTACATACCACGAAGAGGGAGCGCGCGTCGCCGAAGATGAAGTCAATGGAGCCCTCGATGTAGCACCTGTAGTAGTAGTGGCGCCCCGCCCTGTCGTAGAGGGTGTCCTGCGCCCCGTAGAAGCTGCATCTGTAGAAGGCGGCCTTGTCTCCCTGGATCCGCAGCGCCACGGCCTGCTTGCCGACCTCACCGCCGTTGGGAGGCGGGGCGGTGTTCTGGCGTACGCGGTCCAAATAGCAAGGGGTTATAAGCAGCCAACGACATACTACTACTAGCGACTCTTATTAACCTCGGTAATTAACGGCTGTGCAGCTCATAACAGCTAGCTCGTAGATACGAATTCTCACCTTGAAAGAGATGTCCAAGGCGATGAAGTTGTCGGACTCCACGGCTACGGAGGCGCTGCCGTAGGTGCCGAGAGGCTTCCCGTCCTTGCCCGTGTCGGAAGCGGTGTCGCCCCACTGGATGTAGGTGAGGGCGGCGCTCTCTCCTTTGAGCGTGATGAAGGGCTTGTTGTTCGGGAACAAAACTTTCTCTCTGCACGAGTTATACTCATGAATGAGCTCTACTACTTGCTGTGCTTGTTGATCATAACATTATATAATCAGAAGAAATACAGCTCCAAACCTGTAGATGCCCTTCTTGACGTAGATGACCACCCGGTTCTTGTTGTTGACGGGCACCTTGTTGATTGCAGCTTGTACAGTTTCGAAGTCGCCGGATCCATCCTTGGCGACAACGTAAACGGGCGGGTCAGCTGGATTGTTGCCGGCTTTCTTCTTCTTCGGCAGCTGCTCGTCTAGCTTGCGGCCGGGCAGCTTCTTCTTGAGGTCCTTCACCTTCTTCTTGGCGTACTCGTCCGCCTGCTTCTTCTTTTTCTGCATCTCTTTCACCCGCTTGCTGAAGGTAATGTCGTCGTAGAGGCCAGGCCGGGAAGGCATCCTATCGTCGTCGTCCGGGTCCTCGTCGGTGTCTGGGTGGCACGTGTCCTCCACGTGCTTCACCCACTTGTCGAAGTCATAAGGCTCCGGCAGCGAGCTCACTGGCTCGGGGGTCATCGCGAACATGGCTGCGGCCAGTACCGCCAGCAGGATATGGACGAGTAGAAGGCTCCTCATCTTTGAAGGCAAGGCAGCAACACTACTAGATTGACGTTTCTTATACTAACTTGCAGCGTGTGATCATCAATTGCAGAAGATGATCACGCGTACTAAAACCCAACAACACCAGACGTCGGGGACGATGATCGCACTTGTACCACGACATGCCACTATATAGATGGAAAGCCGGCCAGCTGTGGACTGGGCGACATCGTGCTGGGAGCGTCTCGGGCACTTTCCTCATGATGCCCGCAATTTCCCCTATGCATGAATTACAACTTTAGCTATGATAGAACGTTTAATCACTTTAGCTTCTCACGTTGACTAGATCTTGTAACTCTCATGTTGATACTAATCGAGTGGTCTTAAGACTCATAAGCTTCTGGTTGTGGCTTCTTAAGGTAGATGAGAGTATTCAAGTAATTCTTTGAAGCGTCTCATATTGTATTAGCTTGTAGAAAAACGTGAGAGAAGGTGATAAAGTGATTTTGAGTTGGGACATATGGCGCTACAAGAGGATGATGGTAGATGTAGCCACCCTACGTAATGAGAGAAAGTAGTGAGAGTCACGGCTGCATGCAAAGAGAATTTTTTCCCAGTACGTGGCTATAGCCACACGCTACTATGTACGCATGTATAGCTGCGTGCGACTGTAGTCGCACATATAGCAACATACTATTACAAAATTAATTCTCACGACTAGCACGCATCCTTTCTTTGTTCTCTCAAAAACCTAGCTAATAAACGTGTTTCCTTTCCTCCCTTCATCTTCCATACCTCAAGCACCTCAAGGGTCTAAAGCATGAAACTTATGCTCTCCTCCTTTATTTATGCGTTTTCATAGTTTAATGGTGAAGGTAAGGGTTTATATTCTCTATTCTCTCCCCTTTGTTGCAATCTCTATGTGCATACTTAGATCTTGATTCTTGTCTTTTTCTTTTTCTTATTCTTCTCACTTGTCTTCACTTGCATAGCTGTACTTTGTTTATTCTTGTGCTTCTACTTGTAGATTGGAACTTGTCTTTTAACGAAAACTCTACTTCTCAACAAAAATACAACTCTTCTAAATCAGGATAAGAGTGCTTGTCTTTCACAAACCCTTTCTTTACTTGTTTATGGTGCACCCCTGGGTGCTTGGGAGCATTTTTTATCATACATGCAATCATTTTTCAAAGCTTATGCATAAAGCCTCTTTGCATAAAGCTCATGAAGCCTTTATGCATGAAGGCTTGCATTATGGTGTCATGCATGAAGCCTTTATGCATTATGGCTCTATGTGTGAAGCCTTTATACTTAAGCCTTATACATAAGTCTTATGCATAGAGGCTTAAGCATAAGGGCTTTAAGCTTTGAGGCTTAAGCCTTATGCATAAGGGTTTAATGCATGAAGCCTTATGTAACATGCATTATGGCTTCATGCATGAAGCCTTCATGCATATTAACCACACTGGTTAACATTATTTTCAAGCGTGATCACGTTTCATGTAACTTATTTTTATGTAACCATGTTACGCGTTTCATGTAAAAGATATATGGGATGGCTGAGCTTATGACTTATGTAATGGCGGCCCATGAGGATAAGCCTAGGTGTACATAGAGCTTATGACTTATGTAATGGCGGCCCATGAGGATAATCCTAAGTATATGGGATGACTGAGCTTACGACTTATGTAATGGCGGCCCATGAGGATAAGCCTAGGTGTACATGGAGCTAGAAGAATTAGTTTTAGACCCCTAATTGTAGAATGGGCAGTCGACCATTGTAAAAAGAGAGCTCATGTATATAAGTGACTTATGAAATATGAAAAGGGACAATCCCATTATCACAATTGAGTTTCCCTCTCTCTCCCTCTCTCTCTCTCTCTCTTGTGGTTATGGTGGTAAGCATTAGGGGGCATTTGAGCATAAAATGCCTTGTAAGAATCCCTAATTTTAAGGAATTAAGACTAATTTTATTGTGGCATAAGGAGACACATCTCATAAAGAAGCGTACTTTCTTGCTAAAAGTAGGGGATCTCTCTAGGCTCCCCCTCTAGGCTCTAGTTTTCCTCTCTAGGATTTTTGTATCTCTTTCTCTTTTCACATCATCAATCTCGTCCATTAGTGGGGCCCAAAAATAGGAAAAGTCTATTTACTTTTAATTCTACCCTTTCAATCTTATTTACTGCACTTTAATGCCGTATTTGAAATTCCCACCAAATTCCACATCAACCTCAGAAACCATTTTCATTCATTCTCCCAACTTTGCATGCCTGCAATACGATTCTCTCTTTCTCCCATTCCTACAGTATCTAAGCCATCTGTTTGAGTCTCTCCCAAGCTCTCCTTTTCCATGTGAAGATATTTTCTCTCTCTCTGGAGCTACCATCTTAGAGTTACTATTTCATCCATACATATTCAGAGACCCCCAATTCTTGTTGTAATGGCACTCAGAGAAGTAACAAACACCTCAGATAATCCATCACGAGAGTGAGGAAGGTAGACTTGCATGTTCACATATTGAATGAATATGCACCTATAAAAAAAAGAACGTCTTAATGCACAAGACAAGCAAGAAAGAAGACAACAGGGTTGGAGTAATGTGGATCTTTGGGTTGATGGATATTTATATCCTAATGATCCTTCTTCCAGCTACTCTCAACCTTTCACAGATCTACCATCGTTCATTCAATTTGTTGGAGAAGGTGAGAATGGGCTGCTTGGGTAATGTACTGTTGACTTTCTTTTATTTTCCCGCAGCACATTCTGTATGCTCATGGTGCATACTTCATGGATGAGTTTTCTCTTGATATGTGGAGTACCCAAGGAATGGCGAAATCTCACTATCAAGCTAGAGGCATATATTTTAAAAACACCTGTCATCATGGAGGGGGAAAGACTCGTACAAATTACCTCAAGGAGATGTTTAACTGGTTTTTCAGATACACTTTTGGACGGAAAGTATCCATGGAAAGGGCTTGTACAAGCAATTTAGCAAGGGCAGTAAGAAATCATACCAAAATGAGGAGATCATCGAAGTGGAAAGCTGGCACAGGACCAGCACGTCACGCGGCATGGAGATCTTCATGAAGTCGAGTAGGAAAAATTTGGAAGGTTTCACAGTACTAAGAACTTGGATTGTAACAGACAGCACTTTGAATACCAACACAAAACATGGAATTTTGTTTATCTAGCCAAAACATGATTTTCATTTCATAAAATTAAAGAAAGCTGATTACAAAATCCAGTTGTGTACAAAATACAAGATCTACTTGCTTTCCAATCTATTCTCTTCTTCTTCATCCCCTTTAGGAATTTCTCCTCTATAAGTTTCTGCGACTATAACCCTTGAGTGTTTTGACATCTACTCCGACACCTAGGGAATAGCGAGCATAGCGAAGGAAGTATCCGGTTCTAGAAGGCCAAAATCCAGGACCATATCCAAAAATACGAATGGCAGCCATTTCTCTATGAGCATGACTTTATGTGAATTGTAAGAGACAAATGCATAACCTGTATATCTAGATAGTGCCTTGAATGCTAGTAAGGGAATTTCGACATCCTTAGAATACTTGCTATGATAGACAATAAAAATTTCCTTGTCAATAGATGAGATGTAGTGTGGAAGAGAGAAATCTTGCCCCACTCTTGCACGAGTAGCTCCACCACGTCCAAGGTAGCCGTCTGCACATCATCAAGCTCTATCTGCATTGACATAAAAGGCTTGACAACATGAACTCTTGGAAACATAAGAAGACAAACATAAAATCTCCTAAGCCATCATTAAGCTCAATCTGCATTTATATATGGGATTGATTACCTTTTGGTTCTCATCCTCTTCCAACTTGGTTGCATCCCAAAGGTTAATGGATCCTTCTTCATTTTCTTGATCAAGCTGAGGCAAAGGCCCTCGACTAAACTCTTTAAGCCCCATCTCCTTTTTTAAAGACTCTGAAACTCCTCTTCACTAGGAATAGAAGCTTCTCTCTCTTTAGCTTTGTCAAAGCATAAAGACATGGCCTCAGGAGCTTCTATGAAGTTCTCGGTAACCTCTGTGACCAAAGCTAACAAATCCTTTTTATATTCATTCTCTATATCAAGTAATCCTCTGGTAGCTTCACAACCATATGCTATAACTACCAAGCAGTAATCTTCCCTAAAATTACAGAGCTTTTGGATATGGGAAAGAAGCAAATAACTCTTCCCATTTATAAGGAAAGAGGGAAGCCCAAGGATGACACAATTTGACTTTATGCGCTCCCCCTGCATAGAACAACCCTATCAATGACTATAGATGCCTTCATCAGAGCCACATCGAACACTATGCTTGGAAGGTAGTTCATTATTAGATAAAAGGTCATGACCTCTTTGTCTACAAACTCACTTTTTAAAACAAAAGGCTCTTGTGGAGCATTCTCATTATGTAGTTTGTTCTCTGTCTGAACAAGGTTATCGCACCGTGGAAGGGAAACCCTATGAAGGAAATTTTTATCTCTACTCCACCCTTTTGAAAGTCACCTTCACGGTGCAATAAGGAAGTTTCTTCTCTGTTCGAAATAAGCTTATCGCACTGTGAAGGAATATTTATGCGATTTGTGATTTTTATCTCTACTGCATGTGCCATTTTGAAAGTCACCTTCCACGGTGCGATAAGGAAGTTTGTTCTCTGTCCGAACTCACTTATCGAACCGTGGAAGGGAAAAGGGAAAATTTGTGTGATTTTTATCTCTACTGAAAGTCACCTTCCACGATGCGATAAGAAAGTTTGTTCTCTATCCGAACTCGCTTATCGCACCGTGGCCCAGGGAAAAGGGAAATTTTGTGTGATTTTTATCTCTACTGCATGCTTATGAAAGTCACCTCCCATGGTGCGATAAGGAAGTTTGTTCTCTGTGTCCAAACATGCTTATCGCATCGTGGATGGAATTTGTTTTTTGTGATTTCTATCTTTACTGCAATGCACCCTTTTGATCAATGTCCACTTATGACAATCCTCTTTTTTAATGATTTCAATAGTATCGTTGATGATGACTCGTACAAAATAGACAGTCAAAAAAGTTCCTTTAGTTTCCCCGATCAGTTATCAACACGGTTAGGTATAGGCTTGATAAAATTATTACTCCCTTGCCATTTAGAGATAGAAAGATAGTTGAGATCCTAGCTATTTCTCCTTCTTTTGAAACGGAAAAAGAAAGATGAGGTTAAGGTTGTAGAAGTCACATCCCCAAGTCCATTACGGAGGACTCGGAGGCTGGTAAGATAGAAAGACTTGAAGGGTGAGGAAAGAGAACAAAATGTTGATGTAAGAGAATTTGAAGTGGATGAGAGTTTTTCCAACCTTCTGCAGTTAGAGAAAGAGAATGATGAGAGGCTTGCAAAAGTACCTGGGCAACTCATTTGTAATGTATCCTTCATAATGGAAGATTATTACTAAGGTGTGTATTTCTTTCATCCATATAAGGCTCTGTATTTTTTAAAGCTTTGTATGTATTATCCTTTTTTCTAAAACTTTTCTTCAATTTTAGGGCACTTTTGAAATCCCTTCTATCAAACCAGGCAAAGGAGATATTCATTTGTGATCCCCTTGTGTCATTAGTCCTTTTGGATCCCAGGAGGACCACCTCAGATATTATTCCATACTTCAAAGGACTAAATCCAAGGTCATGCTGCTTTTTGCGGTTCTGCCATATGTAGAGAAGTAAGCACCCACTTTATTTATTTTATGTTTTATCATTGTTGTTAATATAATCTCACATATTTATTTTATAGTTTTTATCATTATTTTAGATTTACTTTTTTCAAATGGCAGAGGGCATTGGAGCGGCTGCATTATTAATTTGGTGAAGTGCCGAGTTCTATTCATGAATAGCATGGTTGGATTGCACGGAGAATGTAAATTGTAAGTACTACTTTGTATTCATGATTTGTACCATACTACTTAAGTTCTTTTAATTTTGAACATTGAAATTTTGTTATAGGGCATCTAAGAGAGCGGTTGCTACCATTGAAGCTCTATATCCTCAGTTAAAAAACAAGACATAGTATAAGTTTTTAAATCAACACGTTCCTCTTCAAAAGGATTCACACTGCATGTTATTGTGCCAATGTATGGAAATTCATTCTTTCAAAGAACACTAAACTTAATAGCAGTGTAAGTTACGTTACTCATTCTCCCATTTTTGTTGCTTTCACCTCTTTTACAATATTCAATTTTGAGCCATTTTTATTTTCAATGCAGTCTCTTGGTACGTTTGGTTTTTGGTTGTGGAACGTGCGGGCGAAGGCAATTAATATTATACTTAACAATGCACCGAAAGATCTTGACTCGCCACGTCCAACAGGTAAAATAGGTGAAGCCTCTACATCAAAGAAGAAAAGAATGCCTATGCATTCACCTTTTAAGAATTTTATCTTTAAGAAAGGAACCCCTGAAAAGGTTGGCAAAAAGGGTACTCCGAAGAAGAAGCTTCGATTCGCACAGGCAAGAAGGCTTCTATAGAAGAGACCTAGGCAAAGGATGTGGATGCAGGGCCAGAGACAGAGAATCCTGAGGGCATGAAGCCCTAGCATCCCTAGCCTGTAGATCTTTATCAGTACATTTCATTTTGTAAAGATTCTTCTCGATTATGAGCTTTTTTCTTATATCTTTGTTTTTTTAAATATCCAAAATTTTTATTGAGCCCCTCATTATTTTAGCAATTTAAGACAGCTTTAAAAACAATTTACCAAAAAATTGAGAGAGATAGATAGATAGATAGAGAGAGAGAGAGAGAGAGAGAGAGAGAGAGAGAGAGAGAGAGAGCACAAAGTATAATACGAGTACATAGATAAATTGAAATGTCTCAAGATATTTTCTGTTAAAGTAACATTGAGATACAAATTATTTTGAGCCCAAGTCCTCAATACAAAACATTCCTAAAATTCCTAATCATCCTGCTGGGTGCTGAGTAGGCTTTTCTTTAGTTGGCTTATTTTGGGTCTTCTGAAGGATCGTTTGATACGTAGCTTTGGCTTCAGCTATCAGTTTTTCTGCATCTTCAAGGTCTTTCTATTTGTTTTCAGAGTACACAACAGATTTATCATCTATATCCGCAACAGAGGAATACATTGAGTCATCTTGTGACTGGAGGGGGCGTAGCAACCTTGCTAGGAGCATCCTTATCCGCAAGAAGAATTTGCATCCATAGGAGGCTAGCTTTTGTTATGAGCTATGAGTAAGAAATAATGTCACAACTTTCATATGTAGGATGTCTTTATATACTGCTGAAAACCATGTTCTACAATCTTGTGTGCCATAAAACCACCCTAGTTTTGAACAACTGTCATCTCCAATCTTGTGTGCCATAAAACCATTTTCCCAGCCTACAATGAATTGACCATTCATGTGTTATAAGAATTCGCATCCATGGGACAACTTTCTACAATCCAAGAAAATACATTAAAATACACATTGCACTTTTGATTGGTAAATCATAAAAGATTTTACAAAAATGATTTGAAAAGGAAGCTTGGAAGGTATTATTCTAGAGAAGTTTATAAACTCATCGATATACTCTCAGCCTCCCAGTCGGTATCTACCAAGGCCATCGGCTCCATTCGCTTATGAATCTTCCTATTATTCACCTTGAATTGTGCCTTGCTAATATCCTCACCTCCTACGATTTGAAGGTGCTCCCCAACATTTAGGAGGCTCCAATGTCTACTTGCACTTACAACTTCCACCACACCACTTGGCAACCAAACACATATGTTAATAGGTAAAATAACTTGTTCATATGCTTGCATTGGAACCCAATAACTGTTCATATGCTTGCATTGGAACCCAATAACTGTTCTTTTTCATCCATTGCTCATAATAAAAGCATAAGCTCTCCAAGCAAAGCAACCATGTCATCACCTAGTTCTTTCTTGCAGAGAAACATGATAGATGTTTGTGAGAAGGTAAATTGATTGAACATCTTAGAAAAAAGATGTATTGGGCATACCCAACTAAGACCCACAGATTGAGAGGGCTTTGCAAACTTTAAAGACCCTTGTATATCATAAAGTATCTTTGATTTCATGACTATTACAGTCCAAGCATCTGGGATTGGCCATTCGATAGAAGAGAGAGGGGGAGATGTTATCATCTATAACTTACCAAAACCACCATCATGCCTTTGAACCACATAGGAGTGCCGGTAAAAGAAAAGAGCTACAACATTGGTGCCTCCAAATGGCTATAAAACACAGCAATTGCTAGGGTATTAAGCTCCATAATGTTACTTAAGCTTTAGCTAACTTAGCTAGGCTTAGCAGCAAGGCAATGCTAAACACTTATTAAACGTAATTTCTATAGAAAATGGCTTGTTGAAAAATGCAAAGGCAGCCAAGGAAATGATGGGGAAATGGAGGTTTCTTTAGATCAAATTGAAGAGAATGCTCATGGCCATCAAAAGTTAAAACCCTAAGATTAGGAAGGCTTCCCACTATGTAGCATGGGCTATGGCTATGGAAATCTTGGGAGAAAAAGGAGAAAATTCAAAAATGTGATTAACAAGTGATTAGTACTAATTTTTCTCCAAAAATTGGTTCGGTCACCCCAAAATCTGATCTAGGGTCCAAAATTTGAACCTAGTATATCAAAATGAACAATAATCCCTGAGGATGTAATGAGATCTCAATCAAAGCTCACTAATCCTTGTAGATTAAACATTCTTGAGTAAGTTAGGATCAAGAAAATCAAGAAAAAACGAGAAATTTCAAAAAAAAAATTAAGAAAATTCTTGCCATGACCAAAACATGAATCAAAGTAACTATAGCCACCTAAAACTTATGAAAAAGTGAATTAAAAAGATCAAATCAACTCAACAAGATCACCATATCTTCATGTTCTTGATCAAGAAAATCAAGAATTCCTCAAATTTTCTTAAAATTAAAATGAAAATGGATCAAAGGCTAGGCTTTGATACCAATGCAAGAAACTAAAGTTGGCCACTTGAGGCATGGAGTGAAAACATGGATGTGGGTCACCATCCTAACATCTCATAAGGGAGAAGTCCACCATGGAAGCTTGGGCATGAGAGCTCCAAGAAAAGTAATAGTTAAATGATCAATAAAGTGTACAATGCCCATGAGCCCTATGTATCATATAGCCCAAGGCCCCCAAAGGCACACATGTAAATGACCCTAAGCCCAAGTGCCTAGGCCCCATCCCCCATGTGCATGTGACACTAAATCTACTTCATTACAAGGTGATACCTCAAGAGCCGGAAGTGCCTAAACTCACGAAGGCAGAACGTAAAAAATAGAACAAGGCTCTGGTCGAGGCAGAGCATGAGGCTAAAAAGGTGATGGCTCTGACAAAAGATGAGGAGGATGACAAACCAAACCTACTCTCAGTACCTAACCATTTTAAGACATACAACATTGATGAATGAAAAGTGGTCCCCGACTGATAGCTAAAAGGGTAAAGGAAGATGATCAATCCACATCTTACGAACGGTCCAACTAAAGTTAAGGAAGTTGACCTTGCTGAGCTAGGGGAGGATCCCAAACCTATCTATATTGCTAAGGATTAAACTACAGCTGAAGAACAAGAACTCATTGCTCTCCTCACAGAATTCAAAGATTGCTTTGCTTGGAAATATACAAAAATGAAGGGTGTACCACCCAAGGTGGTCCAACACATGATTCCAATCATGGACATATCAAGACCATCCAGGCAAAAGCCATCTCATTGCTCTCCTCATAGAATTCAAAGATTGCTTTGCTTGGAAATATACAAAAATGAAGGGTGTACCACACCCAAGGTGGTCCAACACATGATTCCAATCATGGACGTATCAAGACCATCCAAGCGAAAGCCATCTCATTGCTACAGATTTCACTTATGAAATCGAGCACACAAATTGGCTTTCACCAATTGTGATTGTGCCAAAAAAGAATAAGAAGTTGAGGGTCTAGATGTTGATCTTAAAAAGGTCAATGCAGCTACCAGGAAAAACCACTACCCACTGTCGTATACTGACCATGTATTGGAGAAGGTAGAAAGTGAAGAAGCTTACAGCTTCTTAGATGGGTTTTCAGGTTATAATCAGGTGTCCCTAGCACCAGAAGACCAGCACAAAATGCCCTTCAATACGATGTCAGGAACATATGCTTTTATAAGGCTATACCTTTTGGCCTCACCAATGCCCCAACAATGTTCCAAATAATTAATGTGCATAACCTTCAAGGACTACTTGCAAAAGTGGCTGGAGGTATTCATTAATGATCTATGTGCACACATTTGGCTTGCTTGAGGAAGGTTTTTGAGCGATGTTGATTATATCGTATATCCTTAAACCCTTTAAAATGTCAATTCTAGGTCAAAAAGCGTGGTGTAACCATAGGGGAGAATGTGTCTAAGAACGGTATTTCCATGGATGAGAGCAAGGTAAAATTGATCTTAGAACTACCCCCACCAACCAACTACAAGCGTGTATAGAGGTTTATGGGCCACGTTGGTTATTATTGTCATTTCATCTCATTTTATGCTGAAATTGTCATCTTATATTCCATGTACACATCAATGCATCAAATTTTGCAATAGGATGTGTATTGGCGGTGTAACCTGGGGAATTCAAATTAGATTTCCCAGTTTGCTTTGCAAGTCGTCAACTAAATGATGGAGATATAAATTACACGACTACGAAGTGCAAAGGGTTGGCCATGGTTTATGCTATAAAGAAATATTGACATTACTTACTGGCCAACAAGTTTGTATTCTTTGTGGATCATCTTGTGGATCATCAAGCATTATTATATTTGGTGAACAAACCCTGCACCATGGGAAGAATCACATGCTGGTTACTTCTACTCTTGGATTTCAACTTTACAGTCATAGTAAGAAAGGGAACATAACATGTATTGGCTGACTATATGTCTAGAATTCCAAATAGAGAATTTGTAACTGGCATTGATGATGACATCCCTTTTCTGTTCAAGCTTGCTTTGGTGCCTGAGTCGAGTGAGGAAATTATGAACTATCTAGCTTGCGGGTTTCCACAAGATCAACCTTTCAACAATGATAAGATACGTTAGCTCATTAGGTTGGCTACACCTTATCAATTAATTACTGGAGAATTATATAAGCTAGGCAAAGATGATATCTTGAGAAGATGTGTGCGAGCTCCATTGCTCGCCTTTTTGAAACCCTGTAAATGACCTTTCCAATGAAGCTCCATCACATCTCATCGATCGAACTCGATGGGGACCAATTGCAGTAGGATGCAGATAAACCCAAGAACCCTTGCGAAATGCCTCTCCCACCCAAGCACCATCGTCTTCCTTTCTGTTGTGTAGCGATATCTCCTCAATCTCATCTTTTGGTCTTCTTGGTGCGGCCATATCAACCTGAAGCTAAAGGTGAAGCTTGTTGTGCAAAAGGTTAGGATTGGGTGAATGTTCTAGAATACGATCTGTAGATTAGGGTTTTGGAGGAGCCTTGGAGAATGAAGAGATGAAAGAAGGGAGGAGATTAACAAGAGTATAGTTTGGATGTTCAAGAAGCTAAGCAGACTTGAAAATGAGATTTTGGTCTATAATCAAGTTTGAGATGCGTTTTTGGGTGGAATAATGAGCCACGAAAAGTGACTCTTTTGGAATAATGAGCCATGAAAATTGTGGAACCACACCTATGTACTCTAACCCCCTACTTTTTGTAGGAGAGACAAATGTAATTATAAGCGCCGAAAGCCTAGTCCCCCTCCCTACTACTGTGCCTAGTCTCTCTCCCTATATACAAAGGAGACCAAATGTGCACACTCCTCTATTCTTATTAGTCCGTTACTAATTACTTTCATTAGTAAAAGGCCCAAAATATGTTCAAATGCCCCCTAATGGCTTGTGTAGATCTATGCTTGCTTAATTGATTGTGGTGTGTGCATGAAGTTGAGGTTCTCATGGCTTATCTCTTCTTCTTCTTGTTCTCTCTCTCTCTCTCTCTCTCTCTCTCTCTCTCTCTCTCTCTCTCTCTCTTGCACACATGAAGGCATTGAGTAGGAGTTGAGCTCTCCATACCTCCTTCTCTCCTTACTCCTCACCTAACTTGTGGAAGCTCCACTTAAGTGACACAAGTAGTGGTGGAGTGAGCCCCTAGCGAGCTCACATCGAGGAGTTAATCCTCATTAGAGTTGGCTAATTTCTAGTTTCCAAACCATAGTCTTCTTTCTCTTCTCCTCATTCTCTCTTCTTTCTTTTCTTCTTACTCTCTCTTTTGTGCAAGGGAGCATGCTCATTTTGGTGAACATCTTTGGTGCCACTACTAGGAAATGCATTTAGCTTAGGGTCCTCCTATCAGTTGTTTTTAGAGTCTTGATTTGCTCGGTTGGAATGTAAATCCATTGGTAGGATTATGTTATGATATGTATGCTAGTTTTTTTTTATCTTACTTTTCTTCACCTAATGGAGTTCAATGGAGCAATTGGAGAATGAGGAGCTTGGAAAGTTACATCAAAAGCAAGAGCTACAATTAAGTGTCCTAATCTTGCTCTTGAGTCCATTAATTTCTTGTTTTCCTTTAAACTAGCTAAAAAAATGCATAAGCAGCTTAATCTCATAATTAATCTTAGATCATTAGGTTTAATTAGGCATTATAGGCATCATTGGATACTTGGGATTAGCCTTAGCCATCCACAAAAAGAAAAACACAAAAAATCATCAAGGAAGGGCTAAAATCACAGAGAATCTAGAGGAGAAACTGGGCGCATTCAGTTTCAGCCAATTTTTTTGAGAATTTAATGGCTGTGCACTTCTCAGACGTATGGCCATACACTTCTTAGGCACGACCGTTCACTTCTCGTAGAAGGATCCTCCCAAATTCGCCTCATCACAAGCATACGACCCTACCTTAGCAAGTGAACGTCCGTTCCCTTACAAGTGAATGGCCATACCTTTTCTAAGCCATGCTCATACCTCTTGAAGTGTATGCTCGCTCTCTGAATATCAATGGCCATACGCTTCCAGGTAGTGAATGCCCATTCCTCCCACAAGTGAATGGTCGTACCTTCATGAGCATAGGCCCATTCCCTTCTAATAAGCCACACTCGTACCTTCATAGATGTATGGACGTACCTAAGCAAAAAAGAAAACACATCCCTTGTCTCGAGTGTGATCCTGCACTATCATTTGTCACATTCATGCACCTATATTCAGGGAAATTGGGGTGGAATAACCCTCTGTTTGATGATGCTCAACCATCCTATGTACAATCACTTGTGATATCAGACTCTTCGGTCAACACAATGTGGAGTCAAATGGTGTTAGTCCTTGTTGGCATCACTAGTGAGAGTAAAGAACATCCCCATCCTAGCATGGGATGGATGCACTACCCTTGACCTAGAGGTAGGAGGTTGGCTACCCACCAGTGCATGGACAGACCATGGATCCTCGAGCTAGAGGTAAGAGGATTGGCTGCCCAGTGCATGGACAGACCACGGATCCTCAAGCTAGAGGTAGGAGGATTGCTGCCTAGTGCATGGACAGACCATGGATCCTCAAGCAAATAACCCTCTATTTGATGACGCTGAATCATCCTATGTACAATCGCTTGTGAGATTAGACCCTTCGATCAACATAGCATGGAGTCAAATGTACCCTTCGATCAACACAGCATGGAGTCAAATGTTGTTAGTCCTTAACATCACCAGTGAGAATGAAGAACATCCATCCTAGCATGGGATGCACTACCCTTGACCTAGAGGTAGGAGGATTGGCTTCCTAGTGCATGGACAGACCATGGATCCTCAAGCAAGACCCTCAATCCCCTGCACATTCACAAAGAAATCATGCCTTGAGACTAAGGAACTTTATCCTTGAAAATGTGCTATCGGAAGATCCTCATCCCAGGGACACATGCATGGAACGCCAGCCAGAGAGAGCAGCCACCGCTAGACCCTAGACCGCAGAGGTGGGGCAGAACCCTAGTAATCCAATCTAGACTAATCCAACACTCTGGGGAGCCATGCTGACTACTATAACAATATAATCATTCCAAGACCATAGGCCAATATCAAACCTAGCTTAAGAGCCAACGCCCACCAAGGCCCTAGGACCTCTCGTCAGAGGGAGAGAGCCTATCCAGAACATTTCGACCAACACATGACGTCTATGTACAACAACTATCCACCTCGTGGAATTTATCCTAGAGACCATGTGGAACCCTACGGAGCATATATTGACCCACCATTGAGGCAAGGACCATAGATGGGAGTATGCATGCTCTATGTATACCTAAAGAGAATGCATACTCTATGCATGTTGTATGCTCTATACTTTATGCATACATAAAGAGTATGCATACTCTATGCTCTATGCATGCATAAAGAGTATGTATGCTCTATGCTCTATACTCTGCATGAATAAAAACCATGCATACTCAATGCATGCATAAATAATATGTGTGCTCTATGCGTACATAAAGAGTATGCATGCTCTATTCTCTATGTATACATGAAGAGCATGCATACTCTATGCTCTATGCACATATAGAGCATGCATAGAGCATAGAGTATGCATGCTCTATGCTCTATGCATGCATAAAACATGCATAAAGACTATGCACTCTATGCATGGATAAAGAGTATGTATGCGACTATGCACTCTATGCATGGATAAAGAGTATGTATGCGACTATGCACTCTATGCATGGATAAAGAGTATGTATGCGACTATGCACTCTATGCATGGATAAAAAGTATGTATGTTTTATGGATACATAAAACACTACAACACATTGGGAGCGTAGCAGCGTTTTTAGAAGGAAAATGTTGGGGGTTTTCAAGATGCTTAGTAGCGATCTACACATTGTATACATACATACATACATACATACATACATACATAATATATATATATACATATATCAATATACATACACATGTGTGTGTGTGTGTGTGTGTGTATGTATATAAATATGTATATATATGTATGTAATATATATATATATGTGTGTGTGTGTGTGTGTGTGTGTGTGTGTGTCTGTATGTCTGTATGTATCCACACACACACACACATACATATATATACATAAATAAATAGATACATATACATACATACATATATACATACATACATATATACATATACATACATACATATATACATATATATACACATACATACATATAAACATGAATACATATACATACATACATACATACATACATACATACACACACACACACACACACACACACACACATATATATATACATAAATATATACGTATATATATATATACACACACATATATATATATATACGTACATATATATAAAGTCAATATTAGATAAAGTGGGAAAAATCCCATTCCCATGAAAAAAGTGGGGGTATGGTAAACTCATCCAAAAGTTTGTCAAAACATATTCATGTGACATATCATTGGAAAGAGCTTGAAAAGTAGAATCTAGATCTACTTTGTCCGACAAATTTGGAGTTTGCATGTTCAAGTTATGGCCAAAACAAATTTTTTAAATACATTCCCATTTTGAGGGATTTTTTCCATTTTATCTAATATTGACTTTATACATATACGTATATATATACGTGTATATATATACATATACATATACATATATATATATATATACGTATATATATATATACATACATATACATACATACATATATATATACGTATATATACATATACATATATATACATATATATAGATACATATACATATATATATATATATATACAGATACAGATATACATATACATATACATATACATATACATATACATACATACATACATACATACATATATACATACATACATACATACACACACACACACATATATGTTTATAAATACATAGATGCATACATGCATGCATGCATACATACATACATATATATATATATACATAGATACATAAATACATATGCACACACACACACACACACATATACATATATATACATATATATATGCATATATATATGTATGTATGTATGTATGTATACATATATACACACACACACATATATATAATATGTATATATGTATATATGTATGTATGTATGTATGTATGTATGTATACTTACGTACGTACGTACACACACACACATATATACGTACGTACATACATACATACATACATACATACATACATACATACATTAATATTTACATCTTAACGAATATACTCCAGGTCCCTCTCCAAAAATTCGAACAGCTGCTTGCCGCTCTAGAAGTATTGCCTTGTTTGCATTCAGCCTTAAGTGATAGCCACCTAAATACCTGGATAGAGTCTTTATCGCCATCAGAGGAAAACTTGCATTGTCCTTGGAGAAGCTAGCGTGAAATATCACAATTTGAGGGAATTTTAGGCGATGTATATATGTTCCTAGTGTCGAATCGTGGCCCAATCCCGCCATACGCTTGCCTGAAGCACGTTTGAGGAATGTGTCTTCATATATTTCCAACTGAAAAAATAAAGGAGCATTAGCCAGAAACAACATCACCAAACATTTCAGGACAAAGTTGATAAAGACAAATCCACAACAAAAAAAAAACTAACCTCTTGGTTCTCATCTGCTTCAAGCAAGGCGTCTTGCCATAAATTAGTGCTCGAACTAGGAACGGTTTCCGCTGACTTATTTGGCACATCCCTAAACCCTCCCATGTTGGTGATATTCAGTCTATCCCTTGCTTCTTGTAGCTCTTCCTCTGTGGCATCTTTTCCTTCATATCTAAGGGCATCAGCATAGATCATCTTTAGTGTTGCTAGCAGATAGGAACTCGGTGTCTTTCACATGGCTATCCACTAGTAAGTACTTGTCTATCCCATCATCATCTACAAAATTGTCATCGACCTCCAGATTTTGGGCTATGAAAGCTATGCAATGGTCCTCCCTTAAGTTAAATACATGTTGTATGTCTGTCAGCAATATATACTCTGAATCTCCTACTTGGTAGGAGGGGAGTAATGGCGTTGGAATGGGGGAGAAGTCATCTGATTCAATCACAAGCTGACCTATATCACTGTTTTGTTCTCTAACTGCCTCAATATCAACCGCCGAACTAAGCTTCCTCTCTTCTTCAACATTGAACTCCTCAATCACATGAGGAGTGTCCTCCTCTTCAGCAACATCCTCAACGGTGGGACTAGCCTGATGAGAAATCGTGTCTTCACTTTCATTTTGTTGCATGCGGCTCTGTACATTCTTCATCTGTTAATTGCACGTTCATGTGCAAGAAGCATAAGAAGGCATAAGAGTATTCCATCAAGCGGCATTTTCTTTTGTGAAAAGGGCATAGCAAAGCTCTCTTCTTATCATATGGTACCTTGTGCCAATCCCTGTTTAACCTCTGCTTCTTCTCCGGTGACACCTTGAGATTAAAATGAATGTGATTTTTCCCATCAATCATCATTGGTTCTTCATTTGTGAGCTTGTCAAACTCTTGCTTTGCCTCTTCAAAGTATCCATGATGGCTAGAAAATGTATCCTCCAGAGAAAAATCGCAATTGAACATCAACGAAATTACAGGGTGCAAATCATGATGTCGACATTTGTAGAGGAAGTCATATAACAGAGTTGCAGGTGTTTCTTTAATCTCTTCGTCCACATCAAACTCGACTTGAACTTGCGCCATGGCTGAATTCAAGGGTGTAGATAAGACATGGAAAATATTAGTTCAAGCAATGAATCAAGAGACAGTCGATCTTAAACAACAAATCTCTGTGTGGTGTGAATGGATTCAACATAACGCGAGAGGAGATGCCAGAGGAATCCAGGTATTCCTCCTCGCGTTGTAGTGAATCTATTTTCCCTAACGCAAATAAAATTGCAGCTAAGTCAAGGACCTCTTCTCGTGTTATGGTGAATCGATTCACCATAATGCGAGGAGGAATATTGTGCTTCCTATGGGACCTTCGCTCGCGTTATGGTGAATTGATTCACCGCAACATGACGACTTTATCATCCTTTGGCAACGCCTCTTCCGTTATGGTGAATTACAAATAAAGATAGTTCTCCAGTACCCATACTGAGAGAGGAGGTGTCAAACGAATTAAAATACTCTTCTTCGCAGTCAATTCACCATAAGGCAAGGAGTCATAGGTTTTCAATTCACCTTAACGCGATGAAAAGACAAAGCAAGAAGTTCTCCACGACTGAAACCAAAACAACGAAATAACAAAAGAAGAAGGAAGCACAAAAGAGATAAAAATACCAGGAAAACAAATTGTATACAAACGTCGCAAGAGATGGAGATGAAGGAGGTTGGAGGTTTGTCTTTGACGTTGGATATAGGAGGATGATTGATGAAGGAGGGTTGGAGGAGATAGTCAGTCGTTGATGGAGATGAAGGCCGTTGGTGGGGAGATAAATGAGAATACGAACTCCAAGAGAGGCAATAAATGAGATGAGTATCCTAGAAAATCCGTTTTTAATGCTACGCGACACGTCAGCGCCGCGTTTTCACCCGCCATTCCATGAATGCCACGTGGTAGCCCGCCATGTACCTAGCACGTGTACAAGCTATAAAGTTTAATCAAAGCCCTTTTTAATGCTATGCGACACGTCAGCGCCGCCTAGTCGCCCTGGCAGCCCGCCAGCACGTGTATTCGCTCTAAAGACTAATCAAAGCCGTTAATCACGCCACCTTTTCGTCCTCTTATCGATTTTGCCTTGTCCGTCCTCCTGCTTGCCTCCAGGTGACTTCCGACTACCGCCATAGTACTGAACCGATTTTCCACCTCCTGCACAACAGTCTCCATCCATTCGCACGCAAGAAATGTAAGTTTTTGTATACTACTTGATTGTTTTGTAAGTTTCTTGTGTATTGCTTGTTTGTTTTGTTTTTTCTTCGACTGTTTGCCCTGTGCCATTGTTTTTTCTTCGACTGTTTGCCTTTTGCCGTGGTGATTCGATTCACCTTAAAGCACACGACGGGCCATTAGAATCTCAATACGCTCCATGTCTTATGGTGAATCGAATCACCATGGCAGAAGGCAAACGTAAGAGATTCGCGATAATCCTCCTCCCGTTGTAGAAAATCGATTCACTATAACGCGAGGAGGATTGTTTTGCTTTGACTGGCCCTTAGACTCGCGTTATGGTGAATCGATTCACCATAACGCAAGACCAAGGGGCAAAGGATTCACGATAATCCACCTCTTATTGGTGTCAATTAATTCACCTCCTACACGACAGTCTCCATCCATTCCCACTCATAGAATGTGATGAAAGTGTATTACTTGATTGTTTTGTGAGTTTCTTGTATAATACTTGATTGTTTTGTTTTTTCTTCGACTGTTTGCCCTCTGCCATTGTTTTCTCTTCGACTGTTTGCCCTCTGTCATGGTGATTTGATTCACCGTAAAGCAGACGACGAGTCATTAGAATCTCAATACTGCTCTATGTGTTATGGTGAATCGAATCATCAAAATGCAAGACGGAATGGTAAGAGACTCGGGAGAACCCTCCTCCTGTTGTAGTAGATCGATTCACTATAACGCGAGGGGGATTGTTTTGCTTTGACTGGCTCTTAGTCTCGTGTTATAGTGAATCAAATCACTATAACGCAAGATCAAAGCTCAAAGGATGCACGATAATCCGCCTCTTATTGGTGTCAATGAATTCACCATAATGCGAGAAGGATTATTGTGTTTCTGTGGGCCTTCATCTCGCGTTATGGTGAATGGATTCACCATAATGCGAGGAAGTGCATATTGCTTTCTTGGCCACCCTCTCTCGCTTTATGGTGAATTGTTAATCGTGTACTACTGAATAGCAAAGTTTTCTGCTTTTTCTTGCGTTTTCAGATGGCTCGTGTAAGGCATACAGCTAGACCCATTGACAATGCAGCTCCCTCATCTACTGGGAAGAAGATGGGCGTTCTGAAAGCCTCAAGATCCAGGAAATCAAGCAGTCCTTCCCGATTGTCCAAAATGCAGCCTAGACTAAGGCGTTTTGCAGAGCATTCGGCAGCCCTGCGAGAAATCAAAAAGTTTATGAAGCACCCGACAGCTGCTATTCCCAGATTGCCTTTCCAGAGGCTTGCCAGGAGAATTTGTGAGCAGAATGGAATTTTGTTTAGGTGGAAGGCATCGGCCCTGTTTTGCTTGCAGGAGGCCACAGAAAGATTGGATGATCGAATTTTTTTTGGATAGTTACGTTCTTGCTGCCCATGCACACAGGGTGACAGTAATGAACAAAGATTTTTTCAGCCTAGTAGCCCTTCGTTTCAGATACGATAAGTTACTTAGACCAGTTACGTTTACTGATGAACGAATGTTACAAATTTTGGATGTCCGTCCTGTACAAAAAGTGAGAATTGAAGAGGTGACCAAGGGAGGTCCAGATCATGAACATCAGACTCGGGCAAATTTAATGACAAGCGCTCAAAGGGAACATCAAGCTGCAATGCTTGCATTGCAAACAAAAAGGAAAAATGTTCGCGCACTCCACGCCATGAATCGGGAGGCGCTGCAATTTTTGTTGCCGGAGTTCTATGTGCCCTTTAATATTTGAGGGCATAGATGTTATTTCCCGATTCATGCTGAAGAAATCAACATTTTGTTTGATCCCAAAACTGAAGTCAACGACAAAGTGCTCAGATGTGTTTTAAGGTATACTCTTTTCTCTGTCCTCCCACAATTTTTCATTCTTGGCTCTTAAAGTTTATGTCTCACTCTTGATATGTTTCCTTGTGAAGTTTTGTTATTTCGCTATTGCCCGAGGATGTACAGCAAAACGAGTGTTCCAGATTGATCACTGGTCTCAACACTGTTGCTAGTAGAGTCAGTTCCGTACCTCGATGTGCTGAACTAGTTTCGGGAGGTCCAGCTGGACGATGCCCGAGTATTTTTTTTGGCATATCATGAAAAGTGAGTTTGTCTCTCTATCTCTCTTGCATGATGTTTATAGGAATCACCGTACACGAGTTATATAGTGCTTCCTTTGGATTGAAACTAATAGAAATCTATTGTGCAGTTCCCATTGGAGTTTTCTACTAGTCGACGTGCAAGAAAATGTCATTTACCTTGCAAATTCGACATCTGGTGTCCATGGAGATGTTTTGCTGTAAGTAAAAATCATTAAGATACATATTATTGTTTGAGTTAGAAGTTCGGATTGATCAGGATAATGATTGGTCTCTGTTTACAGTGGTGTCAGGAAACTAATGGTAGCTTACGAGAGCCTCAGCATGGACATCGACACCCTGGATCGATCGACCATCCGAAGGGTTAGTGTCCCCAAACAAGAAGATGGCTACAGCTGTGCGTGGAGGGTTGCACTTAATGCAATGTTGCTGCTACGAAGCATTTTTCAGCTCCCTTCAGAGAGGATGTAAGCATTTTCAGCTCCCATACGCATGCGTGCTCTTGTTTATCTTCTTATATATTGTCATGTTGATCTTATTTATGCCTTGATGAATTGTGATGGCAGTTTCCATCAATGTCTCGCTACGTGGACCTAGACGTCCAAACGTTTAGGGAGGAAACGATTGCGAAATTGATCGAGGTCGCTGAAGTTATGACGGGCCAGTGGACTTCATCCCGCCCAATCCACGAGGGGGGATAGGCCCCCCTGAGCCTCTTACATGGGCTCCATACTTGGGAGAAGAGCCATGGCTCCATCCTGAAGCCGATACCTATGGGTTCCAGTAATAAATAGTTTTTTCCTTCTTCCAATAAATGTACGTTTGTAAATATGCAGCTATACATGTACATTTATATTTTTTTGCACAGATCTATTGTTATTGGAGAGAGAACATCAATTGTAAATACACTTTTCATTTGAAAATCAGAGGATCAAATTTGCTACTGTGTTCCTTCACTGCTTGCTTTCTTACTTTAAGCCTTTTTTGTGTACATAAAAATTCAATTGGGGAATTCTTACCTTCATTATATTGTTTTAAACAATAAAGCATTACAAAAGCAATGTTCTGAATAGATAAGTTTATTGCATATGGAAAATACATTGTCACCGTATACATGGTCACATCATATATCTTCTAGTGCCTCCAATTCATGTGGGGCTGCAACATCTTTACAAATGATCTGATGCTCTCTTCTTTTACTTAGCTTCCGACCATCGAGCTTGAAGCAAAATTGATCTGGAGGATTCTGAATAGCTACTTCTAATTCCTTCCTAACATATTGGAGAGTCCAATTCTCTTCCACTTCCAATGTCAAATATGGGTGACCCTATCGAATCATAACTATATCTATCAAGCAAGAGTGGCTGCCATCTCTTGTATCTTGGTCCATGCTTTCCCAGTTGTTGTTGATCCATCGCCACCTTCTATAAGTAAATGACATGCACAGATGTTGCCTGGCAATATAGTATCTGATTCCAAAATATCATTAGGATAATTTTTCGAGTATAATCAAATAAGCGTTGTAATTGTTTCACAAAAATACATTATAATGTTATAACACTCACCGAAATGCAATGTCGGAGGTGTTCAATCGACATTCGATCAAATCATCTCCCTTTGATGATTTCACTCTCCAACCTTTGTCAAACAAATGATCAAGCCAGGCTTCATCTACATCTTTGCACACAAAAGTTGTTCTAGTTTTTCTCAATTGTTTACAATCAGAAAATAAATGAACAAAGCATGCAATTGGAACAAACAAACTTAAGTGCACATTTCTTGCACCAATGCTAGGCTTCATAGCACATTTAATATCATTAAACATTTTGGTCCTGTATGACTCTATCACTTCTGTGTCAAGCAATGGCCACTCAGGACTATCAAGTGCGGGCAACGGAATACGTTCCAACTTTCCATGTCGACTCGATTGAGTGGGCAAGGTATAAAATGAGTCATAGAAATATGTTCTACTTCTTGCGAGATCACTTGGTGCACGATCTTCATATTGAAGTTCCCCCACCTCACCATGTACGACATTTAAGAATCCCGTCAAGCATTGTGCAGGCTCCCACTCCTGAAGATTGGATGGGTACAAATCTGTGCAAGGCAGAAAAATGTATATCAATCACCTTATTTGCAACATTGAAATACAAAACACAAGCACTTACAATGTGGTCTGTGTCTTGGAAGTCCTTCCAATGGTCCCACGTTGATCTCTTTTTGCATGAATACATGCTGGATCAACACTTCTTTGACAATTTTCCCTCCTGGTGCCATCTTAAAGTCAAGGATCCTTCCTTTCCAATGTTTGGCCAAGTCTTCAGATGCCTTTCCCTTCACTCGGTAGTGGCCTTGTTTTCCTGGCTGCATAGTGACCCAAGAGTACTTCCTGTATACTTGGGGAATCCATTCTTCATTCTCGTCTTTTATGTTATACAACACAACAGATGAGATACTGCTCCTTGCTCGTTTCAGTCCACTTTCGGGTGCCATGATAGATTAACAGACGTATGAGAAAGAAGAAGTAGCAGAAAGTGGATGACTGGGCTAACCGCTTTTGTGGATCAAGGGGAGGGAAGAAGAAATGAGGGACGGTGTGTTCTTTTGGGCGCCAAAGATGTTTCGAGATTCAAAAGTGGAACCAAGTTGAGGGAATAACCAGGAGAATGTGTATCTATCTATTCCAAGCATTCAAGCTTCATTAGTTCTAGGGGTGGTGGAAAGAATTTTTTAGTGCTCCACGTCTAACACAGGAATGTGGAAAACATTCTTTTATTGTGTTAGTTTTTGACAGAAAAACGGTTTTAAATATTTTAAGACAAGGTGATGGTTTTTTTTAATATTTCATGAAGATAAGAGTTTCTCCACGTTTTGGGTGGGTTTGTAGAGAGGTCCCACCACCGGTGAATCTCGTTCGTAGATTACATGTCACTCAATCTATGTGTCTATTATTATATTATTGTTGAAACAGCCCTCTTTTGAGTCCAGAATTTTCCTAATGAGATGATTTGAGGTAGTACTTCCGATTAATGTTCCTCATGTTGTTCATCGGCCCCATCCAAAATGTTGTCTTCTCATCGTCTTCTTCCAATGAGATGATTTGAGGTAGTACTTGCACCTCATCCAGAGATTTGGCCTCCACTGTAGTCCAGGAAACAACATTTCGAATCGATAGGTCATCAAACACTTCCTTTGCTTCTACAAGAGAGCCACATTTTGTATACATATCTACCAAAGTATTGCCAACTAAAATATATGTTTCGAGTCCCTCTTGAGCAATCTCAGCATGTATTTACTTGTGAGCGCATGAGAATTCTAAATAAGCAATATAACTTAGTGAATTGAAGAGAAGATTCATATCTCACCAAGCTTCCCATTTTGTAAATAGCCTCTCTCACCTTCTTGTCTCCACAAGAAACTATGCATATAAAAAAATGAAATTTAGTATATGAGCTTACAAATTATGTATCACAAAGAGAAAATGATTAAGCAAATATTTATATACCTATAATATCTTGTGCCAATCATGTGTCTTGAGGCCATATAATTGTTCCTCTCCTTTCATTTTTGTCTTTGTGAAGGCACCCTTCAACGAATGCATTACTCCCATTAGTGTACAAAAAGAGACAATCACACTTTTCACCTTATTGTGCTCCCTCTTGGTTAATACCCATGGTGCCTTTCGTAGGACTATTTTGCCACTCTGACTTTCAATTGGCCATGCACTTTGAAGGCATCCAATGTTTTGTAAGTCATACCTTGCACCCTTTGTATCTCTTTTACCAATTAAATGGTCGCAAATATTTGTTGCCACATTCTTGAAGATATGCATGGGATCTAAGAGATGATTGATCTTCATGTAACACCAATATGTAAGTCAAAAGAAGATTGAGTGTCTAGAAATCCCATTTGGTGGTGGATTGGGAGTGATTCTCCATGCCTAGACATCCCATTTGGTGGTGGATCAAGAGTACGTCTCCGTGCCTCAAACCAATCTCTACCTCTCATCACAATGGTGAGACATTATGTGGCACATAATTGGAATGTGAAGGAGGGAGAAATCGATGATGTTTGTCATACACCACCTTCTTAAGTGTAGAGGGTCTTTTCGAAACAAGTGATGGTCTGCAAATTAGAAATACATGATGTTCGGAGGTTGCCAAACCTAAACCTGGCCAAAACTAATTTAGGGCTCATACAAAACACACAACAACATCCAGAACTACAAATAGAAAATTACCTAGGGTTTCACTGCTAAACAGTGACCACAATAGCGTTTTTTCGTTGCACTGCAACGAAAATCCGTTGCTTAGCAGTGAAAATGCATTGCTCACAGCGAAGCTAGCAACGGAATTTTGCTATTGAGCAGCGACCTATGAACTGTGACTTCCACCTAGATCGCTGCCAATGGATGTCAATACCTACCTACTTTCCCTATCTACTTCCCCTATCCTGCACATACATAGCTACGCCTGTAGCCCGACTATTCCTCCCACCATACCTCTTCTCTCAAGGGTTTTGCATCAATCAAGTATCCCTCTTGAACAAGAGGAGGCTTTGCACAAGAGAAACCTCACACTCTCACTCAAGGATAAGACACAACAATGGATTCCAAATCTAAATTACTTTGAAATCACTCACAAAAATAATTCTGACAAATGGAAATCATTTACTACCATACTTCACACATATCTCTTGGTCCTTCTTCTTGCTGTGTAGCTAGTGATGAGAAGGTGTGAGGTTATGTTGCAAGAGGGAGGTCTGTGTGCTTAAGGGTTGGTATCTTTCTTGGAGGAGGATGGGAAGAGTGTTATGGTCTTCTCTTGGGTGCATTGCAAGTGGGATGGTGAGAGCATTTGATGTGTGAGAACCCTTAGTCTTATCATTGGGATTGTTCATAGGAGAGAAGGTTATGTCAAAGGGATTCGTATAGTTGCGTTTCTTGTTTCTTTGTTCATTCTATTCATTAGGGTGTTAGATAGAGTAGGTTTTCTTTAACCCTTTATCTCTCTTCAATCTCATCCTTGAGAGCTTTTGTGAGAGGAAAGCATTTGGAGCCCAAGCTTTCTCCTCGTCTTCCAACAACATGTGTAACACCTGGGAGCATAAAAAGGCTGCACAACGTCTTACTCCTACAACAAACAAGGCTTCACCCACCATTGAGGAAGATACAATGGAGAGGTATTTCTAGAAATAGATGTATTTGGAGCCATGGATCTAGCTGAGGAGGATGAGAGAGTAGATGATGAGCTATAACATCATATTTCTTTTTTATTTGACAAAAAATATAGGTTTTTGTCACAGCTTTCTTGTTTGGGACCACTAATGCAAGCTTTGGCAGACAATTGTCATAATTTCTTGTAAATATTTCTATATATCTCTCCTCTTCTCCCTTCACAAGCCCTCCCTCACCTTCACAAGCCCTTCTCCTCTTCTCCCTTCATAAAGAAAACCCCCTTCTGACCTTCACAAGCCCTTTTCACAAGCAAACCCTTCACCTTCAAACCCTAAACCTTTTACAACAAACCCTCTTCTCCATTCACAAGGAAGAAAGGCTCCATCTCCACAAGTATCACAAGCAAGCCATATCAAGGTATGTACCATATCCTTATGTTCTTTGTTTTCTTTAATATTTTATTTTTGTAAAGTGCACTAATTTGTAGGGTTTGAGACTTACCTCAAATGTATTGCTTTTTCTCTTGTATGCTTGCTTGCTCTCTTGTATGCTTGTATGCTCTCTTGAATGCTTAACGAGTTGTATTAATAGTTTTTCATAAATAAAAAAATTTCTCATCTTTTTATTTTTGTGGTTAGCTCAAGGAATTCTTTAGCTAGGTTAAGACAATCTTCTCCAAAGAAGATCAACCACGTACAAGCTTCTAAAAAGCATAAGATGTAAGCCCCTTGACCTTACTTCTTACTCTTTTGTTATTTTTGCACCTTCGGGTGTCGGGGATTATTTCTTGCATATGTTTTGCATCTAGCTCATATCCATGCATTATTAAGAATAAAGCATTAAGCTTATGCATGATGCATTATGCATTTATGCATTAAGCTTATGTATTATTGCATAAATCTTAATGCATAATTTATTATTGCATAAGCTTAGTGCATTATGCATTCATAAGATTATGCATTTATGCATTATGCATTAATGTATAAAGCTTATACTTAATGCATTATGCATAATGCATTATTGAATAAGCTTAATGTATTATGCATTCATGCATTTATGCATTAATGCATAAATCTTATGCTTAATGCATAAAGCTTATGCATTTATGCATTTATGCATTAAGCATAAGCTTAATGCATTATGCATTAATAAGCTTAATGCATTATGAATTCATAAGCTTTATGTAATAATGCATTAAGATAAGCTTAATGCTTAATAAATTCAGAAGCTTATGTATTATTGCATTAAGCTTAATTCATAATGCATTAAGATTATGCATAAGCATTATGGCTTAAACTTGACTCATTTTTTTCTTTTTGTGGCTTTGAGGTTCTCCTCTTCTTCCTTGCCTAGGTCAAGGTAATCTTCTCTAAACTCCCTTAACTGTACATAAGCTTCTAAAAAGGATAAGAGGTAAGCCCTTGACCAAACTCTTTGTACTTTTTTGCACCTTTGAGTGCCAGGGATTATTTTTTGAGTATTAATAACCTATGTATAAGCATTATGCATTATCGGTAATGCATTAAGTCTATGTGACATAATGCTTAATGCATAATGCATAATGTGTAATACATTAAGTCTATGCGACATAATGCTTAATGCATAATGCATTTATGCATTATGCATAATGCATAATGCATAATGCATTATGCATTAAGCATTATGTCGCATAATGCATAATGTGTAATACATTAAGTCTATGCGACATAATGCTTAATGCATAATGCATAATGCATTGTGCATAATGCATAATGCATAATGTATAATGCATTATGAATTATTGCATAAGCTTAATACATAATGCATAATGCATTGTATATTGCATTAAGCTTATGCATTATGAATTAATGCATTACACATTAATGCATAATTTATAATGCGTAATACATAATGTATTAAGCATTAATGCATTATGCTCAATGCATAATGTATTACACTTAATGCATAAGCATAATGCATTATACATTAATGCTTAATGCTTAATGCATATAGAGCATACACATGCTCTATGTAAGCTATGTATGCTCTATGTGAGCTATGAATGTTTACATGCATAAAGCTTTTATGTAATTTATGCTCTATGTGAGCTATGGTTTTATGTTTTTATGTAATGTTTTTTATGCATATAGATGTGGCCATCATGGTGTTCATCACCAATGGACCAAGATCGGATATATGGAGGGGCATCCTCTAGTGGCGTGTCCATACCCATAGATGACCCATGCTCAGCGCACTAAAACCCCTCTTTTTGGTAGATAAAAATAGAGGAAAGTGATGATAAAAAGATACGAAAGAGAGGAAAGATAGGAAAGCACTTACCTCTCTTTGGGTGATGTTGAAAGAGAAGATTAGAAGACCTACAAAAGGGTGAGGAAAGGATTAGTAATGCATACATACAAAAGTCCTAAGAACCTAATGCATACATACAAGATCGAAGAGATTAAGCTCTATGCATAGAGTTCTATGCATAGATATAAAAGCTTATGCAAGCTATGCCGCTATGCAAACCTTATGTAAACACGCCACTATGCAAGCTATGCTAAAGCTTATGCATAAAGCATGCATGAGGCCTTATGTAAACACGCCACTATGTAAGCTATGCTAAAGCTTATGCATAAAGCATGCATGAGGCCTTATGCATAAAGCTTTAAGCATAATGCTTTATGCATGAGACCTTATGCATAATAAAGATTTAAGCATAATGCTTTATGAATGAGGCCTTATGTATAAAGCTTATGCGCAAATCTACAAAACAAATCCCCAGCACCCAAAGGTGCAATAATAATAGAGGAAAGAGAGAAAAGATAGAAAAGCACTTACCTCTTTTTCGTGATGTTGAAAGAGAGGATTAGAGGACCTACAAAATCAACAAAAGAGTGAGGAAAGGATTAGTAATGCATACATACAAAAGCTTATGCAAGCTATACCGTTATGCAAGCCTTATGCAAGCTATGCTAAAGCTTATGTATAAAGCATGCATGAAGCCTTATGCATAAAGCTTTAAGCATAATGTTTTATGCATGAGGCCTTATGCATGAAGCTTATGCATAAGGCTTATGCATAAAGGTATGCATGAGGCCTTATGCATAAAGCTATGCATGAGGCTTATTTCATAAAGCACTATGCAAGCCACGCTAGCCTAAACTAAACCATACCCCGGCACTATGCATTAAGCATGCATGCATAGATTAAGCTCTATGCATGCATAAAGCTCTATGCATAGAGCTTAATGCATGCATAGAGGTCTATGCATAGAGCTTAATCTATTCATTAAGCTCTACGAGAGGATGTGGTTGTATATATTTTTTTGTAAACTGAAGCCATAGGCTACTTCGACATATGGACTCCCTTGTATATATGTGTGAAATTTTGATAGTAATATTGAATCGTGAATCAATAGTATTGCATTCATGTCTGTCTTGAATCGTGTATTGACAATGTATGCATTCATGTCGTTCTTGTCTTAATCTTTCTCATGGATATGTTCTTCGTGGATGGTCCAATGCACCAAAAAAGAAAATCCAGAGAGTGTTATTGGGTGCTGGAATGCTGGAACAGCATTCAGGTACCAAATAGCACTCTCTGGATTTTTTTTTTTTGCTCTCTGTTCGCGTGTATAAACATGTCAGAACTGCAAACAATCACGTGTATATACGCGGATAATCTGTAAAATATGCGTGTATAAACGCGTCAAACTTGAGAAATACACGTGTATAAGTGTATCTAAATTCACAAAACGCGTGTATAGACGCTTGTATCAGCGCGTCTAAATGCAGCTGGAACTGACAGAATGTGTGTATACTCCCGTGTATCAGCGCGTCTGAACAGTCCTATACACGCTCTTTTACACGCGTTGTCGTGCCACGGCACGTCTATGGTGTGAAACCATGCATGTGAGGCTATTAAATGCAAATCCAGATGCATGGGATTAAGTGCCTGTGTACATATGGGATGTATGGCGTGTGGAGGGTTTTGCTTTTAAGGGCGTCGCCAGGTGTTAAGGGTTGACGGTATTGGCTTTGAGCTTGTTGCAGGCCTGTCGGGTGAGAGGTCAGATGATGGAGAAGATGTCAGCTGTTCGATGGTTCGTATGTGTGTGCGGCCGTTTGGTATGTGTGGGCACTTGAAGCTTTATTGAAGTGTGAATGGAAGGCATGGGCAGAAAAAGGTAAAAAGGGCCAAGGTTGTCTTGGACTTGGTGTGAAAAGACATGTTATGGTGGCCATTTTCCAAATAAATAAAATAAATAAAACAATGAAAAACGTGGCCAACGAGGTAGTAGCCACATAGAGGACTGCCAGCTCGAGTCCCTGGAAGGTGGGCGAAGCCGCCTTGTGGAGAGGGGGGCCGTCGGGGAGAGAAGGAGGGGAAGCTTCTCCAACGTGGTCGGGGAGACACAAGAGGGAGGGGAGGCCAAGCAGCTAACAGGCTGAGGCAGATACGTATACGGGCGGGTGCTTATGCAGACAGGTGCTTTGGTGAAGAGAGGCTGCTGAGGCAGCTCTGGGCATTAGCAGCGACTGGGAGCAGCCACTTCCTGGACGAGTGAAGAGCCTTGGCCATAGCAACGAGGTGAAGCATCACTGGAGTGGTTCGAAAGGTGGCTGCCTTGAGTTCTCAGAAGGGCTCTGGAGTGCGTATCTGCTAGCGTTAAAGGCTGACAGTGGTGGACACGCATAAACAAAGAAGGAGCCGCCTTTAAGTCGAGAGTCGCCGTGTGGTGTGGGGGCTCTCGGGGTGTATGTGCAGGAAAAAGGGAGGTCGTCGTGTTGGTAAAGAAAAGCCTTGGTCATTCTGTAGAGGGGACAAGGGTGATAGGGCCGCCTTGAAGTGATGATAAAGGACGTGTGGTGCAGCTGAAGCAGGTCGGGCTGACAGCGAAGGAGAGCAACGTGTGGGCGAAGGCGACTGGGAAAAGCTAGCGAACAGGTCTCTGGAGAAGGCCACTCTAAAAGGTTGACGGGCTGGGGAGTTGAGGCCTGGGGTGAGTTAGTGTGGAGACCGGAGGGCTGTTCTGAGGGGGGGGGTTCGTGTGTGATAAAGAGGAACGGGCTCTGAAGGCAGTCGTGGGGGCTCACTGGGATAGCGACTGGAAGGCGAGGGGTTGGAGGCAAGTACACAAGGTAGCGGTGGGGTGTGCAGCAGCAGGGATACACAGAAGACTGGGTATTTGTACAGGAGGGCAGAGACGAGGAAGGGGTCTGGTAGCTCGAAAGGGATCCTGTGGTGACCCTCCAACAAGGCTGCAGGCAGCCATACGCAGAGAGCTCTCTGGCGCAGCAAAAAGAAGGAGCTGTACGGGCTGGTGAAGAATAAAGAAAGCATGTTAAAGAGCTGCAGGTTCTGGAGCGCAGTTGCAGGCTTATGAAAGAAGGTGCAGCCGTGTATGGGGAGAAGGAGCCGCTAGGAGGTGCTGCAGTGGCTGGGTACATCAGTTGTGCAGAGGCTGGCTGACTTGCATACAGGCTCTACTAAGCTGGTCAACTTCTTCATACAGTTTTACAAAGGAATGCAAAGTGAATGCATAAGCTTTGAAGGCTCAGTATTGTGAATATGTTATGATGGTTCATAATGTTGAGGTCCTATGTTTACGACATGTTATGATGATGTCAGCCTTGTCTTTGATATGAACTATGGTGCCAATGCTGGCCGTGAATCTTGGATGTATATACCTATGAGATGTTTTTCTGGGGCTTGATGTGTTGAATTTTATGAATCAAGCTATGTTAATGCCAGTTTTTTGGCTTGGATCATGAGGCTCTCGTTTGCTTTGACTACCCATGTATGGCTGAGTCTTAAATTTATGATGGTTCTAGCTTTTGCTGGTGATGCCCCTTGAAGTTCAACCACTTACTCTCACAGCCAGAAGCCCCGCGCTTTCCCAGCGACACCGCCCACGTCACGACAGCTTTGGTGAACCCGACGTGAAACCGCTGGGGTGAGAGTACGTAGAGATGGCTAGCAAAATGGAGCATTTATATGCAAAGATGAAAGAGCTTGAAGAGCGGTTCAGGAAGATTGAAGAAGAAAAGCGAATTCAGGAAGCGGTGGAAATTGCAGTGCAATTGGTGTATGACAGGGTCAATATATTTGATGGTTACGATCCAGAAAGCTATCTAAGGTGTTACGAGACAGAGATGAAGAATCAAGGGGTTCCAGAAAATATGATGATTGCATCTTTTGCATACCTTATAAGTCCTGATTTAAAAGATGAAGTGTTGGAAATAGCAGAGTATCACTCCAAACGATGGAGTGATTTTGCAGATGCACTTATTTATGCGAGTTCCAGGTATAATGTGAGCTGTGATAGTGTTCCAGCAACAATCCGAGCCAATTTAGAAGTGGTTGTCGATGCATGTCTTATGGAGGACAATCAATTGCTATTCAAGGCTGATACAGAGATTGTGGAGGCTGTTTATGCTAAATTGGGACTGCAAAAAGCCATTAGTGAGCAACAAGGCCTTCACAGTGCAAAAAGGGATGCTTTGCTACAGCCTCATAAAGATGCAATGGGTGAACTCTGCAAGTATAATCTGTCTTCCTTGTTTGAGGGTGCAGACATACAGGGTCCTATGATCATACCAAATGATGTGTGTATGCCTATGCTTGAGGAGACACTTGATTCAGAGAGCTTCAGGACAGGTGCTCAAGACCCAATACACGAGGAAGAGGACATCGCTAATAGTTTCCTCTTGGGCTGTGAAGCATGTAAGCTGTGTAAACTTGAGGATTCTCATGACGAAAGTGCTCATTTGAAGGGTATTCCTCAGGTGTCGTATCATATGTGTGAAGAACAGCAGCAGGAACCAATGCTTCTTGCTGAAAGCATGATTGCAGAGTTTGAAGATCTAAGACAAGAAGAAGATGCTATCATTACTGCATTCTTATCTGGTTATGATGCTTATAAGCAGGATGATGTACATGAATATGCAGACGGGCCACAAGTATGTGTGATTGATTTAGAGGGGGTGAGTGATATGGGTGATTCCAACAGTGATGTTGCTTCTGAAGCTGGTTGCCAAGGTTCTTTGGATTTGGGTTATTCTGGAATGCTAATAGGGTGTTCCAACAATAAACAGGGTGATGCTATGTCATCAGTGTCAGGGTTACCTTGCAACCACATTTGTGAGCAACAACCTCGAGCTTGGAAGCCTGTTTATGATGATGATTTGGAGAGGGAAATTGAATCTGTCTTTTTGGATCATACAGGGTTCAATGACATACAGATTCAAGGGTACTCGGGTGAGGGACCCATAATTCTAAGCCCATCTGCAGAGACAGGTATCAAGAAATACTGGGAGATAACATGCAGGATATGCAAAGTGTGGTCACAGAGCCTCATGAGGCTGCATATGAGCAACCAAATGGATATAGTTATGGGGGTATGAATGTTCATGATAATCAACATGTGGGATTGCAAGATGATAATGGCTTCAATGCGATTGATCCTGGATTGGAGGCTATCTTAGATGATGCATTGGATGATTTCATGGTATATAATAGATCCCCATCAGCTTTGGGCTCTTCTATGCTTGATGCTAGTCAACTGCCGGTTGCAAGTGAGGATGTACAGGTGTTATGTAAGCCAAATGATTGTGATGAGATTGATTCAGAGCTGGAGGCTATTCTCGATGATGCCTTGTTGGACTTTGTATGTGTTGATGCTTTTCCGTCTTTGGATGAGAAGAATGAAAGTTTGTCAGTGGGTGAGCTGGATCCAGGCAAGGTAGATTTGGTTGGGATGTTACCAAGTGTGTGTTCCATGCTGTTAATGCAGTTGTTACTTGGTGTGGCCATACAATATGTGGTGCAAAGGCTTCAAACATGGCCTGAGGAAAATTTTGAAGCAAATCATTTTGAAGAGCATCCCACTTTGAATGATGAGGGTAATTATGCATATGCAGGGAATCTAAGTGAGGATAGGGCTTCATATGAGCAAAGGAGATGGCACATATGCCAAAAGCGATTGGTATTTGATCCAGGAGGGAAAGCAGAACCATTCAGATGTGATTGCTAAGATACAGGACCTGTGTGGCACATACCAGAGGATGTGCAGGTTTAGAGGGGGTGGATGTCGTGCCATGGCACGTCTATGGTGTGAAACCATGCATGTGAGGCTATTAAATGCAAATCCAGATGCATGGGATTAAGTGCCTGTGTACATATGGGATGTATGGCGTGTGGAGGGTTTTGCTTTTAAGGGCGTCGCCAGGTGTTAAGGGTTGACGGTATTGGCTTTGAGCTTGTTGCAGGCCTGTCGGGTGAGAGGTCAGATGATGGAGAAGATGTCAGCTGTTCGATGGTTCGTATGTGTGTGCGGCCGTTTGGTATGTGTGGGCACTTGAAGCTTTATTGAAGTGTGAATGGAAGGCATGGGCAGAAAAAGGTAAAAAGGGCCAAGGTTGTCTTGGACTTGGTGTGAAAAGACATGTTATGGTGGCCATTTTCCAAATAAATAAAATAAATAAAACAATGAAAAACGTGGCCAACGAGGTAGTAGCCACGTAGAGGACTGCCAGCTCGAGTCCCTGGAAGGTGGGCGAAGCCGCCTTGTGGAGAGGGGGGCCGTCGGGGAGAGAAGGAGGGGAAGCTTCTCCAACGTGGGGGGGGAGACACAAGAGGTAGGGGAGGCCAAGCAGCTAACAGGCTGAGGCAGATACGTATACGGGCGGGTGCTTGTGCAGACAGGTGCTTTGGTGAAGAGAGGCTGCTGAGGCAGCTCTGGGCATTAGCAGCGACTGGGAGCAGCCGCTTCCTGGACGAGTGAAGAGCCTTGGTCATAGCAGCGAGGTGAAGCATCACTGGAGTGGTTCGAAAGGTGGCCGCCTTGAGTTCTCAGAAGGGCTCTGGAGTGCGTATCTGCTAGCGTTAAAGGCTGACAGTGGTGGCTACTGGGTGGACACGCATAAACAAAGAAGGAGCCGCCTTTAAGTCGAGAGTCGCCGTGTGGTGTGGGGGCTCTCGGGGTGTATGTGCAGGAAAAAGGGAGGTCGTCGTGTTGGTAAAGAAAAGCCTTGGTCATTCTGTAGAGGGGACAAGGGTGATAGGGCCGCCTTGAAGTGATGATAAAGGACGTGTGGTGCAGCTGAAGCAGGTCGGGCTGACAGCGAAGGAGAGCGACGTGTGGGCAAAGGCGACTGGGAAAAGCTGGCGAACAGGTCTCTGGAGAAGGCCACTCTAGAAGGTTGACGGGCTGGGGAGTTGAGGCCTGGGGTGAGTTAGTGTGGAGACCGGAGGGCTGTTCTGAGGGGGGGGTTTGTGTGTGATAAAGAGGAACGGGCTCTGAAGGCAGTCGTGGGGGCTCATTGGGATAGCGACTGGAAGGCGAGGGGTTGGAGGCAAGTACACAAGGTAGCGGTTGGGTGTGCAGCAGCAGCAGGGATACACAGAAGACTGGGTATTTGTACAGGAGGGCAGAGACGAGGAAGGGGTCTGGTAGCTCGAAAGGGATCCTGTGGTGACCCTCCAACAAGGCTGCAGGCAGCCATACGCAGAGAGCTCTCTGGCGCAGCAAAAAGAAGGAGCTGTACGGGTTGGTGAAGAATAAAGAAAGCATGTTAAAGAGCTGCAGGTTCTGGAGCGCAGTTGCAGGCTTATGAAAGAAGGTGCAGCCGTGTATGGGGAGAAGGAGCCGCTAGGAGGTGCTGCAGTGGCTGGGTACATCAGTTGTGCAGAGGCTGGCTGACTTGCATACAGGCTCTACTAAGCTGGTCAACTTCTTCATACAGTTTTACAAAGGAATGCAAAGTGAATGCATAAGCTTTGAAGGCTCAGTATTGTGAATATGTTATGATGGTTCATAATGTTGAGGTCCTATGTTTACGACATGTTATGATGATGTCAGCCTTGTCTTTGATATGAACTATGGTGCCAATGCTGGCCGTGAATCTTGGATGTATATACCTATGAGATGTATATACCTATGAGATGTTTTTCTGGGGCTTGATGTGTTGAATTTTATGAATCAAGCTATGTTAATGCCAGTTTTTTGGCTTGGATCATGAGGCTCTCCTTTGCTTTGACTACCCATGTATGGCTGAGTCTTAAATTTATGATGGTTCTAGCTTTTGCTGGTGATGCCCCTTGAAGTTCAACCACTTACTCTCACAGCCAGAAGCCCCGCGCTTTCCCAGCGACACTGCCCATGTCACGACAGCGTGTCTGTGGCTGCTCGCGATGCTACATGTGCTGATACACGGGCCCGCTACTTTTTTTCACAAGTCATTTTTAGCGGCTAGGAGCGCGGGTATAAGCCCGATCCCTTGTAGTGTTATGCATAAAGCTTTAAGTGTAATGCTTTATGCATGAGGCCTTATGCATAAATCTTATGCATAAGGCTTATGCATAAAGTTATGCGCATAAGGCTTATGCATAAAGCATGCATGAGGCCTTATGCATAAAGTCTATGCATAAAGCTATGGATGAGGCCTTATGCATAAATCTATGCATGAGGCTTATGCATAAAGCACTATGCAAGCCACGCTAGCCTAAACTAAACCGTACCCCGACACTAAGCATAAAGCACTATGCGAGCCACGCTAGCCTAAACTAAACCGTACCCCGACACTAAGCATGCATGTATAGAGCTTAATGCATGCATAGATTAAGCTCTATGCATGCATAGAGCTTAATGCATGCATAGAGGTCTATGCATAGAGGCTTAGAGCTTAATCTATGCATTAAGCTCTACGAATAGAGCTTAATACATAGATTAAGCTCTTTGATTAGAGCTGTATTCATAGATTAATCTCTATGCATAGAGGACCTACAAAACAAAACCCCTCTTTTTGGTAGATAAAAATGGAGGAAAGAGATGATAAAAAGATAAGAAAGAGAGGAAAGATAGAAAAGAACTTACCTCTTTTTGGTGATGTTGAAAGAGAAGATTAGAAGACCTACAGAATCAACAAAACATACATACAAAAGCCCTAAGAGCCTAATGCATACATACAAAATCGAAAAGATTAAGCTCTATGCATGCATTAATCTCTATACATAGATCTCTATGTATAGAGCTTAATCTATGCATAGAACTATATACATTATGAATGCATGCATAGATTAAGTTCTATGATTAGAGCTCTATTTATAGATTAATATCTATGATTAGAGCTCTATTCATAGATTAAGCTCTATGCATAGAAGACCTACAAAACAAAACCCCTCTTTTTGGTAGATAAAAATAGAGGAAGGAGATGATAAAAAGATAGGAAAGATAGGAAAGCACTTACCTCTTTTTGGTGATGTTGAAAGAGAAGATTAGAAGACCTACAAAACCAATAAAAGGGGAAGGAAAGGATTAGTAATGCATACATACAAAAGCCCTAAGAACCTACTGCATACATATAAAGTCGACAAGAGAGGAAAGAGAGAAAAGCATTTACCTCTTTTTGGTGAAGTTGAAAAAGAGGATTATAAGACCTAAAAAACAAAACAAAAAGTTGAGAAAAGAATTAGTAATATAAAACCCTAAAAGTGTGAATAGCATAGATACACAAAGAGGTTTAAGCCTTATGCATAAGGATGTTTAAGTATAAGCCTCTTATGCATAAGCCTCTTAGGCTTATGCATAAGAAAGAGAGAGAGAGAGAGAGAGATAGAGAAGATAATACCATTCAAAAATTTTAAACATAAGAAGCTTATGCATGAGAGAGAGAGAAAGAGAGAGTGAAGAGAATACCAATCAAAAACCCTAATTCTAAACATACCATTCAAAAACCATGAATATATGAAGAGGTGGGAGAGACAAGTGGGATAGAGATTACCTTGTAAGATATCGTCCTTGGGAGGAGACTTGGGAGAGGCGACTTGAGAGGAGACTTTGTGAGGAGAGGACAAAGGGTGAGGTGCAGCCATCATAAGAAAGAGGTATAGCACAAGGAGCAAAGGGGAGGGAAGCGAAGCAAAAATAGTTGTGGCATCGACACGGGCGGGATTATTCAATTTTTTTTTAAAACAGAGCACGTCTATATGCGCGTCTATAAGGACGTCTATATCGAGAGATGAAAGTGAGAGAGGGGCCATGGATAAATTTGTGATTTGGTGGGGTTTCGACTATTTACGCGCCTATATATGCGTCTATACTCGCATCTATAGGTGTGTCTATAGGCATGTCTATAAGTGCATCTATAAGCATGTCTATATGATGGCGGAGTTTACACGGCTATTTGTGCACCTATATACGTGTCTATACTCACGTCTATAAGCGTGTCTATAGGCGCATCTATAAGTGTGTCTATAGACGCATCTATAAGCATGTTTATATGATGTTTACGTGGCTATTTACGCACCTATATATGCGGCTATACTCGCGTCTATAGGCATGTATATAGGCACGTCTATAAGTGTATCTATAGGCGCTTTTATAAACACGTCTATATGATCGTAGCTATTTACGTGCCTATATACGCATCTATACTAGGCGTGTCTATAGGCGTGTCTATAGGCGTGTCTATAAGTGCATCTATAGGCACGTCTATAAACATATCTATATGATTGTCTATACTCGCATCTATAGACATGTCGATAGGCGTGTCTATAAGTGCGTCTATAGGCACGTCTATAGGCGCATCTATAAGCATGTCTATATCATCATATAGACGTGCTTATAGATGCGCCTATAGATGTGTCTATAGACATGCCTATAGACACGAGTATAGATGCATATATAGGCACGTAAATAGCCACGTAAACCTTGCCCAATTATAAATTCTCCCATGGCCCCTCTCTCACTTTCATCTCTCTCTAGTTTGCACGTCTTTGTTCTCATTCTCTTGTATTGAACAGACGATGTGCTCGAGGAGGGTGGGATGATTTACTATACCGCTAATGTTTGAGGATAATGGGTAGCATCACAACAAAGCGGCCACTTGTTGGGAGTGGATCAAACACTAGGGAGTGGACACTGAAATGGATATCCAACGACCTCGCTAGGGCAACTTAGTGAGACGACTCTAAACTTGAATTTTAATTATCACCCAACTTGTTTTGCTTAATGCTAACTTGTTTTCATTGTATCACTATTTAACGTAGGAAGACAACGATGCTGAAAGTGATGGTGATGATAAAGGTGGTGGTGTACGTGGTGAAGATACGGGCAAAGATGAAGATGATGCATTGGTTTAATTTGTTTTCAATGTCTTCATCTTTATTCATTTTTGGACATCAACACCTTTTATAATTTGCAACTATGTATATAATTTACAATATAATCCATGACATTATCGTATTGCAATTATTTTTCGTGTTTTAAGTATTTAAGTGTCTAAAAAAGAAAAGTTTAAATAATGTGATTAAAAAAATGGAGACAGAATGGGTGAGATATGTGGGGACACATAACTAATATTTGTAAAACATATCTCACCCATTCTGTCTCCATTTTTTTTTAAATCGCATTATTTCAATGTTTAATGGGTGTGATATGTGTCCCCACATATAGTCCACGGCTATATACGTGGTTATGCTCGCAGCTATATAGCATGTTATCCATGTGGTTAATCATGTGGTTGTAGCTATGTGCATAGCCGTGCTAATAGCCGCGTGAATGTTTTTTTCCATATATAGATTCCTTTAAATTTTTGTGGCTCTTCATGTGGTTGTGCTCTTCGTTTGTTGTAGTGCATGAGAAGTTCATCATAAGATTGAGCTTGAATAGTAGGTTCACAAGTCGTGGTGAAAAGATCTTATAAGATGTCTAGCCTTGAAGCAATTGAAACTTGAGACTGTATGTGGATTATTACCAAGGTCTCAATCAATGCACCATCAAGAACAAGTATCATATTCCTTGCACTGATGAGCTCTTGGATAGGCTCTATGGTTCCAAATGATTCACAAAGATTAATCTAAAGTCTAGCTAGTGTAATCCATCTCTCTAAGCCTCCTCTTTGGGGTGCTTACCTCCATCATAAACACTGCAGAAGTGTACCATGTAAGTAATAGGTTTTATTGGAGGCATAAGAAAATATATCTACAAACACTTCTTGCCTAGCAGGATGCTAGAAGGTGAGAGGTGAGTTGTGTTGCACATAAAATTCACCTATGAATGAATGTCTAATTCACTGATCACTTTGTTCCTTTCACACCACTTCCATCATTATTGTTCTCCTCAGAAAGCGTGGGAGTAACCTGGTTAATTGTCACCCATATGTCCTAACTCACAATCACTTTATCACCTTCTCTTACTTTTTTCTAGAAGCTAATACAATATGAGACATGTCAAAGAATTGCTTGAATACTCTCAACTAACTTAAAAAGCCACAATCAGAAGCTTATACGAGTCGTAAGACCACTCGATTAGTATTAACTTGAGAGTTACAAGATCTAGTCAACGTGAAAAGCTACGTTTTTCTACAGTGATTAAACGTTCTATCCATAGCTAAAGTTGTAATTCATGCATGAGCTTCCTCTACCAAATTAAAATATCATGCTGTTTTGGCCCACTAGTTTATATTACCATAGGGACGTGACATACCGAGAAGGGGAAATTGGGGAATCACTCCGGGCATCATGAAGAAAGTGCCCGAGACGCTCCCAGCACGATGTCGCACAGTTCACAGCTGGCTGGCTTTCCATCTATATAGTGGCATGTCGTGGTACAAGTGCGATCATCGTCCCCGACGTCTGCTGTTGTTGGGTTTTAGTATGCGTGATCATCTTCTGCAATTGATGATCACACGCTGCAAGTTAGTATAAGAAACGTCAATCTAGTAGTGTTGCTGCCTTACCTTCAAAGATGAGGAGTCTTCTACTCGTCCATATCCTGCTGGCGGTACTGGCCGCAGCCATGTTCGCGATGACCCCCGAACCAGTGAGCTCGCTGCCGGAGCCTTATGACTTCGACAAGTGGGTGAAGCACGTGGAGGACACGTGCCACCCAGACAAGGACGAGGACCCCGACGACGACGACAGGATGCCTTCCCGGCCTGGCCTCTACGACGACATTACCTTCAGCAAGCGGGTGAAAGAGATGCAGAAGAAGAAGAAGCTGCCCGGCCGCAAGCTAGACGAACAGCTGCCGAAGAAGAAGAAAGCCGGCAACGATGCAGCTGACCCGCCCGTTTACGTTGTCGCCAAGGATGGATCCGGCGACTTCGAAACTGTACAAGCTGCAATCAACAAGGTGCCCGTCAACAACAAGAACCGGGTGGTCATCTACGTCAAGAAGGGCATCTACAGGTTTGGAGCTGTATTTCTTCTGATTATATAATGTTATGATCAACAAGCACAGCTTGCAAGTAGTAGAGCTCATTCATGAGTATAATTCGTGCAGAGAGAAAGTTTTGTTCCCGAACAACAAGGCCTTCATCACGCTCAAAGGAGAGAGCGCCGCCCTCACCTACATCCAGTGGGGCGACACCGCTTCCGACACGGGCAAGGACGGGAAGCCTCTCGGCACCTACGGCAGCGCCTCCGTAGCCGTGGAGTCCGACAACTTCATCGCCTTGGACATCTCTTTCAAGGTGAGAATTCGTATCTACGAGCTAGCTGTTATGAGCTCCACAGCCGTTAATTACCGAGGTTAATAAGAGTCGCTAGTAGTAGTATGTCGTTGGCTGCTTATAACCCCTTGCTATTTGGACCGCGTACGCCAGAACACCGCCCCGCCTCCCAACGGCGGTGAGGTCGGCAAGCAGGCCGTGGCGCTGCGGATCCAGGGAGACAAGGCCGCCTTCTACAGATGCAGCTTCTACGGGGCACAGGACACCCTCTACGACAGGGCGGGGCGCCACTACTACTACAGGTGCTACATCGAGGGCTCCATTGACTTCATCTTCGGCGACGCGCGCTCCCTCTTCGTGGTATGTACGTCGTAACCCAAATCATAACTTTGCCCACGTACCAGAGCAATACGTTCCATATTTTGAATATTGAGCCGCCCTCTCATGGACTGGAACCTGCAGAGATGCCACCTCCACTCCATCGCCACGCCCTTCGGTTCCATCTCCGCCCAGGACCGCGTGGAGCCCACTGATAACACTGGCTATTCCTTCCTCTACTGCGTCGTGACAGGCTCGGGCACCATCTACCTCGGCAGAGCGTGGGGCGCGTACTCCAGAGTCGTCTACGCCTACAGCTACTTCGACGACATCATCGTCCCGCAAGGCTGGAACGACTTTGGCATCCCCGCCAACCAAGGGTACGACCGCCATAGGCTAGACTTACACTTAACTTACACTAGTGGCAGCGTAATTAGGTCTAATTACGTGTACCGTTATCATCTAATTAGGACGTGACTCGTGAGCCTCATCGTCGTATAATGATGAATCTCACTCTCCTCTGCACCTTAATGTTTATTGCGCAGGAAAGTGTTCTATGGTGAGTACAAGTGCTTCGGCCCAGGAGCCGACAGCGAAGGCCGCGTGGAGTGGTCTAGGAAGCTCACCTCGAATCAGGCCAGGCCCTTCCTCAGCCTCGGCTTTATCGACGGCAAGCAGTGGCTGCCCAAGTGATCTAATTAATTATAGATGATGAGATAACTGCAGCGAGCTGCTGTTCCATGCAGCACATGATCCCCTTCAGCTTGGAGAATAAGACCAAAGACTAATTACCCCTAACCTAGGACGTACCAACAGTACCCACAAGTTGCGCAATACATCACCCTTCCATAATTAGCATCTATTCTTATATGATGAGGTGATCTTGTGCCTCGTTAATAGCTGCGAGCCAAAGAATTCTTCCCAAGGGCAATAAATTTATCATCAAAAATGATCATTGGTTTATTAATGACCCCACGAGAGACAAAGCCGACCCTCGTGAGTTCACAAGGTTGAATAAGACACCAGAGTTCGACTCAAGATCTTCTCTAACCTTTGGTTTATAATCAACTCGTCAACTCCCCATTTTATTTGGTTGCATATTTCTCTCTCCCTCCATGGAGATGTCACAACCTTCATTTTTATTTTTCTTCTTCTTCTTTTGGATAAAGAGCTTATAATATGCACGAGCTTAAATCTTTTATGCTCATAAGACGTATGCAAATATAACTTCCCATGAATAAAACCTCTATGCATAAGGCTCTATCCATAAAGCTCTTATGCATGACTGTATGTATAAAGAGCTTACACATAAAGAGCTCTAAATAAGCCTATGAATACCACTTTGTGCATAAGCCACTCCTTATGCATGGGTCTTTAATATGCACAAGAACTTATGTATAAGCTCTTTTGCATAAGCCTTTGTGCACAAGGCTTATGGATAAGAGATCTATGCATAACACTTTATAAGCCCTTATGCATAAGGGCTCCATGGCGCATAAGGTGCTATGGCATAAAAACTTAGAGAGGACAAAAAAATGCTAAATCAAGATCTTGTGGGCTAGGGTGGAGTTAATTGTGGGCTAGACTAAGGCTTGAGATATGCATGAGCCCACCTTTTTATAAAGTGAACTAATAGAGGTATGCATAATACCCAAATTTGGTGAAAACTACTTACCATTTATTCTTCCCATTTACTACTCATGGTTCTATCTTACAAATCCACCCCACCATACCATTGTTTTGCAACCTTAATCTATTTAGCCTTTGTAGATTTAATTTATTAATGCATACACACCTTGCCTAAGGAAGATTTTTATTTCTTTTCTTAGGAATAACCATAGGGTGCTAAGGAGGGGAAATGGCTTATCATATTAAAAAACATCACCGATAAAGGATGAAATTCTCCAACAAGCTGCACATGAAGATTAATACAGTACTCATAAATAATAATAATAGCTTTTATGTATAAGCTCTTGGACTTAAGCCACCTAAATCAACAGGAGGTGTGATGTTTTCTACTTTTTTCCCTAATTAAAGAACACAAAGAAGAAGAATTAGAAGAAGAAAAGTCAAAGAAGCTCACCTTCACTTATGAGCGAAAGGAGAAACTCACCTTGATTCAAAGAGACATTAAGGAGAAATGGAGTACTGGCTTGAGATCTCAAGATATATTCTAGGATGGTGTGTAGCCACTAATAAGCTTCATAAATGCTTGATTACGTTTTTCTTTTTGAAAAAAATCCACCTAAATCAACGTGAGGTGTAGTGAGAATAATTTTTTCATAGTCTTGTTACAAGCACTGTTTTTTTTTCCTTGAAAAAGAGACTTCTATTAAGTATGAAAAAAATTACAAGAAGGGAGATTTTAGACCAAGCAAGGAGGAAATCTCAACCAATCAAGTGTGCCTTGTCCTTCCAGCAAGGCCCCATATAAAAGAGAGTGAAAAAAATACCATGATCCCATTCTTGCATGAATTGGCCATGTTTTCTCTCAGCAACCCTTGAAAATCCCTCAATCCTGGCTGAAGTGGCCATGAACATGTGGATAATATCACACGAGATCCTGCAAATGCATTGTGTATCATAAACCAAAGTGACCTCCATGGCCTTAATGCATATAGCATTCTAGATGTGCTAGGTTGTGATGTTGTAGTGTTCAATCTCTATGTTAGAGGTACATGGCCTAACTCTAGCATGTCCTAAAGATGAGACCGTCGACCCACTCCCTAGGTAGCCCGTATGGTCATGTCTCTATCGTTCCCTTCAAACCTAATTTACAGGTTGAATTGTGTCAACCAAATAATAGCACCAAAACAAATGTAGGTATCCCTCCTCATCTTCCGAAAAGGTGTGCTATTGTAGTCCAAAATCTATGTGCCTCCTTGCACTCCCATAAGCAATGGTAGATTGTATTTAAAGATCTTGCACAGGAAAGCTAAGAGGCATGCCTGAAGCCTATAAAAACATAGCAGTATCATCTGCTAAATCAAATTCTAGTAACTCCTCTATGCAAAGAGGTAGCCTAAGGCCCAAAACTCATGGGGTAACTTTGAGAAACCTACTCATAGCCTTTGCTACTATAAGGTAAAGTAGTGAAGCTAAGGGGAATCCCTCCCTCATGGTAAGGGAGATTCGAAGGCCCTCACCACCCCCCCCATAGGCTAAAAATATGCTATGGGCCTCCCTATATATGAAAGAGACACCTCTGATCAACTCTTGGAGAAACAGATCCGTGCAATCGTGCGTTCTAAGATATCCCAATCCACTCTATTATAAGCTTTTTTAAAGTCTAGCAAAAGAATGGCAAGGGATTGTTAGCTAGATTTAGCCCACTCCCATAGCTTCCATAATGAAAAGATGTCATAAAAAATTCTCCTTCCTTTGAGGAAGCCATTCTGTGTATCATGAATAACTCTCTGAAGAAGAGGTTGAAGCCTCATACTCGTTTTGCCTTTACTAAGATTTCATAAGCAAACCCAAGAAGAGTTATGGGCCTCCACTATCTAATATTGGTATTGTCCCCACCTTTCACGCGATAAGGTGGATAAGAGCCTCCATGATAAAAGGGGTCATAATACCAATACACCACATCTCCTACAGAAGAGTAGTAGTAACATCATCTCACTAATGTCATCCCAAAACTACAAAAAGAAGGATGGAAAGAGGCCATCATCCCTTGGGTGTGCAAAGAATGTCTCAACTCATCCTTCAAGAGGCACACATATAGGCCAAGGCAAGGGCTACCAAACTTTTTGTTGTGCAACATCTCTATCCAAAGAGTGGGCCTCTGCAGAGAGCAAGGTATGATAAAAACCTGAGGTAATATTGCTCACCTTATTTAGATTAGTATGAAATTCTCCTTTGACAATCCTAAAGGGATCTCAAATTGTCCCTATTGTGCATAGGTCCATGTGCTGAGAAAAATGATTTGTTACATCTTGTAAAATCTTGATTTTTGCTTGTGTGAGAACCTTACCTTATACACACACACAATAAGAGGGGAAAGCGACAAAAGGAGGGGGCAATCCGGCCGCCACTTAAGGAATTGATTGAGGGGGGTGGTCAGCAATGCTAGTCGCCACCTCCTCTTTTTACATATATATATGTATATATGTATATATTATATATACATATACATACATACATACATACATATATATATATATGTGTGTGTGTGTGTGTGTGTGTGTGTGTGTGTGTGTGTGTGTGTGTGTGTGTGTGTGTGTATGTATGTATGTATGTATGTGTATATATATATATATCATTAGGGCCAAAAATAAAAAAAAGGACCCTTTAAGGTTTTGATTAAAACACTAATTAGCTGAGGTTTTAGTAGAATGAGACCTCCAAATTTGGCCGTTCAGAGGCACTTTTGGTGCATTTAAGAGATGGGCCACAACAATAAATGCTAACATTCCTTAAATCATGTGAGAGGTACTTTTCAGTCAGTGTTATTTGAACTTTTGAAATGTCTATTGTACAAATATTCCCACCAAACCACGTCCGTTTTTCCTCTCATCATCATTTGAGTGCTCTCTCTCTCTCTCTCTCTCTCTCTCTCTCTCTCTCTCTCTCTCCTCTTCTCTTCTCTTCTATTCTTTTCTGTTATACCCTTGCACTATACTCTAATGTCTATCATTAACTCTTTACTCAATGGAAGAGAAGGTAGATACAAATTTGCTATTAACATAGATCAGGTCTATTCATCTTGGAGAAGTATTCATCACCGAGCATTGTTGGACAAAGATGAGGCAAACCAACTACGACTAGAGGGAAGAAAGCACATTGATTTGTGGGTGGCTGGAAGTATTTATCTGAATAATCGTGCAACTGGTAGACCTCCTCCATTTGTAAATGTTCATAACTTGATTAGATTTGTTGGAGATGGTTTTGATGGTCTACTTGGTTACTATATGAAGTTATATTCTGCATCTTCTCTGTGCTCAATCCAAATGCATCAACTGAAAGAATCTTTATTAACATCTCAAAAAACTATTTCAGAGCTTTATGTGATAAGATTAGAGAGCTAGAAGCTATAAACCACTCCTTGAAAGAGAAACTAGTAGACTTGAAAGAAACCCCAGGAGGATTTAGAGAGAGGAAGAGAACTTTAAAGAATATAAGTGAGTTGTCTGAAAGTAGGGGGGCTCAAAAGAGGAGACTCAACCTTGCAAAGAAATGTGTCTCTCACATTTCAGATAGTAATATCTGTTGAAATGAGGAGAGAATCAAGCTTCTCATTGAAACCATGAACAAGGCCGACCTGGTCAGAATTCTTCAATCTCTAGAGAATACAAATTTGAGAGATCTTACTCTCAAAGAGTTGGTAAGAGACTTAAGGACCATTGTGAAACCAGATGAAATAGTAAAGACTTGTGACACTGTGGGTACTAGTGCAAGGGTTACCAAGCTCTTTCTAGATTATGGTTCCAAAATCTTAGATGCAAGAGAATAATGGCTTTTGGTTTGCCAAGATCCCTTTTAGTTTCTACTGCTAGGATTGCTATGAATCAAAAAATTTCAAGTATTTTTGGAGAGTACATACATATTGAAGGGATAATGCCTTATGAGAAGCAAAAGAAAAAGAGTACATTTGTCTATAATGCATTCAACAATATATGGGTGGATCTTAGAAAAGTACAAATTGCAATGGTGCATATGTATAAAATTACTGTAGAAGAATGTGGTGGTGTGCTAAAGTTTGTGTTGAAGCTAGATGAGGCATAGATCCAAAAAGGACAAAAGATGGAAAGAGTGAGCATATCTATCATGATCAGGGCAATTGAGTACAGCAATGGTAGAGGAGAGGAATCAGAACATAAAATCTAGTCGGAGATGGAGCTTTGGTGGGTTGGTGTAGCTCAAATACTTACTGAAAATCATCAAACCCTAAAATGGTTGTCCTCCCACACAGGTATCCCTAATATCATTCAATCTTGAAGTACTGGAGATATGTTCATAGTTGATGGAGTTGGCAATTTCAAAGTGGAATGTCATTTAGGTGCTGACTTAAAGACTATCAAATGTATGCTTGGAATATGCAACGGGGCTAATACAAAGTATCCTTGCATTTATTGTATGGAAGGCATGGGATCAAAAGAGTGGAGCAGTTTGCGAGACCAGCAAGGAGAGTCCCAATGAGAGACTCTATAGATCTAAGTAAGTTCAAGAATAAAGAAGACATTTGGGATCCCATTCTTCCTATCTCTCTTAAGAATGTTCATATATGCACTTTGCATGCAGAGATAAGAATAATTGACAAGCTTCTGAGATTGCATCTTGATTATGCATATTCTATTAAACCAACATCGTTGGCAGATCAATGTATTGATAAATGTGAAGCATTGTTATAAAACATGGGCTTTCATGGGGGTCAGGTTTATTTAAGGAAAGATCCAACAGTTTCAGGGAAAACACGAGATATCTTGGCAGATGTCTCCAAAGCCAAAAGATTTTTAGAAAACCATAGTAAAAAACAAGTGAATGTTACGTAGGATTGTTGGAAAGAATTGTGTGAGATCGCGACAAATGTTGCCAGTACACCACGGCTAGCAAATCTTAGAATAAAGGTTTGGAAGCATCTTGACATCTTTTTAAATGTTCTTAGACAACAGAAGACATCAGCTACATATGCGTAAGAGTACAAAAGCTCTATTACAAATATCATTCAAATAATAAAAGAAGCATGGGGAGAAAAAGATATCACATACTATTTGGTAAGACTCCTTGTATTCATGATACACTCAGTGGAATTGACATATGCTAATTTTTCTTTTTTGTTATGCAGCACATCCTCCATGTACATGGGCCATATTTTGTTGAGGAGCATGGACCCCTAGCAATATACAGTAACCAAGGGATGGAAAAGTTACATTACCAGGCACACACATCTTTCTTTCTGGAGCACAAGACATGGTGGAGGGGCCATAAGAAGCAATGCTCTTGCAGAGTTATTCAACTGGTTTTTCAGAAGACGACTACAAAGAATGCAGAAAAATGACATTTCAGACACATAACACTATCAAAAAAGAGAACTATTGTATTCATAACTTTGTACAAAAAGTTATCTATTGTAATCCGGAGTATGTACAAAAAGTCTATTCCAAAGTTTTCAAGCCTCTCCTCCTCCTCACGTCCAAGTTCCTCCTCTATATCATTTGCCTCTAAATCTTTGAGAAAGCAAAAGTTTGAAGAGCCTTCAAGTTCCACCTCTTCACCTCTAAGAGGATATTTGACAATGGAGAAAACTATGAATGCAGCAGCTCAGACAATTCTCCTATTGTGCAGCCTTTTGGATGAGAGGAGCATTCTACATTTTCTACTAAAAACCTTTGAAGTTTGTACATACTACACCTCTTTGTAAATGTTTGTCTCTAGATAGAGGAGGTTCCAACACAGGGACATGGACATACTCCTTGTTATCAATCAAGATAAAATTCATCAAAGTCCTCTTTGATAAATTGCATGGCATGATTAATAATCACTGAAACATCAATTTTTGGATTGAAAATATCCTTAGTAACTGGAAAGAAAGATGCCTCAATTCCACTTTCAATAAGAAAATCCAACATTCTTTCTGTAGGAGACACCTCTACTATCTCAAAAAGACGAGGAGCATTAGGAATTTTTTGGACCCAAAGAGGACCTCTTGGATTAACTTTTGATTAGGAATGGACCAATAGGAAGAGGGGTGGGTGCACATTTTTTACTTCTTTGACCCTAGGGGGTGAAAAGATGCAGGGGGGAACAGAGCTTGAGCTCTTGCAAGCACACACACACACTCACAAAACCCTAATAGAGAACACACAAGGTGAGAGGCTGAAAATCTTCTTCTTCTCTACTCAACACTCAACACACCATATACAAAGATAAGAGTACTCATAATATGAAAGGTACTCAACCAATACATACATGGGTTCTCTATAGTGTGAACCCGACTAAATGAGCTGGCACTATAACTATGCTAGTCTCTAGAATGGCAGTCACATAGCCTGTCATCCCACTGGCCGCATATCACCCAAGATCTCACCAACCATGCCAGTGGTGTAAGTGTGGGGCCTATCCCCCAGGCGGGTCATCAGTGTCCACCGCCTCACTAGACGAGCTCGATATCTCAACAGAAAAGATGCAGGGGGGAAGAGAGCTTGAGCTCTTGCAAGCACACACACACACTCACAAAACCCTAATAGAGAACACACAAGGTGAGAGGCTGAAAATCTTCTTCTTCTCTACTCAACACTCAACACACCATATACAAAGATAAGAGTACTCATAATATGAAAGGTACTCAACCAATACATACACGGGTTCTCTATAGTATGAACCCAGCAAAATGAGCTGGCGCTATAACTATGCCAGTCTCTAGAATGGCTGTTACACAGCCTGTCATCCCACTGGCCGCATATCACCCAAGATCTCACCAACCATGCCAGTGGTGTAAGTGTGGGGCCTATCCCCCAGGCGGATCATTAGTGTCCACCCACCGCCTCACTAGACGAGCTCGATATCTCAACACTCCCCCTCAAGCTCAACTCCATCTCATGTACACCAAAGTGAAGCCCTGAATCTGCGGAGCTTTTCTGTACCCAATGCTTTGGTGAAGATGTTAGCTACCTGATCCTCTATGCTGACATAAACAAGGTCAAGATCTCCTGCCAAGACCTTCTCTCTGACGAAGTGGTAGTGGACCTCTATGTGCTTCGTACGAGCATGAAAGACTGGGTTCCTGGCCAACTGTATACTGCTAATGTTTTCACAGAAAATGACAACTTGTCTATCCACTGATAGACCCAAATCTGCAAGTAGCTTCCTCAACCAAGCTACCTCACATGCTGCCATAGCAGCTCCTCTGTACTCGGCCTCTATACTCGATAGAGCAACCGTAGGCTGCTTCTTGCTGCTCCAAGTCACAGCAGCACTCCCCAAAGAAAACATGAAGCCACTGGTAGATCTTCTATCTGAGATACTGCCAGCCCAATCAGCATCTGTGTACCCATGTACACATATCTTTGTCCCAGTCTCATAGAATAGTCCACAATGCAAAGTAGACCTCACATACCTCAGTATGCGTCTCACTGCATCCAAATGCGATTTCCGTGGAACCTGCATAAACTGACTCACAAACCCAACAACATAGCTCAAATCTGGTCTGGTGATCGTCATGTAGATCAAACTTCCTACTATGCGCCTATACATAGTAGGATCCTCCAAGATCTCTCCTGAATCTGCACTCAACTTGCCATTCTGATCCAATGGCACAGAAATAGGCTTACAGCCTGTCATACCATACTTGGACAACATGTCCAAGCCATACTGTCTCTGCAGTAATCCAATACCATGTGGTGACCTAATCACCTCAATGCCCAAGAAATATCTAAGCTCCCCCAGATCCTTCATCTCAAACTTTTGTCTAAGCAAGATCTTTACATCAAAGATCTCTGCATCATATCCCCCGTAATGATCAAGTCATCTATATAGATGACAACAAGCACAACCCCTCTATCACCATGTCTCACATACAGCGAGAAATCTGCATTGGTTACATGAAAGCCAATAGTGACAAGATATTCAGAAATCTTGTCAGACCATGCTCTTGGTGCTTGTTTTAAGCCATACAAGGCTTTCTTCAACCTGCAAACATGCTCGAGGTGACCCACATCCTCATAACCACGTGGCTGCAACATATACACCTCTTCTTGCAAATCCCCGTGCAAGAATGCATTCTTTACATCCATCTGATGTAAAGACCATTGCTTTGACGTAGCTACTGCTATCACAACTCTCACTGTTGCCATCTTTGCAACTGGGCTGAAAGTTTCCTCATAATCAATGGCATATCCTTTGGCTACCAATCTAGCCTTGTACCTATTTTTGCTTCCATCAGTGTTATGTTTTACTTTGTACACCCATTTGCATCCAATGGCTTTCTTGCCTTCAGGCAATTGCACTAAATCCTAAGTCTCATTTCCATATAGTGCATCCATCTCCTCATCCATAGTAGCTTTCTCCCAACACACATTTCCAACAGCCTCATCAATGCATGTGGGCTCAACAACCTACACAACCTTTGCCATATATGCATAGTGATGTGCCACATAACCATCATAGGTAAATCTCTGCACAGGATTTTTCACTCTCCCAGATCTTCGCAGCTTTTCATTCATGGCTTCCATAGCCTTCTTTACACCAGGTGTTCTCATAGCTGGGATCCCAAGCTCCTCATCAAGGCTCATATCTGAGCCACTAGACTCTCCATCAATATGAGAATGCCCTGCAGAAATGTCAAGCATACCAAGGGGCTCAACCACTTTCTCTTTTCCTTTACGTGATGTACTAATCACATTTGCAAGACTGGTATTATGACGCAGCCTGCCACTCCATGGTCTATCAACAGACCCACTAGATGAGGACTCTCTTGGTCCACTCAAAGATTGTGATTGCTGACCTGCATTCTGTGCAACCACACTTACACTCACATTAGCCCCAACAGCTTCTTTTTCAGCAGCATACCAGCTGCTCATCTCATCAAAGACAACATCCCTGCTTACCCTCAACTCACGTGTAGCAGGGTTATAACACCTGTATCCCTTTTGCTCAAGGGAGTATCCAATAAACACACATTTTTCAGCTTTCGGATCTAGCTTAGTTCTCAGCTCATCTGGCACATGCACATATGCAATGCATCCAAAGACTTTCAGATGAGACAAATCTGGTTTTCTGCCAGTAAACCTCTCCTCTGGAGTTACATCATGTATGGCTGCAGTTGGAGTCCTGTTCATGATGTATACTGCTGTAGAAACAGCCTCAACCCAATAGCTATACGGCATATTCTTCTCTTCCATCAATGCTCGCGCAATCTCAGCAATGTGCCTGTTTTTCCGCTCAGAAACTCCATTTTGCTGCGGAGTGTATCTGCATGTAAACTGTCTCCGAATACCATTCTTCTTCAAAAATTCAGAGAACTCATTGGAGAAGTACTCTCCCCCTCCATCTAACCTTAGGCACTTTACATATTTCCCTGTTTGCTTTTCAACCAAAACTCTGAAATTCTGAAAGTGAGTGAACACCTCACTCTTCTCCTTCATGAAATATACCCACACTTTCCTTGTGTGGTCATCAATGAAAGTCACATAATACCTGCAGCCTCCCATAGATATGGTCTTCGTAGGACCCCATACATCTGAATGCACAACATCTAGTGCATTTCTGCTCACATATCTGTTACGTGGAAACACATGCTTTGTTTGCTTCCCAAATTGGCATGCTTCACATATTTTCTGCATACCTTCCACTTTAAATTTTGGTAGCCCTGCCACAATTCCTTTAGTCTACATAGACTTCAATCTCTGCACATTCACATGTTCAATTCTTTTATGCCAAATGTCTGTGTCTGCAACAATTCCTGAACCGTTTGCAAACATCGCAGCACTCATTTCAGGCATGTCTACATTCAATGTAAACATTCTGCCCACTCTGTTGCCTTTTGCAACCAACCTGCACTTGTCTTTAAAATCTTCAACATAACAACCATCAGGGTTAAACCGAACCTGCAAACCCTGCTCAATCATCTGGCCAACTGAAACCAGATTCTTTGTTATGTTCGGAACGTGAAGTACATCTGCAAGGTACTTCACTTTGCCATCCTGCCATTAGGAAAATTCTGGACTCAAAAGAGGGCTGTTTCAACAATAATATAATAATAGACACATAGATTGAGTGACATGTAATCTACGAACGAGATTCACCGGTGGTGGGACCTCTGTACAAACCCACCCAAAACGTGGAGAAACTCTTATCTTCATGAAATATTAAAAAAAACCATCACCTTGTCTTAAAATATTTAAAACCGTTTTTTTGTCAGAAACTAACACAATAAAAGAATGTTTTCCACATTCCTGTGTTAGACGTGGAGCACTAAAAAATTCTTTCCACCACCCCTAGAACTAATGAAGCTTGAATGCTTGGAATAGATAGATACACATTCTCCCGGTTATTCCCTCAACTTGGTTCCACTTTTGAATCTTGAAACATCTTTGGCGCCCAAAAAGAACACACCGTCCCTCATTTCATCCTCCCTCCTTGATCCACAAAAGCGGTTAGCCCAGTCATCCACTTTCTGCTACTTCTTCTTTCTCATACGTCTGTTATTCTATCATGGCACCCGAAAGTGGACTGAAACGAGCAAGGAGCAGTATCTCATCTGTTGTGTTGTATAACATAAAAGACGAGAACGAAGAATGGATTCCCCAAGTATACAGGAAGTACTCTTGGGTCACTATGCAGCCAGGAAAACAAGGCCACTACCGAGTGAAGGGAAAGGCATCTGAAGACTTGGCCAAACATTGGAAAGGAAGGATCCTTGACTTTAAGATGGCACCAGGAGGGAAAACTGTCAAAGAAGTGTTGATCCAGCATGTATTCATGCAAAAAGAGATCAACGTGGGACCATTGGAAGGACTTCCAAGACACAGACCACATTGTAAGTGCTTGTGTTTTGTATTTCAACGTAGCAAATAAGGTGATTGATATACATTTTTCTGCCTTGCACAGATTTGTACCCATCCAACCTTCAGGAGTGGGAGCCTGCACAATGCTTGACGGGGTTCTTGAATGTCGTACATGGTGAGGTGGGGGAACTTCAATATGAAGGTCGTGCACCAAGTGATCTCGCAAGAAGTAGAACATATTTCTATGACTCATTTTATACCTTGCCCACTCAATCGAGTCGACATGGAAAGTTGGAACGTATTCCGTTGCCCGCACTTGATAGTCCGGAGTGGCCATTGCTTGACACAGAAGTGATAGAGTCATACAGGACCAAAATGTTTAATGATATTAAATGTGCTATGAAGCCTAGCATTGGTGCAAGAAATGTGCACTTAAGTTTGTTTGTTCCAATTGCATGCTTTGTTCATTTATTTTCTGATTGTAAACAATTGAGAAAAACTAGAACAACTTTTGTGTGCAAAGATGTAGATGAAGTCTGGCTTGATCATTTATTTGACAAAGGTTGGAGAGTGAAATCATCAAAGGGAGATGATTTGATCGAATGTCGATTGAACACCTCCGACATTGCATTTCGGTGAGTGTTAAAACATTAAAATGTATTTTTGTGAAACAGTTACAACGCTTATTTGATTATACTCGGAAAATTATCCTAATGATATTTTGGAATCAGATACTATATTGCCAGGCAACATCTGTGCATGTCATTTACTTATAGAAGGTGGCGATGGATCAACAACAACTGGGAAAGCATGGACCAAGATACAAGAGATGGCAGCCACTCTTGCTTGATAGATATAGTTATGATTCGACAGGGTCACCCATCTTTGACATTGGAAGTGGAAGAGAATTGGACTCTCGAATATGTTAGGAAGGAATTAGAAGTAGCTATTCAGAATCCTCCAGATCAATTTTGCTTCAAGCTCGATGGTCGGAAGCTAAGTAAAAGAAGAGAGCATCAGATCATTTGTAAAGATGTTGCAGCCCCACATGAATTGGAGGCACTAGAAGATATATGATGTGACCATGTATACGGTGACAATGTATTTTCCATATGCAATAAACTTATCTATTCAGAACATTGCTTTTGTAATGCTTTATTGTTTAAAACAATGTAATGAAGGCAAGAATTCCCCAATTGAATTTTTATGTACACAAAAAAAGGCTTAAAGTAAGAAAGCAAGCAGTGAAGGAACACAGTAGCAAATTTGATCCTCTGATTTTCAAATGATAAGTGTATTTACATTTGATGTTCTCCCTCCAATACATGTATAGCTCAAACGTACATTTGTTGGAAGAAGGAAAAAACTATTTATGGCTGGAACCCATAGGTATCGGCTTCAGGATGGAGCCAGGGCTCTTCTCCCAAGTATGGAGCCCATGTAAGAGGCTCAGGGGGGCCTATCCCCCCTCGTGGATTGGGCGGGATGAAGTCCACTGGCCCGTCTGGAGGCATAACTTCAGCGACCTCGATCAATTTCGCAATCGTTTCCTCCCTAAACGTTTGGACGTCTAGGTCCACGTAGCGAGACATTGATGGAAACTGCCATCACAATTCATCAAGGCATAAATAAGATCAACATGACAATATATAAGAAGATAAACAAGCGCACAAATGCGTATGGGAGCTGAAAATGCTTACATCCTCTGAAGGGAGCTGAAAAATGCTTCGTAGCAGCAACATTGCATTAAGTGCAACCCTCCACCCACAGCTGTAGCCATCTTCTTGTTTGGGGACACTAACCCTACGGATGGTCGATCGATCCAGGCTGTCGATGTCCATGCTGAGGCTCTCGTGAGCTGCCATTAGTTTCCTGACTCCACTGTAAACAGAGACCAATCATTATCCTGATCAATCCGGACTTCTAACTCAAACAATAATATGTATCTTAATGATTTTTACTTACAGCAAAACATTTCCATGGACACCAGATGTCGAATTTGCAAGGTAAATGACATTTTCTTGCACGTCGACTAGTAGAAGACTCCAATGGGAACTGCACAATAGAATTCTATTAGTTTCAATCCAAAGGAAGCACTATATAACTCGTGTACGGTGATTCCTATAAACATCATGCGAGAGAGAGAGAGAGAGAGAGAGAGAGAGAGAGAGAGAGAGAGAGAGAGAGAGACAAACTCACTTTTCATGATATGCCAAAAAAAATACTCGGGCATCGTCCAGCTGGACCTCCCGAAACCAGTTCAGCACATTGAGGTACGGAACTGACTCTTCTAGCAACAGTGTTGAGACCAGTGAATCAATCTGGAACACTCGTTGCTGTACATCCTCGGGCAATAGCGAAATAACAAAACTTCACAAGGAAACATATCAAGAGTGAGGCATCAACTTTAAGAGCCAAGAATGAAAAATTGTGGGAGGACAGAGAAAAGAGTATACCTTAAAACACATCTGAGCACTTTGTCGTTGACTTCAGTTTTGGGATCAAACAAAATGTTGATTTCTTCAGCATGAATCGGGAAATAACATCTATGCCCTCTAATATTAAAGGGTACATAGAACTCCGGCAACAAAAATTGCAGCGCCTCCCGATTCATGGCGTGGAGTGCGCGAACATTTTCCCTTTTTGTTTGCAATGCAAGCATTGCAGCTTGATGTTCCCTTTGAGCGCTTGTCATTATATTTGCCCGAGTCTGATGCTCATGATCTGGACTTCCCTCGGTCACCTCTTCAATTCTCACTTTTTGTACAGGCCGGACATCCAAAATTTGTAACATTCGTTCATCAGTAAACGTAACTGGTCTAAGTGACTTATCGTATCTGAAACGAAGGGCTATTAGGCTGAAAAAATCCTTGTTCATTACTGTCACCCTGTGTGCGTGGGCAGCAAGAACGTAACTATCCAAAAAAAATTCGATCATCCAATCTTCTGTGGCCTCTTGCAAGCAAAACAAGGCCGATGCCTTCCACCTAAACAAAATTCCATTCTGCTCACAAATTCTCCTGGCAAGCCTCTGGAAAGGCAATCTGGGAATAGCAGCTGTCGGGTGCTTCATAAACTTTTTGATTTCTCGCAGGGCTGCCGAATGCTCTGCGAAACGCCTGAGTCTAGGCTGCGTTTTGGACAATCGGGAAGGACTGCTTGATTTTCTTGACTTTGAGGCTTTCAGAACGCCCATCTTCTTCCCAGTAGATGAGGGAGCTGCATTATCAATGGGTCTAGCTGTATGCCTTACACGAGCCATCTGAAAATGCAAGAAAAAGCAGAAAACTTTGCTATTCAGTAGTACACGATTAACAATTCACCATAAAGCGAGAGAGGGGGGCCAAGAAAGCAATATGCACTTCCTCGCGTTATGGTGAATCCATTCACCATAACGAGAGATGAAGGTCCACAGAAACACAATAATTTTTCTCGCATTATGGTGAATTCATTGACAACAATAAGAGGCGGATTATCGTGCATTCTTTGAGCTTCGATCTTGCGTTAAAGTGATTTGATTCACTATAACGCGAGACTAAGAGCCAGTCAAATCAAAACAATCCTCCTCGCGTTATAGTGAATCGATCTACTACAACGGGAGGAGGGTTCTCCCGAATCTCTTACCTTTCCGTCTTGTAGTTTGGTGAGTCGATTCACCATAACACATACAGCAGTATTGAGATTCTAATGACTCGTCGTCTGCTTTACGGTGAATCGAATCACCATGACGGAGGGCAAACAGTCGAAGAGAAAACAACGGCAGGGGGCAAACAGTCGAAGGAAAAACAAAACAATCAAGTATTATACAAGAAACACAAAACAATCAAGTAATACACTTTCATCACATTCTATGAGTGGGAATGGATGGAGACTGTCGTGTAGGAGGTGATTTAATTGACACCAATAAGAGGTGGATTATCGTGAATCCTTTGCCCTTTGGTCATGCGTTATGGTGAATTCACCATAACGCGAGTCTAAGGGCCAGTCAAAGCAAAACAATCCTCCTCGCGTTATAGTGAATCGATTTTCGCGAATCTCTAACGTTTGCCTTCTGCCATGGTGATTCGATCCACCATAAGACATGGAGCTTATTGAGATTCTAATGGCCCGTCCTGTGCTTTAAGGTGAAGGCAAACAGTCGAAGAATAAACAATGGCACAGGGCAAACAGTCGAAGAATAAACAATGGCACAAGGCAAACAGTCGAAGAATAAACAAAACAAACAAGCAATATACAAGAAACTTACAAAACAATCAAGTATTATACAAAAACTTACATTTCTTGCGTGTGAATGGATGGAGACTGTCGTGCAGGTGTTGGAAAGTCGGTTCAGTACTGTGGCGGTAGTCGGAAGTCAGCTGGAGGCAAGCAGGAGGACGGACAAGGCAAAATCGATAAGAGGACGAAAAGGTGGCGTGATTAACGGCTTTGATTAGTCTTTAGAGCGAACACACGTGCTGGCGGGCTGCCAGGGCGACTAGGCGGCGCTAACGTGTCGTATAGCATTAAAAAGGGCTTTGATTAAACTTTATAGCTTGTACACGTGCTAGGTACACGGCGGGATGCCACGTGGCATTCATGGAATGGCGGGTGAAAACGCGGCGCTGACGTGTCGCGTAGCATTAAAAACGGATTTTCTAGGATACTCATCTCATTTATTGCCTCTTTTGGAGTTCGTATTCTCATTTATCTCCCCACCAACGGCCTTTATCTCCATCAACGACTGACTATCTCCTCCAACCCTCCTTCATCAATCATCCTCCTGTATCCAACGTCAAAGACAAACCTCCAACCTCCTTCATCTCCATCTCCTGCGACGATTGTATACAATTCGTTTTCCTGGTATTTTTATCTCCTTTGTGCTTTTTTCTTCTTTTGTTATTTCGTTGTTTTGGTTTCAGTCGTGGAGAACTTCTTGCTTTGTCTTTTCATCGCGTTAAGGTGAATTGAAAACCTATGACTCCTCGCCTTATGGTGAATTGACTGCGAAGTAGAGTATTTTAATTCGTTTGAATCCTCCTCTCTCAGTATGGGTACTGGAGAACTATCTTTATTTTTAATTCAACATAACGTTAGAGGCGTTGCCAAAGGATGATAAAGTCGTCATATTGCGGTGAATCAATTCACCACAACGCGAGCGAAGGTCCCATAGGAAGCAAAATACTCCTCCTCGCATTATGGTGAATCGATTCACCATAACGCGAGAAGAGGTCCTTGACTTAGCTGCAATTTTATTTGCGTTAGGGAAAATAGATTCACTACAACGCGAGGAGGAATACCTGGATTCCTCTGGCATCTCCTCTCGCATTATGTTGAATCCATTTACATTTCCTTCTTTTGTTATTTCGTTGTTTTGGTTTCAGTCGAGGAGAACTACTTGTTTTGTCTTTTCATCGCGTTAAGGTGAATTGAAAACCTATGACTTCTCGCCTTATGGTGAATTGACTGCGAAGAAGAGTATTTTAATTCGTTTGACACCTCCTCTCTCAGTATGGGTACTGGAGAACTATCTTTATTTTTAATTCACCATAACGTTAGAGGCGTTGCCAAAGGATGATAAAGTCGTCATATTGCGGTGAATCAATTCACCACAACGCGAGCGAAGGTCCCATACTAAGCACAATACTCCTCCTCGCATTATGGTGAATCGATTCACCATAATGCGAGAAGAGGTCCTTGACTTAGCTTCAATTTTATTTGCGTTAGGGAAAATAGATTCACTACAACGCGAGGAGGAATACCTGGATTCCTCTGGCATCTCCTCTCGCGTTATGTTGAATCCATTTACACCACACAGAGATTTGTTGTTTAAGATCGACTGTCTCTTGATTCATTGCCTGAACTAATATTTTCCATGTCTTTTCTACAGACTTGAATTCAGCCATGGCGCAAGTTCAAGTCGAATTTGATGTGGACGAAGAGATCAAAGAAACTCCTGCAACTCTATTATATGACTTCCTGTACAAATGCCGACATCATGATTTGCACCCTGCAATTTCGTTGATGTTCAATAGCGATTTTTCTCTCGAGGATACATTGTCTAGCCATCATGGATACTTCGAAGAGGCAAAGCAAGAGTTTGACGAGCTCACAAATGAAGAACCAATGATGATTGATGGGAAAAGTCACATTCATTTTAATCTCAAGGTTTCGCCGGAGAAGAAGCAGAGGTTAAACAGGGATTGGCACAAGGTGCCATGTGACAAGAAGAGAGCCTTGCTTTGCCCTTTTCATAAAAGAAAGTGCCGCTTGATGGAATACTCCTACGCCTTCTTATGCTTCTTGCACATGAACGTGCAATTAACAGATGAAGAATGTACAGAGCCGCTTGCAAAAATTGAAAGTGAAGACACGATTTCTCGTCAGGCAAGTCCCACCGTTGAGGATGCTGCTGAAGAGGAGGACACTCCTCATGTCATTGAGGAGTTCAATGTTGAAGAAGAGAGGAAGCTTAGTTCGGTGGTTGATATTGAGGCAGTTAGAGAACAAAACAGTGATGTAGGTCAGCTTGTGATTGAATCAGATGACTCCTCCCCCATTCCAACGCCATTACTCCCCTCCTACCAAGTAGGAGATTCAGAGTATATACTGCTGACAGACATACAACGTGTATTTAACTTAAGGGAGGATCATTGCATAGCTTTCATAGCCCAGAATCTGGAGGTCGATGACAATTTTGTAGATGATGATGGGATAGACAAGTACCTACTAGTGGACAGCCATGTTAAAGACACCGAGTTCCTTTCTGCTGCAGCAACACTAAATATGATCTATGCTGATGCCCTTAGATATGAAGGAAAAGATGCCACAGAGGAAGAGTTACAAGAAGCAAGGGACAGATTGAATATCACCAACATGGGAGGGTGTAGGGATGCGCCAAATAAGTCAGCGGAAAACGTTCCTAGTTCGAGCACTAATTTATGGCAAGACGCCTTGCTTGAAGCAGATGAGAACCAAGAGGTTAGTTTTTTTTTGTTGTGGATTTGGCTTTATCAACTTTGTCCTGAAATGTTTGGTGATGTTGTTTCTGGCTAATGCTCCTTTGTTTTTTCAGTTGGAAATATATGAAGACACATTCCTCAAACGTGCTTCAGGCAAGCGTATGGCGGGATTGGGCCACGATTCGACACTAGGAACATATATACACCGCCTAAAATTCCCTCAAATTGTGATATTTCACGCTAGCTACTCCAAGGACAACGCCAGTTTTCCTCTGATGGCGATAAAGACTTTATCCAGGTATTTAGGTGGCTACCACGTAAGGCTGAATGCAAACAAGGCAATACTTCTGGAGCGGCAAGCAGCTGTTCGAATTTTTGGAGAGGGACCTGGAGTATATTCGTTAAGATGTAAATATTATTTAACATATGCTGCTTACGGGTTGGCATGTGGAATCATAGATCCCAATCTGTTGAGTGATTGCGGGAAGAAGCATCTTCTTAGAACAGCAAGACCAATGGTCCCTCTTGTGCCATTAATAGAGGATGAAGAAGATGATGCAGAAACGTCAACAAAAAAGGCTCGGCTGGGGGAAGTCTCTGTTCCAGATTAACAAATTTAGATTGTTCCAGTTGCTAAGAAGTTTCGTCATATTTCTCAATACTCTTCTTGTTTACCATTGCAAACTATGAAATGTATATATATTGGAAACATTTATATGGGACATAGATGAAAGCTCTTGTTCTTTTAAAATCTTTCACAGTTACATCATTGTTTTACAATATATATTTCAATGATCAATTTTCTTCCACACTCTGCCCTGTCTTTGTCGTTGTCTTAGCCATTCAGCATGATTCTGCTTTCCCTGTGAGGAGACATATATTGAACGTCTCCGTTCAGCCTGAACCTTTCTTATTGCACATGACACAGCTGATTCAGCATGTTTGATCTTCACACGAGCCCTCACTTGAATCCGCCTATACCACCACTGACATAGTTGCTTCATGGGATTACTTTTCTTTAATCCTCCTCCATGTTGAGTGGCGCTTTGATAGGCACAACGTGCTTGCCAATGAGATCTTTCCATGCCTTGGGTAGACCAAATCCCAAGGCTTCCAAACTCTTCCGCAAAAAAGGTTCCATGTGCATGCAAAATGTGCTACAAATGCTCAACAACAACAAGACATTTAGTATCGTACAATATTTTTTGAACAACAAAAAATACTCAAAGCTGTAGGTTTTCAAGTAATAACCATGTATTGTGTCAAGTTTGTCGCACCCCATGCCTTTTCATAGCTAGTGTAGAACTCTGTCACAACTGCCTCAAATTTCTCAACATCCCCATCTTCAAACCTTGCTTTTTGCAACAAAGGTGCTAGGCGATCAAGTGCCAACCACGCTTTGGCCTTTGCCACCCTTGCTTGTCCTGAAGAGCCTCGGTCAGGTACAGCTGCATGAAGCTTCCTCCACACCTCAAAATCTGTACCCAGATGACCTCTCTGGGTATGATTAGATAAGAACTTTCTGGCTTTTGCACCTCCAAAACATGGTTTGCTAGGAACATTTCCGGTCTTCCCTGATCTTCTCAAGTCCTTCTCAATCTTCACTTGACCACAATGTAAACCTGCATCTGAAAGCACTTGCTCTATTTTTTTAATAGTTCTTTCACTCTCTACTGCTGGTTTCATATTCCATGAAAATTCGATGTACATGTAGACTAGTTTCTCAATTATTCTAACCAGCGCATGCAAAACACAAATATGAACTCTGATCAAAGGGATAGGAAGAATTGGATCCCAAGTAGGATCCACTCCTGGAGCATCACGATTTGGGGGTTCACGCCTATTACTGATTGCATTTGGGCATTTCCATTCTCTCTCTTTTCCTCCTTTGGAGACACCTCGTTCGGTCATACAATACAGGCAAGGATACTTGGCCATTGCTCCTTGGGAAATACCAAACATGCATTTCAAGGTTTTAAGATCTGCAGCCAGGTGCCATTCAACCTCATATTCACCATATCCTTCTACATAAAGCTTTTCGCCATTCGACTGCTGCTGGATAGTGGAAGGAAGCTCAGTCTGGTTGAAGTACCACTTCAGAATTTCATGGGTCTCTGTTGGAACCTGTTAACAACAACTGTTAGATTGTCTACAACATCATAACAAGAGGATAGCAACATAATATTCTTTATTTAAAAATGGATAGCACGTCACCTCAAATGCAGCCAGCCACCAAATCTCATTTTCGGATTGTACACTAAAGTGCTTCTCATCAGCATTACTGATACTTGCATCCAAAGCTCTATTCATTAAAGTAATGCTAACCCTTTCCAGCTTCTGTCCTTTGATCACCTCACTCTCATCAAGTTTCAAAACAAATTTCAGCCTTCCATTGCACTCATGTACACTGATGTCATAAAATTTCACCATAGCCATTTGTAATTTCTGAACATCCATGATGAAATTGTTGAACTCTGTAAGCTCTATAATTTTCTGTTCCCCGCTCTTTTTAGTCACTGTCAATGTGCTAGACACGTGACAAGGCTCTCCAACAAGTTCGACCATTCCCAAGTTGAGAATATTTCGAGCTTTGTTTACGTGAAATGGTTTTGGAATGGGAATTACTGTCTTTTTTCCAAGCTTGCAATTGAAACCCTCTTTTACTTTATTAAACAACATCCTGTAAGACTTTGTGCTTATACCAGCCATGTCACATATACCTTGTGCATCTGCAGGCGTGAATGCTTCACTCACCTCTTGCAAGGATTGCTTTGCTATGTCTGATCGAAGTCTTGCAAACTTAGGATGCTGTATTGCTGACTCCACGATGTCTTTTGTCAGAACTTTGCCAAATATATCAGAACCTTGCTCTTTTGGACCCACAACATCTGTGACCATCCTGAAGCAACAACGATAGCTATTTCAGTCCACCATTCATCTAACTATACCACCCCCACACCCAATCCCCCATCTCCAAGAAAGGAACTAAAGATGAAAATGAAAGTGAGTGCTCAAAGAAATTTAAGCTCAAAGAAATTATAGATCCCAATACTTGCAAGCTTTTACACGACGCTTCCATTGGCCACCTCCAACATTGAGTTCTTCCAATGGTTTGATCTTTCTCTTGCGTAATCGAGCACCTAATGGCGTGTCTTTCAAATATTGCAATTTCCTGTTGAACTTTTCAAGTTGTTTTCGAAGGTGTGCATTCTCACTCTCCAATGTGAAATTGTTGATTTCTCGAACTGCCAAAATTTCATTCTTCTCCTTTATAGTGTCCTGCATCTTACAAATAGTCTGCTGCAAATGATCAAACTCTTTTTGTAACCCAGCACAAACTTTTGCCTTGTCCTCGTTTGAAGCTTGCAAAGCTGTTGTGATCGATGCCAAGTAAAAATTCGCACCTTCAAGCATTTTTATCCTGGCATCTCTATCACTCAAATGTCTTTCAAAGATACTTTGACATTGGCCAAACAGTCTTTTGCAATACCCAAGCAATCCATTTTCACCCTCACACACAAACTTGAAGAAACTTGTCAACCCAAAGAATGATGGAGATTGAGAGGAGGTTGGATCTGGTGGGTAAATACTACCATCCAACCAAAGGTCCATATTTTTCTTTCCTTCATTTCGAAGCTCAGTAATGCGGGCTTCGCATGCTGGCCTAGACCAGTTTCTCTTACAGCAGGGAGCATAATCGGGTTCTACTTGGAAGTGGATGTCCACCTTTTTCCTCTTTTGCTGCACAGGTTCCATTGCATTGTTCTGTGCTTTAACAACACCAAAAAGCATAATGAACTCACACTTTAACCAAAAAAAATCCAAAGATATTACACTTATCTCCCGTGAAGAAGATTGCTTCATTAAAACCAAAAGACAACATCACTAAATAATACCTCCTTGTCCATCAAACAAACTTGTTGGTATCCTGGATGAACCAAAATGTACAGAGTACTTGTAAGCACAACCCTCACTTGAAAAAGGTAAGAAATGGGATTGTTATTCATGCACAAGCAGGTATGGCGCATGAAGAACAAATACTTTTCCATCCTTTTTCAAAACTTGCCGCCTTGAGAAGAAGAGAAAATCAAAAACCTCCCGCTCAAAAAAACTCGGATTTGGAGTGGTAGTGGTTGTGCAATCGGGAAGACAATGAGGGAGACAATGCAAGATGATGGGTTGCAGGGACGAAGTTCGGTTAGTAGAGTTGGATTCGTTACATTCAAAAGTGTAATGAAGAAAGAGAGTGGTGTCTTTTTTCAATATAATAAGGCACCATAGTGGGAATAAAAAACTATACTCAAGATGCATTGTTTTGAATTAAAAAACACCCTACATGTCAGTTAATGGAATAAAGAACTCAAAAACGACGCACGTGCCCTCCAATATTATATGTGGATTTATTGGCTTGCTTTGTCCACATCACCATCCCAAGGGATCTCTTACAAGGCCCCTTTTTGAGTCCAAATTTTCCCTAATGATAGACAATGGCACATCTTCAACATGGGCAATTGGATGAGCAGTGTCATCCCTTGTTTCCACAAAACCTGGTCTTTCCGGGTTTTTCATCTCCTTGAACCACTCCCCATGACTTGTGGTTCCAAGCACCTGAATCCACATACCATACATCATCTTTTTGTGCTGCATCAACATTTTCAGACATGGCATTCACAACATGCTGCATAACAAACAACCTTTCATTATCCTCATTATTTCTGCTTGAGGAGGATGCATAGTTGTTTTGCTGCACTTTTCCATTATGCATGTCAGCCTACTTCTTATAACATTCTGCCTGCACATGTCCAGGCTTACCACAATAATAGCATTCACGTGCATCATTATATTGCCTTTGCCAATTTCCACGGCCTCTTTGACTCCCCCTGCCTCTGAATTTGCCTCTTCCACCTGTGTGTTGTTGTTGTTGTTGTTCTGTATTCTGGGACTGTTGTTGTTGCTGCTGCTGTCCATAATTCTGATTACCTGTTCGGCCACCTCCTTGACCACGTCCACGGCCTCCTCTACCTCGTCCTCTTCCTGAACTTGTGTAGAAGGCCTGTTGCTCTGAACTGTTTTTGTTTTGTGAAGACTGTTGGTCTTCACCCAAGCTCTTCTCTTCTATAATCAGCATAGACACCAAATCTGTAAAGTTGAAAATGTTTTCTCGAGTTTGAATAAACGTTTTGAACGCCTTGTATTGTGGCCCGAGACCACGTAGACAGACCTCCACCTTATCATCATCATCTACTGACACACCAATAGATGCAAGGGATTCCACAATGCCCTTTATCTTCAACGCATAGTCATTCACAGACATGCTCTTTTTCACCATAGTATGAAGTTCATTCTTCAACTGTATCTTACGTGCCTTGGTATTTGTTTCATAAAGCTTTACCAAGGTGTCCCACGCCTCCTTGGGGGATTTGGCATCCTGAATGTGCCCGATCATGGTGTCCTGTATACTAATGGAGAGCCAATACATGACTTTCTTGGCTCCTTGGTTCCAGTCTTTAAACTCTTTCACATTTGCAGCAGTAGGATTTATGTCCGATATCTCCGGTGCCTCTTCATGCTCACCTTCTATGTAGTCCCAATAGCCCTTTCCCATCAGGAAATTCGTCAACTTGAACCTCCAAGCATGGAAGTTATTCTTATCTAGCTTCTCAGCCACAATCTGGGTTATCCCATCATTTGACATCTTGCCAAACACACAATTTTACCAGAAATAGCACTATGGTTTGTCCTGCACAAACTGCTGTATTTCTTACACAGCGGTACTGTAGTACTCTCAAATGTCACAACCAGTGACCTCAATGTGCATACATACACCCAATGGCAACTATAGACCTCTTTGCAGCACCCACAGTGTCTGTACAGTCAATCTGTCTTCCTGCAGTTCTTAAAACAGAGTTCTTCAGAGAATCGATGACTTACCCGCAGTGCTCAAAATCGCCTGCTTTTTGAAAAATGGAGGTCCAGACGCGCCCGAAACGCGTTTTTGGCCCAAAAAATACATTGTCCGATAGGACAGTATAGTTGCCCTATAGCTTTACTCCCGCGAAGAAAGCTCCTCAATCAGAGATCGTTGCCGGTGCCTCCCGTAGAGCTCTCGACAAGGGTGTAGTCACTAACACAAATAGGGAAGAGTAGTTGCAGCTCTTACCCTCGTACCGCTTCCTATGGTTCTCCTGCTTGCAGCTGAGCCCTTAGCACGAACCAGGCTCTCATACCATGAAAAGATGCAGGGGGGAAGAGAGCTTGAGCTCTTGCAAGCACACACACACACTCACAAAACCCTAATAGAGAACACACAAGGTGAGAGGCTGAAAATCTTCTTCTTCTCTATTCAACACTCAACACACCATATACAAAGATAAAAGTACTCATAATATAAAAGGTACTAAACCAATACATACACGGGTTCTCTATAGTGTGAACCCGACTAAATGAGCTGGCGCTATAACTATGCCAGTCTCTAGAATGGCTGTCACACAACCTCTCATCCCACTGGCCGCATATCACCCAAGATCTCACCAACCATGCCAGTGGTGTAAGTGTGGGGCCTATCCCCCAAGCGGGTCATCAGTGTCCACCGCCTCACTAGACGAGCTCGATATCTCAATAGGGGGCCTAGGCTTTGGTTTGCTAATGGGGCCTAATTACTACTCTTGTCCCCCTACCACTTGGGCCCAAACTTAGAGGTCCCCCACCTAGAATCGCGCAGATTAAAAACCCTAAAAATTAAAAAATTTTAATTTTTTCCCAAAAGTGTGTTTTCCCTCTCAAACTTCCCCCCAACATACTTTAGGTTTGGAAAGCTCATTTTAAACCTCTTTCTTCCTCTTCTAAGCTCTCCATTGCTGCAAAAACTCCATACCTCTCAAGCTCTCCCTACTTGTCAAGCTACCTCAGTCTCAAGCTCCCTCAGTATCAAGCTCTCCCTACTTGTCAAGCTTCCTCTCCCTCTTTCTTCCTTTTCTAAGCTCTCCATTGTTGCAGAAACTCCATCCCTCTCAAGCTCTCCTTCCTTCTCAAGCTCCCTCCCTCTCAATCTCCCTCTCTCTCTCTCTCAAGCTCCCTCCCTCTCCATTGCTAAAACTCTATCCCTCTTTAGTCTACTCTAGGTTCAGGAAGCCTATTCTCAAACTCTAACCCTCTTTTAAGCTTTCCATTGCTGCACTAAAAACCCTCAACTTTCTCTCTTCCACTCCTCTGTTGTAAAACAAGCTTTTCTTTTCCCTTCTTCTCTTTTCTTACCACCATGGCCTCTTCCAGTAATGTGAGAAGACCTAGGGAGAAGGTGGAAGAGCTTGTGCTGCATAACGCAAGAGATGAGAATGGAGTTTGGGCTCCAACAAGATTCAGGGTTGGGGCTTAGGTCTACATGCAGCCAAGCTCTAAGGGACCACATCGAGTGCGTCAACTAGGGAATATGCTACATCATTGGAAGGGGCGGGTACAAGGCTTCAAGCATACTAAGAAGGAAGGACTAGTTGCCATAGTGCAACATGTGTATACCCTTGGAGACCTGTACATTCAAGGCCAATGACCAAGGTTTCCTTCAAATTGTCAGTGTGACATAAACACAGCTTTAACAACATGCTAATATTGGATTTTTTCTTTCAAATTTTCTTATGATTCTCCATTTTCTATGTCTCTTTGCAGATATTTTTCCCTCTAGTTATGTTGAGGAACAACCACTCCAAAGTCTCACTAGAGTTTTCTATGCTATGCATGCATCCATTGGAGAGGCAATGTTTGTATCTCAAAGCCCAAGTGATCTTGTACAGAACAATATCTTTTTCTTTTCTCACTCATATTTTGTAGATAAAAAACCAGGTTTATTTGGCAAGCTAGAAGAGATCCCCAACCTCCCTCTTAACAATCCCAAATGGCACAAACCTGATGATTGGACCATCTTATGCTTAAAGTTTAAGATGGTAAGTGATATCAAGACATCACTCAAGTTTTCAAAGGCATCTAGGTCAGTAGGGCTAAATTGGTTTTGTCCTTTACATGTTTTTGTGCACATGTTCAATTCCATGCTAATGCACCAAACAAAAACAATGTATATTTTTAGGTATGGTCTGACCTCATTCAAGGATTACTAGGAGAGGGTTGGGAGGTTAATGAGGGGTCACATCAAGGTGATGTGTACAAGTGCAATGTAGTAGTAGATTCTATAGTGTCTTTCAGGTTCTTGAAGGCATGCACTATTTTGTACACGCGTCTACACTACCAAAGATGGATGCAAAAGCAGGGGACATGGATCCCACTTCAAGCCTCAGAAGAAGAAATTATGCCTATTGAGGTAGCTATGATGATGCAAAATGGATGGATTGAGCGAGTGGTAGCAAGCAAGCATTGGAGCCTAGCAAACCTGCATCAACACTTTAGCATCATGGGCTTTGACAATGTGGAAGAGTTAAGTTTCAAGTTGATGAGAAGAAAGGTATATCTGATTCCACTACATGTCTAGAATTAACCCTTACACTTTCTGGTTATTGTGCCACTTTCTATATTTTTGCAGATTGGGAAGCGTAAGGAGGGGACAACCATGGTCTTAGACTCATGGCAAATGGGGGACCTTGAATATTTAACAGCAAGGTGCATAGCCCTACCAACACATAGTAGGCATGTGGAAGAGCTTGAAGATGAGCTGAGTATATGGGAAAATAGCCTCTGTTTTGATGCACGTGAGAGGCAAGAGTTTCAGGATCAAGGTGAAGGCAATGACAAGCTTTCAAGTCAACAAGGAGATGGAGATCAACATGAAGTAAATGTCACAAGAGGCGCAAAAAATAAAGACATTATAACAATTTTAGATTAGATAACATGCTTGTAATTTTATAGCAAGCTCTTTCTTAACTAATCTTTATTTAATTAAAATCTTAATATTTTTACAAACTGTAAATTTTTTATCTAGCGGTCTAGTGTGAAAAGGCCAAACTTTAAATTTTAACTATAAATAGCTAAAGGTGCCTTCTTTCTCATTTTCACGCAATAGAAACCAAGCACGAGCTCACACTATCTCTTTGCATTCACATGGCTATACACTTTGACAACTTCTGTGAGTTCCTCTCCACCACCCCGTGGGCAGGCAAGAGCGAGCTCTTTGTCATGTTCTCTCGTGAAGTCGACTTTCAAAAGTCGCTCGCCCTTGCGTCCCAACATTATGAGACGCAGATTGCATACATGGAGAAATACTTGGCTCCCCACTCCATCTCCTTTCCCCATTTCCCCAATGATCGATGGGTGCATGTTGAGCTGCTTAAGTACATTCAACAATATGCCCGCCCCTACATTCAGCGCCTTGAACACACCAAATGTATAGTTTTGATTAAAAAATCCCTTGCCTTCGATGTTTTTGGTTTTGGATTTAGGGGTAAGCTTCTTGCTCGTATAGGTATAGCCAAAAGCATAGGCATAGAGGATCCTCAAGAAATAGCCCAATCACTCCTTAAGCACACTCTGCCCAATAACAAGAAAAGGAAGCTCAATATTATAAGAAAGCTTTTGAAAAGATGATGTATCGCTTCTTATTATGAATACAATACAATTTTTGCAAACTTATTTTCATCAAGTATATCATTGTTTTTTCTAGTTTGTATCATCAATGTTTTTGTGAATGCATCAGAAATGACCCTCGGAGCCTAGGGGAGCAGTGCCAGGACAGTGCGAATTTTGAGCCTACACCATTGCTGTAGAGCCCAAATTTGCATTGTTTTGGGACAGCTTCCCCAGCCCTTCAGGAGTAATTTTGATGCATTGGATGACAAATAATGTATTTTTACACATGATTAAAGGTATTTTTATCTTACTATTTCTCATAATCAATGTACTCAACTTGATTATAAATGCATCAGAAATGATTCTGAGTGGCTGGGGGAGCAGTGCCAGAACAGTGCGAATTTTGAGCCTGTACCGCTGTTGTAGAGCCTAAATTCGCACTGTTCTGGCATAGCTTCCCCAGTCCTCCAGGAGCAATTTTGATGCATTGGATGACAAATAATGTATTTTTACACATGATTAAAGGTATTTTTATTTTATAAATTACTGTTTTTATAATTAATGTACTCAACTTCATTATAAATGCATCAAAAATGTACTCAACTTCATTATAAATGCATCAGAAATGATCCTGAGTGGCTGGGAAAGCAGTGCTAGAATAGTGCGAATTTTGAGCCTGCACTGCCGCTGCATAGCCTGAATTCGCACTGTTCTGGCATAGCTTCCCCAATCCTCCACCAGGAGCAATTCTGATGCATTCGATGACAAATAATGTAATTTTAAACATGACAAGCTGTTTTTATCTTATAAACTATTGTTTCTCACAATTAGTGTACTCAACTTCATTATAAATGCATCAGAAATGATCCTGAGTGGCTGGGGGAGCAGTGCCATAATAGTGTACTCAACTTGATTAAAGCTGTTTTTATCTTATAAACTATTGTTTCTCACAATTAGTGTAATCAACTTCATTATAAATGCATCAGAAATGATCCTGAGTGGCTGGGGGAGCAGTGCTATTAGTTGCATGTCCTTGGCAGATATGGTAATCCTCTTTGCATGTATTGCAAGGAGGTTGGTGTCTTCACTCAAAAAGACCAACAAGGTAAGCCTCAGAGGCTTCTTGCAATGCTTCAAGGGCAATCCCCTGCACATGGAACTTTGTTCTATATCGTTGGTGGAGAATCTCCTTCACTGTGCGAGCGAAAGGGGCTCTTCTTATCAGCAACTTAGTGTTCCTCTCTAATAAAACTTGATTTCTTGTAGAGCCCTATGCCCTTGGCGCATCCTTCTCCTTGGAGCTCTCTGTGTTGTGTTAGTGCGTTGGCGAGGTTGGGACTTCCTTGGCTTGAAGAGCTTGACCTTTCTACACTTGCGCGCACTTGCAGGAACCTCCTCTTGGTCTCTCTCATAGTCTGAATCCTCCTCCTCCTCTTGCTGTGGTACCTGTGTATCAAGTTCCTCCCGGGTAGATAGGGGACCCTATCCTGGTAGTAGGTTCTTGCCACCTATGGTGCTGCGCAATGTAGGAATGTTTTCACCAACCCAGTCGAACTGCTCATCATCGGCCTATCTGTCTTGATCTCTGGGGTGGCTGCATCGTGGGGTCTTCTTCACACGCTTGCTCCCACTAGAAGGGCCTGCATGTGTGTGCATTGGTGTTGCTGTGGGAGGAGGGTTGGACTCTGGTGATCCCATTGGGCATGTCCTAGAATCCAAGGGGTCACTCTCTTCCGTGGTGTCGCTAGTATGTGGTCGTTGTTGGGTGCCTTGCACTGTGTTTTGTGAAGGCATGGTAACACGTGCGGTGTTCTTGGTGCGTGCCATATCCATGTATGACTATGCTAACGTGGTGATGTGCTGGTGTCCTTACGTGGGTGTCTATGTAGATCTCATGCAAGTCACACGAAATCATTTTCAAGAAAGAAAAAATGCGTGCACGTGCATTATGCAATGGATATACCTCTCGTTCCTAGAACTTGCATATGCAACACTTTCCCATAGTTATAAGGGAATAGGCAAAGGCTGAAGCAAACCAAGCCTTTTGCCTATCAAACTTTACTTTTTGGCAAGTGATACATGCAAGTACATATGCCTCTATATCTTTGCACATTATAAGTAATGCTCAATCATGCACATAGTAGGCATTATAACTCTGTGTCGTCCTGGATATGAAGGAGCATGGCACTCATCAATGACCTTTTGCCTCATGTTTGACACAACACATAGGTAGTTATCTTCACGAGATACCCCTCTTTGATCACATAACGGGAGGTTTTTACACCTGCACACCTCAAAAGCCGGAGGGAGGAATCTTACATTCTACCCCACTTAAAAACGCGAGATGTCCTCATCTCGCAAAATTAGAGGAGAACTTTTTTCCTTAAGATCCAACTGATTCTGGGGTTCCTTAAAGTTTGGTGAACCCAACAGAATCGTGGGATAAAAATCCCTTATATAAAACTCATCATCAGATAATAACTCACTTAAATCGTATCATTCAAATCCTTATCACAATAATGGTCCATTAGATCAAATTTTCTATCTGAACAGTCCTTCATGGAAATTTTCAATTATATAGATTTTTAATTTGACATCCCTTAACTTGATCCATTGGGTCAAGTGTTAACAGTAGCAAATCTGTCAACACAATCCACTAATCTCATATTGATTTGCTGGTCATTAATGTCATTCAAGTTATGAACATCATCACAGGGACTTGTCCCATTCGTCCTCATTGTGGTTTTGCTTAGTTTAATACATTTCAACCAAAATTCAGGAATCTTCATTTTTGAATCAAAATCCAAATCAACTCATCAGTTCTCAACCAGAATTTAAAATCATATCAACCACATTCGAATTCATCATCTGGATAGTATTAATGCTTATAATTTCAAGTCTTAGATTTACTAGTATATACTGCCAATAAAGAGCTGTAGTTATACCCTCGGTATATACGGGTAGTCACGGTCCTTGGAACTATAAGGTAAATACCATCATGTCTAGGCCTCAAGCAAGTCAGGGATTCCATACAATTGCGGTACTTCTATGTGAAGACCAAATTACCAATTTACAAATTTTAGTTTGAATATCAATTCGTATGAATTTTTTCACACAATTATAGCCTTTTACTGCTTCTTCATAAATTTTTGATATTTTTGGCTTCTCGGTTGATCCTCATTAGCCAATTCGATCTGATACCAGCTGTAAGATCCCTGTCCCCACCGCGCAACGAATTCAGGGGTGCTAGCAGCGGAAGTAACACTTCTTGCGCAAGGTCCCACACTCGGGACCTCACCCACGGATATCCGGACAAGAGACTATATCCATTAATTTTTCCAAAACCAAACCCGCAAAAACCTCCCTTGCCCGAAAAGCACGGGCGATTCCTCCAAGATAAATTTTTCTCTAACGTAGTCAAAAGCCTTAACTAACTAAATTGATCTGACCGAACCTGTAGTATCAAAGTCAGATCAAGGAAAAGACTGCACTTGGATCATAGAGACCAACGCTTTTTTCCTCATTGAGAGCACAGCCATTGATTCTTTTCCATAGAACAATTTTTATCCGGGATTTACTTCATCTATCGTACCATAGCAGAATTGAGTCTCATTTTAGGGATCCATCAGTCCAGCCTCCATCCAGTCCCATGGGTTAGCGAACCGCCCAACCACTGTAGTGATGGGACCAATTAAGAATTTGGTTAGGTTTTGCCTTTTTCACAGAATCAGCATCTTCTAAAAACAATCTTTTAATAAAACCATTGTGTCACTGATCATAATCCTTAAAATCTCCGGTTGAATCCTTATTTCCAATCATTCGTTCATCGGTGTACCTATGGTATCATTGGCAACAACCAGAACGCTCACCACCTATCCACTCAGGGGCCTTTTCGATAGCTCCTAGTAATTGGCAATATATTCAAATATCAAAAATGGAATCTCCGTTGAAGATCAGCAAGATCAACCAACGAATCCATATAAAAGAGCCATGGACTCATCCGTTGAGGACTAGCAAGGTCAATCAACCAGATCTATTCCCGAATTCAGAAAACAACTCTTACTCCTTATTCCAATATCTTCCCCGACGTACGTGTGGGTATCTCCGGCGACCCAGAGCCCGAGCACCGTATGGTGAGCACCCTCTAGGATCCTTCGCAGGTCACCTAGCGCTTCACTCATAGGCCGCTTCCTTGGTCCCTCATCCACTGTACCGGAAGCTCACCATTTAAATCGAACCAAGGCTTGTCAAGACCTCGGCTCGGCCGACCTTGCTACGCGATATGTCCTCCGTTGACTCTCCGTCTCAGCAGTTTCAACTTTAATAGATAGGTCTCCATGACCTCATTCACAAGACGGTCAAAATTCTTCCCCAGCATTCTTGACATAAAACAGCCATTTAAAAACAAATTTCATATACAAATACAGTTCCAACAATATTTCCATTTTTTCTCATCGCTCCACATCCTTTCACATTAGTCCCCATCTTTTCTCATCTTCTCACATTTTTTTTTCTTCATCGATCCCTATCACATCACATCATTCCCACATCAAATCACATCCAATCGCATCATCCACTCATCAATCCACATCATCCATACATCCATCCACATCATCCACACCAATCCACATCATCCATACATCCATCCACATTATCCACACATCCATCCATATCTTCCATACATCCATCCACATCAATCCATAGGTCAATTCGCATTACATATCATCACATCTATTCACCTCACATTCTCGTCACTCCTATTCTCATCGTATCTATCCATCGATTCATTCCCATCTATCTGATTCGCATCACATGTCATCATATCTATTTACCTTTCATTCTCATCACTTCTATTCTTATCATATCCATCCATCCATTCTTTCCCATCTATCTGATTCGCATTACATCTCATCACATCTATTCACCTCACATTCTCGTCACTCCTATTCTCATTGCATCCATCCATTCATTCATTCCCATTCATTCATTCACTCCTATTCTCATTGCATCCATCCATTCATCCATTCATTCCCATCTATCAGATTCGCATCACATATCATCACATCTATTTACCTTTCATTCTCATCACATCCATCCTTCCATTCTTTCCCATCTATCTGACTCGCATCACATATCATCACATCTATTTACCTCTCATTCTCATCACTTCTATTCCATCCATCCATTCTTTCCCATCTATCTGATTTGCATCCCATCTCATCACATCTATTTACCTCTCATTCTCATCACTTCTATTCTCATCACATCCATCCATCCATTCTTTTCCATCTATCTGATTCGCATCCCATCTCATCACATCTATTTACCTCTCATTCTCATCACTTCTATTCTCATCACATCTATTTACCTCTCATTCTCATCACTTCCCCCATCTCATCACATCTATTTACTTCTCATTCTCATCACATCTATTTACCTCTCATTCTCATCACATCTATTTACCTCTCATTCTCATCACTTCCCCCATCTCATCACATCTATTTACCTCTCATTCTCATCACTTTCATTCTCATCACATCCATCCATCCATTCATTTCCATCTATCTGATTCATATCACATCTTATCACATCTATTTATAGAATGTAACAGAATTCTTATTTTTGATGTAAAGATTCTTTACGCATCTGTTTATGCATAAGAACAACTTCAGTGGGAAATAACACTTTTATAAAAACCTGTTTATGCATCTATTTATGCATAAATTCAATTTTAAGGAGAATAACACTTTCGAAATAAAAATAAATCTTTTATGCATCTTTCTATGCATAAATTCAATTTTAATGAGAATAACTCTTTTGAAATAAAAATAAATTTCTTTATGCATCTTTCTATGCATAAAATCAAAATTGATGAGAATAACTCTTTTGAAATAAAAATAAATTTCTTTATGCATCTTCTATGCATAAAATCAAAATTTGATGAAAGTAACGCTTTTATAATAAAAAAATTCTTGTATGCATCTATTTATGCATAATTTTAATTTTAATGAAAGTAACACTTTTATAATAAAAAAATCTTTTATGCAAATATGTATTTTTTTATGCATAAAATAAAAATAACACTTTTAGAATACACAAGCGGTGGGGGGATTACTCTTTTTGAATAATAAAAGATAAAACTTATTTCACAAAATTTAAGAAAATTTTGCCATAACCTCCTTTGTATGGCTGACCATTTTTTAATTTTTTTCATTCTCAAGTTACTTAGAAATTATCCCAAACAGTTTAAAGCATTCTAAACTAATCAAATTTCACTTTTTAAGAGAAATAATATGAAAAGTTTAATTCTAACAATTTGATTACACATCTAGGATAAAGAAAGGCTGAATTCAAGAATGAAGAGAGGGGGAAAGCCTTTCCAACAAGACATAGCACCATTTTTGTGAGCTTTCCTTTGATGGTTTCAGGGATCTACTCTTGTTTGCAACAAGAGTGGCCACCAATTCTTTTGAAGAGGAAATGGTCAAAAACTAATGAATTATATAATAAATTTACTGTTTTTGGCTCTAGGATGGAGTAGAGTAATAGTGCATAAAACACTATTAATCATTTACAAAGGGGGAGGCTTCATTTAGAGGAAAAAGTGAGCCTCTAACCAAGCAAACTGATTTTAGAATTTTCCAGATCAGTTTGGTCAATTTTTGACCATTTTTAGGTCAGTTTAGCTTACTTTTTGGATCTAGTTGAAGCAGGAGAGAGGAGAGATGAAAATATCTCATTATTTGTGAGTTTAAAACTCAATCACGCATGTGAAATTGGTGGCTCCTTCATGAGGAGAATTCCCCCACACTGAGGTGTCAAAAATGCATCATTTGTTCTAAATATCTCTTCTTTTTTAACTAATAACCTTATCCTTAGTCAACTCTTCATCTTATGTGAGTATTTACTCATTTTTGGGATGATTTCCTTTTATTCTTCAATTTATCTCCTCCCTACATTTGGATTAATCTAATTGGTCCATAGAACCTTAATTCAAAAATTTCATAAAACCTGGACCCTTAGGCTAAGGTCCTTTTTACCTGATTTCAATTTATTCCAATTGCACATTGAAAATTTCTTTTTGAATATCTATTTTAGGGAAAACCATTTTAGACACTAGGAGGATTTTTATATCCAAAAATATCTCAATTTTGAATTACCTCTCTCTAGATATTTTCTCTCTCTAGGCCAAAACAGGAGAAAACATGATCTTTCTTTTTATTTCAAAGAGGGGAATAATTATAAGATGAGAAGGGGAGGTTTTTACACTTGCACACCTCAAAAGTCGGAGGGAGGAATCTTACAGTTGGGGTGGTAGGGGAATCTTGCCTTCCTCCAAGGATGTGGGGGAAGGGAGGTTAGGTAGTGACTAGGGTGGAGGATCACTCGAGGGAGAGGTTTTGGTGGCGAGGGTGGTCAAGGAAGGGTAGGGGGGCTTGGTGGTGAGGGTGGTCAAGGAAGGATGTGGGGGGCTTGCTGATGTCGAGGGTATATCTTTGAGGGGTTTGGGGAGGCCTAGATGAAGATGGAGGGTGGGGAAGGAGGTATGACGGAGGAGGAGAGTGTGTGTGAGGGGGTGTAGAGGATAGTGAGGGAAGAGGAAAAGAGTTGTGGTAGAAGTGGTGGGGGGGTGGAGGTTGTGAGCTAATTTCAGGTTGGGATTGATGAGAGGGTGAGGTTGGCGAAAAGGGGACAAGGGTGCAGGTGGAACACTAAAAAATGAAGAATTTGTAACAACCATGTACGTGTGTAAGGTATATCTGGTGGAACGTCTACAAAATTTACTTTTTTGCCGCTCACACGAGGACCTAAGTAATGTTGATGATCATGTTGACTACATGGAAATCTAGCTCGATAGGACACTACAAGATACTACTTTCAGGATAGGACACCCAAACCATCCAAGCATCTCAACAACAAGAGGACACGTTAGAAGAGACTACGATGGACGAGTTGTGGACACATTTATAGAATGAATGAGCCATGGAACAAGATCATGGTGATGAGGATGATAGCACAATACGTCATCGAGATACAACACATGAAGAAGAGGAATTGCATAGCCTCACACATACACTAATTTATCCTCGAGCTTAGATATCCAAATTACGCACATGCCTATCTATGTTAAACTTACACTCAATGTATGGGTGGTCTAATTCAAGCATCTCACAACTATTTAGGCCTGTATGGTGTGCATATGATGATTTTTTTGTTTGGTGTGTATAATGTACATGGTGTTGAGTACATGTTTCATCTAATGTACAATGTATAATGTATAATGTACATGGCTCTCCATTTTCCACAAACTTCCTTATTGGAGTGATCTTCTAATTAATCATCTACTAGACTCAATGCACATATTTAAGAATATAGCTGACGTGCATTGAAAAACCATAAGTGGGGCTAAAGAATGCAAGGGCCAAGGGATCATCTAAAGGTTGTTGGATGTATGGATTATTTGTGGCCACAAACATGACCTGATGGGAAGGTGGTATTACGTAAAGCATAGTGGTTCTTAAGTAAATTGAAAGAAAGACAAGTAAAGAGGACCATTACAGAGTTTTGCACCCCCACTGGATGTATGCATTTTCTAAAGGGTTCATTTACAAAGAATGATGAGCTGAATGGATTAAAGTCCTATGATTGGTGCAAATTTCTATAATTCGTTCTTCCAATTGCAATAAAGGGGCACCTTACTGAAGACATCATAGCCACAATTTACAAGGTTAGAACCTTCATGTATTGGATCTCCACCAAGGAAATAAGGAGAGATACCTTGGATTCAAACCATCTAAACTCCTTGGAGACCATATGCATGGATTCAAATCATCTAAACTCCTTGGAGACCATATGCATGGTTGAAAAGTTCCTACCAACAAGCATCTTGACTATTCAGATGCACCTCTTAGTTCATGTCTTTGACGAGGTTGTAGTTGGCATGGACTATCCATAGTCTTTGGATGTTTTTTCTAGAGAGGTTCATGAAAACTCTAAAGAGATTTGTTCATCAATGAGCTTGTCCAGAGGATAGTATGGTTGAAGGATGTCTTGTACAAGAATCTCTTATTTATATAACATAATTTCTCTGTACATTTGGCCTAGAGATGCCTCGACTATGGAGCTATGAAGAAGATGAGAGAGTAGTTGAGGAAGCACCACAAGGAAATGGACTCGTAAGGACAATGGAAAACACTTTACGAGAGAAGATTTGTGTCTTGAATTTAAATGCTATGGTTAAATGGATTCAAAGATATGAGGAGGTCAAGGCACAACATATCATTGCTCGGTAAAATTTTAGGAGGAGTCAAACAACAAGAAACCTACCATACCCTCTCGATTTTACACAACTACCTGCCTTTCCTTCAAGTAGATGGCTTGATTTAATAATAACACAAGAAAAACATGATGGCAAAGTGATCATTGAGGAGGAGGAGGAGCATGCAAAAGGCTATGATTGGCATGTAATTGATTGATCTCCTTGACTATTGTCTTGTTAATAAATAATAAAGTGTATTTATCATGCATCACCTTGAAGGCTAATTCTTGGTGTGCTTGTAGTGTCGTAAATATGGTGCACTATGGTCACACGGTAAACATTTTTACTGAGTGGAAAAAATAGATCTCAATAGAACAATGCTTGATAGTGGCGTCAAGGCTAATTTCATGCAAAAATCCGGTCAAGTTCAAGTGACTTGAATGTCCAAGTTGGCATGCTTGATTATTGTGGAACCATTCAAAACATCATCAAGGTTGCTTTTAGAAGGTTTGACATGTTTATCTTTGATATGTTAAGTGGTTCAAGGTAGTAACAAATGGAACAAATGTAACCATAAGGAAAGACGAGTGTTTTTGTTAAATTTGACTCCACAAAGTTTTGGACTCACTAGAGGGACACCTTTGTAAGCTATTACAACATTGTGAGCAAGCCATCTTTAAAGCAGGTCTGTAGGATCCAAGACGGTCGTTTGTAGTCCAAGTTGCTCCTCATAGCAAGGAAATTTTTGAATGTGAACAACTAGAAGAAGAACTAGAGAATCATAATGATATAGTTGATATTGTCGAAACTCAAGAACTAAATGATAGAGTTGATGTTGAAATCCAAGAGCCAAGGCATCCCTTACCATGGAACATTACCACATATACTGGCACCCATCGTTTATGCTAGTATATCTGACCGTTTGGTGACCCAACGATATGTAGTAGTGTAAATTTAGTTCCTCCTTTTTTGTATCACACCTTTTATATATTCATTCCCCCCTTTAAAATACCATTTTCTTAATATATGCTAAACCAAAAGTAGAAAACAAAACTTACGCATCCACATCCTTCCCACCAAAACTGTCCTTACTATATACTAAATCAAACTTACACATCCATGTCCTTCCCCCCAAAACTATCCCATTAAAAAATTAAAATCCAATAACTATATTATTACCTTGCCATGATCCATATGCCAATAGATTTTATTTATTTAGAAAAAAAGAACCTACTAGGAAATTCTTCAAAAACTCCATAAAAGACCTAATATTAGATCTAACAAAATAAGAAAGCTTTGCAACACACAATATTAACTGAAACAACAAAAAATGCTAAAGGAATCAAATGATGAAAAATAGGTAGATGGAGAGGGAACACACACACAGGAGCAAACCCTAATGTATTACTCAAACCCTAGCCATAGAGGGAAGCCATGTCCCATCTCACACAATGCATAAAGCCATAATAGAAAAGCTACAACACACTACTTGTGTTGTGTCCACACACTGCTAACCCTAGCTACTGCCACCCAACTATGACCAGTTGGACATGGTCATTTATGTCTCACACATGCTACTACCTAACACGCCAGCACATAGTGCAGCGGGCACACGCTGTCATATTGAGCTTGAATCTCAACAGCCCCTCTTAAGTTCATGATGTACTGCCCATAGATGAATATGTAGATGAGCTTGGGCTATCAAAGCTCTCAACAATCCCCCTCAAGCTCATCCCATGTACTCCCAACATAGTACAGAAGTACTCAAACTTCTTCCTACTAAGTGGCTTTGTAAAGGTTTCAGCCACCTGCTCTTCAGTCTTCACATACTGCAAATCCACTGTACCATCCAACACTTTCTCTCTCTCACAAAATGATAGTTGACCTCTATGTGTTTGGTCCACGCATGAAAGATCAGATTCCTGGAAAATTGTATGTTGCTCATGTTGTCACAATGAATGACAACCTTGCCATCAATAGGCTCACCCAAATCCAAGAGACTCTTTAACCATACTCCTTCACATGCAGCTATGGCTGCACCCTTGTATTCAGCCTTTGTACTAGATAAAGCAATAGTAGGTTTCTTCTTACTGCTCCAACTCACCACCACTGCACTTCCAAATGTAAAGGCATAACCCCCACTAGTGGAACTCCTCCTATCATACGAGCTACATGCCCAATCTGTGTCTGTGTAATCGTGTACATCCAAGCCTTTACCATGCTCATAAAGAAGACCATAATGTGTAATGGTCTTTACATAGCACATAATGCGTCTCACTGCATCCAAATGAGGTTTTCTGGAGCTTTGCATAAATTGGCTTACTAGCCCCATAGCATAACTTAGATCCGGTCGTGTGTGATAGTCATGTAAATAAGACTGCCAACCATCTTTCTATACATAGATGGATCATCCAACTCTTCACCAAAATCAGCGCGCAGCTTCACATTTTGCTCCAAAGGTGTACTCATTGTTGGCTTACACCCTGTCATCCCATATCTTGCCAACATATCCAACGCATATTGGCATTGCACTAACCATGTTCCTGCATGGTCTTTGATCACTTCAATCCCAAGAAAATATCTCAATTCACCCAAGTCTTTCATATCAAATTGCCCACTCAATGCCTTCTTAACATGCATAACATATGTAGCATGATCTCCTATGACAATCAAGTCATCCACATAGATGACAAGCAAGACAATCCCATGATTTGTTTTCTTCACATAGAGTGAAGAATCCACATAGATGACAAGGAAGACAATCCCATGATTTGTTTTCTTCACATAGAGTGAAGAATCTGCTGAAGAAACCTGAAATCCAATGGAGATAAGATATTGGCTTATCTTATCACTCCAAGCACGAGGTGCTTGCTTCAAACCATATAATGCTTTCTTTAACTTACATACATGAGTGGGGTACCTCGGGTGTACATATCCTTCTGGCTGTGCCATATAAACTTCCTCTTGTAAATCACCATTTAGAAATGCATTTTCACATCCATTTGATGCATTTCCCAACCATTTGCTGTAGCCATAGCAATGACTGCTCTCACTGTTCCCATCTTTGCAACTAGACTAAATGTTTCATCATAGTCCAAGCCTTGGGTTTGTGCATAACCCTTAGCTACTAGCCACACTTTATGGTGCTCAATGGAACCATCTAATTTGCATTTCACCTTATAATCCCATTTACAACCAATGACATTCTTGCCTTGTGGTAAGGCAACCAAATCCCAAGTTTCATTATGGCATCTCAACCTCCATTGCCTTCTCTCATACATGCTTCCCAATAGCTTCTGCATAGCATGTAGGTTCCACATGCTTCACCAAAGAGGTCATATATGCGTAATGCATAGCAAAGTCACGATATGTCAACCTGTCAACTGGATACTTGACCCTTTGGAATCTCTGTAATGCATGCGGATCACTCTGAACACCTCTCACTCTAGCATGTGGAGGCACATATCTATCCTGCCTTACACCTGGTGTGTGTAAAAGTGGTATGCCAAGTTCCTCATCCAAACTTTCTGAACTTGACGACTCATAACCTGTAATGCCAATTCCCTCAACCTTTTTCCCTTTATCCATAGCACTACTAGTGCTCACACTATCATGTCTCAAGCATCCTGACCATGGACGTATAGTGCTACTCTCAGACTCTACTGGCCCCCAGACATAGAAGTAGAACTTGTTTGTGGCAAGTTCACATGCACATCAGCACCAATGGAATCAATGACACCCTCCTCCTTTGCCTTGTACCAACTAGCAAGTTCATCAAACACCACATCTTGTGAAATAAGTACTTGCCTAGTATGTGGATTGTAATATTTATATGCCTTGCGATCCTATGCATACCCAACAAAAATGCAGTTTTCTACCTTAGGATCTAGCTTCTTACTTCTCTCATCTGGCACATGCACATAAGCTATGCTACCAAACACTTTGAGGTGTCCAATGTCTGGCCTAAAACCTGTAAGACACATTTCTGGCGTACTTTCATGTATGGCAGTTGTGGGTGTCTTATTAAGTACATACACCGTTGTGGCACACGCTTATGCCCAATAATAGTCTAGCATGCTCTTTTCATTGAGCATTGCCCTGGCCACATCACCGATGACTCTATTTTTTCTCTCAGCAAGACCATTTTGTTGAGGTGTGTACCTGCAAGTTAGCTGCCTTCTTATGCCATTCTTTCTCAAGAAGTTCTCAAAAGCATGTGAGGTGTATTCACCACCTCTATCTATGCTCAAACATTTTATCCAATAGCCATACTGCTTCTCTGCAAAAGCTTTCAAGTCCATAAACTTTCCCAACACTTCACTCTTCTCTTTGAGAAAGTAAATCCAAGTCATTCTGGTGAAATCATCAATGAATGTCACATAGTACATGCTGCCTTTAATGGATGGATTTTGTGCAGGACCCCATACATCACTATGAACAATCTCAAGTGGCCTGCTACTCATGTTACCTTCTTTAGGAAATGGCAACCTTGCTTGCTTTCCAAACTAGCAAGCATCATATACATGCATACTCCCATCATACTTGAATCTAGGTAGCCCACCAACAATGCCTCTTACCTGCATGTTCTTTAACTCTTGTATGTTCACATGTCCAATCCTTTTATGCCATATTTCAATGTCTTGTACCACATTTCGTCTTTTAGAGAACATAGCCAATTTCAACTCAGGAATCCCAGCATCCAATTTGAATAACCTGCCTTCTTTCTTGCCTTTGGCAATGACATCCATTTTTGAAATCCTCAACGAAGCAACCATGCTCGTTGAAACGAACCTGTAAACCTTGCTCAACCATTTGCCCAACTGAGGCCAAACTCTTTATAATAGAAGGCACATATAAGATGTCTCACATAGACTTCATTTCACCATTGTGCATCACCAATGGCACACTCCCAACATGAGTGATAGCATGCTGAGAATCATCACCTGTCTCCACATAGCCTTTCACATCCATTGGCTTCATATGTTCAAAGCATTCGCCATGACAAGTCATATGGTTTGATGCTCTAGAGTCCATATACCAAGTGTCATCACTGTCACCATGTGTCATCATAGACCCCACGACATGTTTCATGGTGGCAAACAAGTGATGTGCACTACCATCATGACTGCTTGATGTAAAATTTCCACTATTTGCATAATTTCCACCATGTTGTGCTCCAAAATTTCCACTATTTGCATAATTTCCACCATCTTGTGCTCTACCCCCTCTCAAATCATTTTGTTTGCGGGGTAACAGTCACATGCCATATGACCAAACTTTCCACAGTAATGGCATTCCACATTTTGCATAGATGCTTGTTGGCCTTCCCAACGTCCTCTTCCACGAGAATTACCTCTACCTCTTTGAGGTGAATATCCACGACCACCTCTAGCACCATATGAAGGCTGAAAATTCTGTTGTGGTGACCTATTCTACCATCCACGACCTCGTGATGCAAATCTCCCCCTGCCTCTAACTCCCCTTTATGAATAGAAAGCCTGATTCTTGCCATGATCATCATGGCTAGTAGATGCATCATGAAAAGGGTCAGTGAATTTGATTTCCTCAACAAGCAAGAGTGAAACCAACTCATCAAAATCTGGTAAACCTGTACTCCAAATAGAGATAGATGTATCAAAAGACTTGTACTCCTTGCCAAGGCCACGCAAGGCAATGTCTACCAAATCATCATTAAGCATGGGGGCATTGATAGTTGCCAATGCATCTGCATACTTCTTAATCTCTTGTGCATAATCATGAATACTCCTTCCTTTCCGCTTCACATTGTGAATCTGTTGTCTCAATTGAGACTTATACGAGCACTAGTATCTGTATCAAATAGCTTTACCAAAGTATCCCATGCATCCTTGGGATTCTCAGCATCATGTATATGTATGAGTATAGCATCCGAGATGCATATATACTTTGTATGCTCTCTCTGACCATTGTTTATGAGTTACAATGTGTTGTTGTGTAGGTTCTTGAGGTAGATCCGGCTCTGGCTCCGCACTTGTAATAAGGTTCCAAAATCCTTTTCCTTTCAGAAAGCTTTTGATCCTGTACTTCTATGCCTGGAAGTAGGAAGTTCTTTCTATCCAACTTCTCACCCACAATCTATACTAGGTTGTCTGACATATATGCTCAATGTAAATGCACCTTCTGCACACGTCCAATCCTCTAAATGAGCCTTCCTCAACTCAACCACACTCTAATAAGTGTCCTAGATACTCCAAAGTACTCAACCAACTTCACTGTTGATGTAGAAAATCACACTGAGTGCATTCAAATTGAACTAGCATACGCAATATAAAATACCCTATTTTGGTGCACTTTCCAAGGCTTCCAAATGCTTTAAAATTGTAATATAGTGGTTCAATCAAGTGTGGATAACTTGCATTGACACCCGAACAAGCTCAATGTTGCATATTAACCCCAACCAAGGTGCATACATGCCAGAAATATCAAATCCCCTTCTCTGTTTTGAGAAAAACCAATAAAACCAATAGAAAAAGTGCTCTAATTTCTTCAATTCTTGTCCAAATTGAGGGACCATGCATTCATTATCTTAGCAATGATGTCTACTAACTCCATGTAAAAGGAATGAGACCAATTATCAAAATTGAGTGAGTAATTAGTCGATTAATGACCCTCTGTTTCACTAATCACAATTGACAACACTCTTAATCAGCTCATAATTGGCTCTCAAATATATAATTTCTCCAACAAAACACATAGAATCCTTCTCCTTTGTGTGTAGCATAGTATTGCTAAGAAATTTGTGCAAGGAATCAATCAACCAAGCCTTAATTTGACCTCAACCAAGTTAAAGAAGGTAAAATCTGCTCTATTTTAGCCTCCCATGCTGTTGCGCCGCTTGCAATTAGGGAGAATTGGGGAGTTATGTGTGGCTAATGATGATATGTATCAGATGCCAACACCCCTAGGCCTGCACCCAAGCCATCAACCTTGTGATTTTTGTAAAAAAACCGGCTCCAATTGCATCAAAAATGAGCATCTATTCACTGTTTTTGTGAGGGCTTCAAAACAGAATTTTTCCAATCACTTCAGTGCATCACACTTGCTCCAAAATCACTCTAGGACTTACACATGAGTTGACAACACATTCCCATTTCCAGATACATGAACCTTTGCCAGATTTGGAACCATTTGCAACATACTTTCACCACTATCAAGCTTCAATGGAGAGCTTGCAAAACATAATTTTTCTTTGCTTTAGGCAACTCAAATCTGATATTGTTTGTGATTTTGCACCTTCAATCCGCTCAAGGATGTTTAGTTTTCCTTACCCGGTAGGCCAAGCTCTCAGATTTGTGAAAATCGTGTGCTCCAAGCTTCACAGCTCCAATGGCAAGCTCCACAGCTTTTCTTCACAGCTTCTTCTCCCTCTTCTCTCACTCACTCATAAACCCTAATAGAGAGCACCAAGCCCTGATACCATGATGAGAAATAAATAGAGGGAGAGGGAACACACACACAGGAGCAAACCCTAATGTATTACTCAAACCCTAGCCATAGAGGGAAGCCATGTCCCATCTCACACAATGCATAAAGCCATAATAGAAAAGCTACAACACACTACTTGTGTTGTGTCCACACACTTCTAACCCTAGCTACTGTCCACCCAACTATGACCAGCTGGACGCGGTCATTTATATCTCACACATGCTACTACCTAACACTCCAGCACATAGTGCAGCTGGCACAAGCTGTCATCGAGCTTGAATCTCAACATTAAATACCTCTTTAACCTATATTTGAATGCATTTTTAACCTAAGGGGTCTAAGATACGCCTTTAACCAATATTTGAATGCATTTTTAATGAAAGTGAAGACTAATTCTATTCCATGTAAAATCTAGCATTGTTGCTTGAGACTACATTTAATTATTGAAGAGGAAACATATAAATGTATATATATATATACATTTTGGGAATTCAAAATGGTACAAAATCCCTTGCATACAAAAGAATTCAAGCATAGGCAAGAAATGAAATAACAATATATATTGAAATTTTAGTTGCAATTTGATTTTTTTTGTGGACTCAATATAAAATTAGAATAGGGTTTTGGAGGGGGGAGTGAAAGGTTTAGGAGAATAATTATACTAAACATCATTGAGGAAGGTTATTTATGAGGGCTAAAAAAATTATCTCCCCAACAACCATTAGTTGCGAGAGAGAGAGAGAGAGAGAGAGAGAGAGAGAGAGAGAGATTCTAGGGAGGCCTCCTCGTATGCTAAAGCCAAGTAGAGGAGGGCATGGGAAGTGGATCCAAGTTATCCACCCCCTCGAATGAAGAAGCTATCCATCTTCTATCTAGTGTCATACTGGAGTGATCTTCTAGTTAATCATCTTCTTGACCCAATGCACATATTCAAGAACATAGCTGATATGCTTTGGAAAACCATCACAGGTGCTAAAGAGCGCAAGGCACAAAGGGATGATCCATAAGAGGTGGATCACATGATGCAATACTTATGGGCGCCTAATGGGAAGGTGATTCTCCCTAGAGCACCTTGGGTCTTGACCAAAGAAGAGTAGTGACATGTAAAGAATTGCATCAGTGAGTTTCATACTCTCACTAGTTACATGCATTCCTTGAAGAGAGAATTCACAAAGGATGAAGAGCTTAGTGGCTTGAAATCTCATGACTAGCACAAAATCTTACAATTCGTGCTACCAAAATAGCCATTAAGGATTGCTTCACCGAGGACATAAGAGCGAAAATATATAAGATTGTGTTAACCACAATGGTTAACATTATTCTAATCGTGGTTACGCTTCATGTAATTCATTTTTACGTAAAACCATGCTTAGTGCTTCATATAAAAAGGCTGAGCTTACAACATGTGTAACGCGGGCCACCATGAGCAACAAGCCTAGGTGTACATAGAGCTAGAGAACCAATTTTGGGCCCCCAATTGTTAAATGGGTGGCTGCCATTGTAAAAAGAGAGCTCATGTATATAAGTGACTTATGAATATGAAAAGGATATAATCCCATTATCACAATTGATTTTTCTTCTTCTTCCCTCTTACTCTCTTGTGGCTATGGTGGTGAGCTTGTGTGTATGTGCTTGTAGGTGATACTTCCTTTCTTCCCTCTTCTTCTTCTTGGTCTCTCTCTCTCTCTCTCTCTCTCTCTCTCTCTCTCTCTCTCTCTCTCTCTCTCTCTCTATCTATCTCTCTCTCTTGCACACATGATGACATTAAGATAGGAGTAGATCTCTCCATAGCTCCTTCTCTCATTTATCCTTCATTTATTTCTCCCTACCTAGCTCAAGGAAAGCTCCACTTGAGTGACACAAGTGGTGGTTAAGTGAGCCCCTAGTGGCTTCACATCATCGAGGGGTTAACCCTCTTAGGGTTGGCAAAGTGCATGTTCCCGAACCGGCCCTTGCATCTTTCCTCTTCTCTTCTCTTCTTCCTCTCTCATGCAAGGAGAATGCTCATTTAGGTGAACATCTTTGGCACTGCTGGCTAGTGATAGCACTTAGCTTAGGGTCCTCAACAATCAATTCCTACGCTAGAGTCTTAGACTGAATGCAAATCCATCGGTAAAAGTTTGTTATCAGATGCTTGTTTGATTTGTGTTTTTTTTTTCTTTGTACAATGGAGTGCAATGGAGCATTGGGCGTATGAGGAGCTTCGGAGGCTACACCAAAAGTAGAAGCTACAAGTAAGTGCCCTAATTTTGCTCTTGATTCTATTAATTTTGGTTTTTTCTTCAAGTAGTTAAAAGTCGTATATTAGCTTAATCCCATCAACCTTAGGATATTAGGATTAATTAGGTATTATTTGCATCATTAGGTAGCTTGGGACTAGCCTAAGCCATCCATAAAAAGAAAACCCTAAAAAATCATCATTGTGACAGGAAAAAATCAAGTAAAGACTAGGAAGAAGCTAGGTACAGTTCAGTCTTGAGTTGCATCTCTGAGAAGTGAACAGTCTTTCACTTTTATCTTTAAGAAGTGATTAGATGTTCACTTCATAGACGTACAGCCATACCTCCTTTAGTTGATCCACTTTAGCCAAATTTGCTCTGATACCAGCTGTAAGGTCCCTGTCCCCACCGTGCAACGAAATCAGGGTTGCTAGCAGTGGAAGTAGCACTTCCTGCACGGGCCAGGGTCCCTCACTTTGAGGCCTCACCCACGGATATCCGGACAAGAGACTAATCCATCGGTTCTTTCAAAACCAAACTCGAAAAAACTTCCCATTGCCCGAAAAGCACGGGCAATTCCTCCAGGATAAATTTTTTCTAACGTAGTCAAAAAGTCTTAACTAACTGAACGGATCTGACTGAATCTGTAAGTCATATAATTAGATAAGGGAAAGATTACACTTGGATCATGTAGACCAATTCTTTTTTCCTCATTGAAAGGCACAACTGTTGATTCTTTTCCATAGAACAATTTTGTCCGGGATTTACTTCATCTATCATACCATAATAGAAATGAGTCTCAATTTAGAGATCCATCAGTCCAGCCTAACCCCATCCAGTCCCATGGGTTGGCCAACCACCCACTGTAGTGATGGGATCCAATTAGGAATTTGGTTAGGTTTTGTCCCAGGTACCAGGGAAAAGAGTTCCCAGGCCCCCTAGCTTGATATTCATGCAAACTTAAAACTAGTCACACCACTTACACACCCAATATGAAATTGCCTTTTTCACAGATTCAGCTGTCTTTAAAACAATCATTTATTGAAATCATATTCACTAATCATAATCCTCCACCAAAAAATTTTCAGTTGAATTCTAATTTCCAATCATTCCTTCCTCAAATCAGTGTACCTATGGCATCATTGGCAACCAGAATGCTCACCACCTGTCCACTCAGGGGTCTTTTCGATGGTTCCTAGCTCATAGTACGGCTATATTCACATATCAAAATGGAATCTTTGTTGAAGATCAGCAAGATCAACCAAGAGATCCATATAAAAGAACCATGAACTCATCCTCCCTTGAGGACCAACAAGGTCAATCAACCAGATCCATACCCGAATTCAAAAAACAACTCTTACTCCTTGTTCTAATATCTACCACGACGCACGTGTGGGTATCTTCGGTGACCCAGAGCCTGAGCACCATATGGTCAGCACCCTCTAGGATCCTTCGCAGGTCACCTAGTGCTTCACTCATAGGCCGCTTCCTTCATCCCTCATCCACCGTACCGGAAGCTCACCATTTTAATCGAACCGAGGCTGGTTAAGACCTCGGCCAACCTTGCTACGCGAGACGTCCTCCATTGACTCTCTATTAGCTGTTGCAACTTTATTAGATTAGGTCTCCACGACCTCATTCACAAGACGGTCAAAATGCTTCCCCAGCATTCTTGACATAAAATAGTCATTTTAAAAAAAACAGGTCATAAGTAGAGTTTCTATAGCGAACTCTCGTCTTTCCACATTATTCCTCATTTATTTCATTTGTATTCCCTTTCTCATCACATCATAATCAATCACATGACACTACAAAAATTCTCGTCTGCCGTCACATTCAATTACATCACATCCATTTACACCCATCACATCTCATTCATTCATATCCATCACATTCATTCATTCATTCATACCACCACATACATTCTTAATCACATACATTCTATCCACATTATATCACATCACTTTTGTCCACACCATATCTCATTCTTACACATCCATCCAATCATTCACCTGTACGACTACCCACATCTATTTATACATTCATATCTATCACTTCACTTTATACATTCACATCACTTTTGTCCACACCATATCTCATTCATACACATCCATCCAATCGTTCACCTGTACGACTACCCACATCTATTTATACATTCATATCTATCACTTCACTTTATACATTCACATCACTTTTGTCCACACCATATATCATTCATTCACATCCATCCAATCGTTGTTCACCTGTACGACTACCCACATCTATTTATACATTCATATCTACTATCACTTCACATCCACATATATTCATGTCACATCACATCCAATCGTTGTTCACCTGTACGACTACCCACATCTATTTATACATTCATATCTACTATCACTTCACATCCACATATATTCATGTCACATCACATCATTTTTCATCACATCACATTCCTTCGCATACACATCCACATCACATTCTTGTACATACATTCACATCCATTCTTTCACATACATCCACTCACATCCCATATCATTCATTTACATCCTGATTCTTCACATGACATCACATCTCATCCACTCACATCCCATATCATTCATTTACATCCTGATTCTTCACATGACATCACATCTCATCACATCTATTCACCTCACATCTCTTCACCCCTATTCACATCTCTTTTTCTTCCTGAATTATCTTTCTCGAAAAGGGAGTGATATTTCAATTACTAATTTACTCAATTTCATTCATTGAATATTCACTTTTTTTATTTTTTAATTAATCACAAATTTTGATGAGGAATAAATTAATCATTTATCTGAATATTGACTTTTTCTTGAATTTTCTCGTTACAAACCGAGTGAATATGAAACGATAGAATTTTTCCTCTCATAGTATTTACTTATTCATTTATCAAATATTCATGGAAATTAAACATAGAATTAAAGAGAATCTAATTTTGATATAAAAATTCTTGATGCATCTATTTATGCATAAAATCAATTTAATAGAAATAATACTTTTAAAATAAAAAGATTTTCAATATGCATCTTTCTATGCATAGAATTTAGCTCTAATGAAAATAACACTTTTAGAAATTGAATCTAATGACAATAACACTTTTATAATAATAAAACTTCCAATATGCATCTTTCTATGCATAGAAATTAAATCTAATGAAAATAACACTTTTACAATAATAAAAATTTCCAATATGCATCTTTCTATGCATAGAAATTGAATCTAATGAAAATAATACTTTTATAATAATAAAAATTCTAATATGCATCTTTCTATGCATAGAAATTGAATCTAATGAAAATCACACTTTTATAATAAAAAAAATTTCAATATGCATCTTTCTATGCATAGAAATTGAATCTAATGAAAATAACACTTTTATAATAATAAAAAATATCCAATATGCATCTTTCTATGCATAGAAATTGAATCTGATGAAAATAACAGTTTTATAATAAAAGAAAATTCTTTTATACATCTATTTATGCATAAAATATGAATAACACTTTTAAAATAAAAAGAATTTCTTTTAGAATGCACAATTGGTGGAAATTATTTTGAATAACATAAAGGTAAAACTTATTTCCATAAAATTTAAGAAAATTTTACCATTTATATGGCTAACTGTTTCTCAATTTTTACATTCTAAATTTACTTTAAAATTTATCCCAAGATGAAATACAGCACTCTAATCTAATCAATTTTTCACTTCTAAAGAGTAATCAATAGGAAAAGTTTAACTCAATTTATTTGTTACTCATTTTAGGATAAAGAAAGGCTGAAATTCTTAATGAAGAGAAGGGGGAAGCCTTTTCATCAAGGCTTATAATCCGTAATCACATTAAAAGCAAAGAATTCAGAAAACCATAGATTAGAATTATAAAAAAGTAGAATTAATAACTTACATGGAGTTTTGTGAGCTTTCCAAGGGGTTGGGCACCCTAGTTGCTCATACATGGCTTTTGTTATATAGGGGGACGTAACAAACAAGAGCTATCTTGGTGAAGAATGCCAAGCCAGTTTCCTTGGCTGAAGCAGTGCGGATGGTGAAGGATTTCACCAAGGCCTTTGATGTCAAAGTCCCACCGAAGCTCCATCACCTTTCAAAAGGTTCTTAATTCCAGAAGGTGATTCCAACCTTTCGCCGCCTAAAAGATAACAAGGTCAAGCCGAGGATATGGGAAGTTCCAGAATGGAAGAAATGTCCTTTTCTCGAAACTCAATCCCCTCGAATTCAACTTCAGAAGTTCCATCCTTGAACAAGGCAATGAAATGCTATAACTGTCAAGGATTTGGACATCACAGTATGGATTGCCCAACACCTTTTGGATCAAAGTTTTCGGGGCAGGGAAATCAAGGATCAAGATTCCAGACTGCAGCTCCTTCCTGCCAGAGTTATCAGGTTTCTTTCCATCAAAATCAAGAAAATCCCAGAGGTAGACCCTCTAACCAACCCACAGTCTCAATCCAAAGTAATGCAAGACTTCCACCTCAGAATAGGGGAAGGTAAAGGGAGATATTTCCAAATCGGCCGTCCACTTCCAAGAAAGTAACATTGGAAGAAATTGAAGAAGAAGAAGAAGAAGATGAAAGAGATCATACTCCACCTGCAAGATGAGGACATCTTGTGTTTTTCAAGTGGGAGAGTATGTAAGATTCCTCCCCAGCCCCTCGAGATGTCTAGTTTCTTCCCCTGTAATCAATCCCCTTTTCAGAATAATAAAAGATCCTGTTTCTACCCGTTTTAGCTTAAAGAGAAAATGTTCTAGAGAGAGATAACTCAATTTTTAGATATCTTTGGATGGAAAAATATCCTTTCTTATTAAGCTAAATTTTCTCGAAATAGAATTTTAAAAAGAATTTCCTAAGGTGCATTAGAAATAAATTATAATCTGCTCAAAAGGCCTTATAAGGCCTAGGGATCCAGATTTTTTTAAAAATTTTGGATTAAGGTTCTGAGAGACCAATTAGATTAATCCAAATGTAGGGAGGAGATAAATTGAAGAAATAAAGAAAAACCCCCCCAAAAATGAGTAAATACTCACATAAGATGAAGAGTGGACTGAGGACCAAGGAAAATAGTTAAAAAACTGATTTTTGACACCTCAAAATGGGGATTTTTTCTCATGAAGGAGGTGCCTTTTTTCTCATCATTGCTTTCCATTTTAAATCAATAAAATGACATTTCATCTCTCCTCTCTCCTAATTCAAGTCTAGTTCCAAAAAGTAAGCTAAACTGACTCAAAAATAGTTAAAAATTGACCAAACTAATCTGGAAAATTCTAGAATCAGTTTGCTTGGTTTGAGGCTCACATTTTCCTATAAATAAAAGCCTCCCCCTTTGTAAAAGCTTAGTAGTGTTTATGCATTGTTACTCTACTCCTCCCCAGAGCCAAAAACATTGAATTCACTTAATAATTCACTTATTTTTGACTAATTCCTCTACAAAGAATTGGTGCCCACTCTTGATCCAAACAAGAGTAGAACCCTCAATCCCTCAAGCCAAAGGAAAGCTCACAAAACTCCATGTAAGTTATTAATTCTACTTTTTTATAATTCTAATCTATGGTTTTCTGAATTCTTTGCTTTTTAATGTGATTATGGATTATAAGCCTTGATGAAAAGGCTTCCCCCTTCTCTTCATTAAGAATTTCAGCCTTTCCTTATCCTAAAATGAGTAACAAATAAATTGAGTTAAACTTTTCCTATTGATTACTCTTTAGAAAAGTGAAAATTGAGTTAAACTTTTCCTTTTGATTACTCTTTAGAAGTGAAAATTTGATTAGATTAGAGTGCTTTATTTCATCTTGGGATAAATTTTAAAGTAAATTTAGAATATAAAAATTGAGAATTGGTCAGCCATACAAAGGAGGTTATGGCAAAATTTTCTTAAATTTTGTGGAAATAAGTTTATTTTTTTGTTATTGAAAAAGAATAATCCCCACCGTTTGGGCATTCTAAAAGAAATTCTTTTTATTTTAAAAGTATTATTCATATTTTATGCATAAATAGATGTATAAAAGGATTTTCTTTTATTATAAAAGTGTTATTTTTGTTAGATTCAATTTTTATGCATAGAAAGATGCATATTGGATATTTTTTATTATTATAAAAGTGTTATTTTCATTAGATTCAATTTCTATGCATAGAAAGATGCATATTGGAAATTTTTTTACTATAAAAGTGTTACTTTCATTAGATTCAATTTCAATTTTTTTACTATAAAAGTGTTATTTTCATTAGATTCAATTTCTATGCATAAAAAGATGCATATTGGATATTGTTTTATTATAAAAGTGTTATTTTCATTAGATTCAATTTCTATGCATAGAAAGATACATATTGGATATTTTTTTATTATAAAAGTGTTATTTTCATTAGATTCAATTTCTATGCATAGAAAGATGTATATTGGAAATTTTTTTATTATAAAAGTGTTATTTTCATTAGATTCAATTTCTATACATAGAAAGATGCATATTGAAATTTTTTTATTATAAAAGTGTTATTTTCATTAGATTCAATTTCTATGCATAGAAAGATGCATATTGAAAATCCTTTTATTTTAAAAGTGTTATTGTCATTAAATTGATTTTATGCATAAATAGATGCATAAAGAATTTTTATATCAAAATTAGATTCTGTTTAATTTTATGTTTAATTTTCATGAATATTTGATAAATGAATAAGTAAATACTCTGAGAGGAAAAATTCTATCATTTCATATTCACTCGGTTTGGAAAGAGAAAATGTAGGAAATCTATCGAAGTCAAAATATTTAGATAAATAATTAATTTATTCCTCACAGAATTCGTGATTAATTTAGAAATCAGTTAAGTGAATATTCAATGAATGAAATTGAGTAAATTAGTAATTGAAATATCACCCCCTTTTGGAGATGTGAGGTAAATAGATGTGATGAGATGTGTGATGTGAATCAGAAAGATGTGAACTGAAGGGATGGATAGATGTGATGTGAATAGAGGTGATGAGATGTGAAGTAAATAGATGTGATGAGATGTGTGATGTTAATGAAGAGATGGATAGATGTGATGTAAATAGAGGTGATGAGATGTGAGGTAAATAGATGTGATGAGATGTGTGATGTGAATCAAATAGATGTGAATGAAGGGATGGATAGATGTGTTATGAATAGAGGTGATGAGATGTGAGGTAAATAGATGTGATGAGATGTGTGATGTGAATCAAATAGATGTAAATGAAGGGATGGAAAGATGTGATGAGAATAGAGATGATGAGATGTGAGGTGAATAGATGTGATGAGATGTGTGATGTGAATCAGATAGATGTGCATGAATGGATGGATGGATGTGATATGAATAGGGGTGAAGAGATGTGAGGTGAATACATGTGATGAGATATGATGTCACGTGAATCAGGATATAAATGAATGATATGGGATGTGAGTGGATGTATGTGAAAGAATGGATGTGAATGTATGTAAAAGAATGTGATGTGGATGTGTATGCGAAAGAATGTGATGTGAAGAAAAATAAGATGATGTGACATGAATATATGTGGATGTGAAGTAATAGATATGAATATATGAATAGATGTGGGTAGTCGTACACAGGTGAACGATTGGATGGATGTGTATGAATGAGATATGGTGTGGACAGAAGTGATGTGATATAATGTGGATAGAATGTACGTGATGGGATGGTTATAAGAATGTATGTGGTGGTATGAATGAATGAATGAATGTGATGGATATGAATGAATGAGATGTGATGGGTGTAAATGGATGTGATGTAATTGAATGTGATGGATGAGAATTGATGTGGTGTCATGTGAATTGTGATGTGAATAATTATGATGTGATGAGAAAGGGAATACAGATAAAATAAATGAGGAATGATGTGGAACAATGTGGAAAGATGAGAGTTCGCTATAGAAACTGTATTTATAACCTTTTTTTTTAGTGACTGTTTTATGTCAAGAATACTGGGAAAGTATTTTGATCGTCTTGCAACAGCTGATGGAGAGTCAATGGAGGACGTCTCGCGTAGCAAGGTCGGCCGAGGTCTTGACAAGCCTCGGTTCGATTAAAATGGTGAGCTTCCGGATGAGGGACCAAGGAAGCGGCCTATGAGTGAAGCGCTAGAGGTGACCTCCCTGCGAAGGATCCTAGAGGGTACGGTGCTCGGGCTCTGGGTTGCCGAAGATACCCACACGTGCGTCGTGGAAGATATTGGAACATGGAGTAAGAGTTGTTTTTTGAATTCGGGCATGGATCTAGTTGATTGACCTTGCTGGTCCTCAATGGATGAGTTCATGGTTCTTTTATATGGATCTGTTAGTTGATCTTGCCAATCTTCAACAAAGATTGCATTTTGATATGTGAATATTACCGAGTACTATGAGCTAGGAACCATCGAAAAGACCCCTGAGTGGACGCTGATCTTCAACGAAGATTCCATTTTTATATGTGAATATTGCCGAGTACTATGAGCTAGGAACCATCGAAAAGACCCCTGAGTGGACAGGTGGTGAGCGTTCTGGTTGCCACAATGATGTAATAGGTACACTGAGAAAGGAATGATTAGAAATTAGAATTCAACCAAAAAAATTTTGGAGAATTATGATCAGTGACTATGATTTCATTAAATGATCGTTTTAAAGACAGCTGAATCTATGAAAAAGGCAATTTCATATTGGGTGTGTAAGTGGTGTGACTAGTTTTAAGTTTGCATGAATATCCGGCTAGGGGGTCTAGGAACTCTTTTCCCTGGTATCCGGGACAAAACCTAACCAAATTCCTCATTGGATATCCCATCGCTACAGTGGTTGGGCAGTTGGCCAACCCATGGGACTGATGGATCCCTAAATTGAGACTCAATTCAGGCTGGACTGATGGATCCCTAAATTGAGACTCAATTCAGTTATGGTACGATAGATGAAGTAAATCCCGAACAAAAATTGTTCTATGGAAAAGAATCAACGGCTGTGCCTCTCGATGAGGAAAAAAGCGTTGGTCTCTATGATCCAAGTGCAATCTTTCCCTGATCTGACTATGGAACTTACGGATTCGGTCAGATCAGTTTAGTTATTTAAGAATTTTTTACTACGTTAGAAAAAATTTATCCTGGAGGAATCGCCCGTGCTTTCCGAGCAATGGGAAGTTTTTTCGGGTTCGGTTTTGGAAGAACCGATGGATTAGTCTCTTGTCCGGATATCCATGGGCGAGGCCCCGAGTGAGGGACCCTGGCCTATGCAAGAAATGCTACTTTCGCTACTACCGACCCTGTTTTGGCTGTGCGGTGGGGATAGGGACCTTACAGCTGGTATCAGAGCAAATTTCACTAAAGTGGATCAACTGAGAAGCCAAAAATGTCAAAAATTGATGAAGTAGCAATAAAAGGTTGAAATCATACAAATTGTTATTCAGATTGAAAATCATAAATTGGTAATTGGGTCTTTAGATGGAAGTACTGCAATTATATGGAATCCTTGACTTGCTTGAGGTCTAGACATGATGGTATTTACCTTATAATTCCAAGGACCACGACTACCCGTATATATCGAGGGTATAACTGTAGCTCTTTACTAGCAGTATATACGAGTAAATCTAAGATCTTGAAATTATAAGCAAAAATGCTATCCAAATGATGAATTCGAATGTGGTTAATATGATTTTAAAATTTTGGTTGAGTTGATTTGGATTATGATTGAAAAATGATGATTCTTGAATTTGGGTAGAAATGTAATAAGCTGAACAAAACCTCAATGAGGATGAATGGGATGAGTCCCTGATGATGTTCATAATTGGAATGACGATAATGACTTCAGCAAATCACTATGAGATTAGTGGATTGTGCTGACAAATTGCTACTGTTAACACTTGACCCAGTGGGACAAGTTAGGGGATTACAAATTAAAAATCTGTATAATTGAAATCCCCATGGAGGACTATTCAGATGGAAATTTTGGTCTAATGGACCATTATTGTGTTAAAGATATGAATGAGATGTTCTGAATGAATTGTTATGTGATTTTATGAGTTCTATATGAATATCTTTATCCCATGATTCTGTGAGGAACTGACCAATCTAAGGAACCCCAGAATCAGCTAAATCTAAAATCAAATTTGAATCATAAATAAAGGGACTTAACAAGAATTTTTGTATTGATAGGAGCATGGATCGAGGTTGTCGTGGTAGAAATGATAACCCCCAATTCGACGAGGAAGAGCTCGACTTGGTTGTTCGTAAAACTCATCATAGATCGCAGCCTGGACCTTTCAAGGGTGAAGGGGAAAACTTGGGTGAGACTATGGAAAAGTGGATCAAAGCAATGAAAGAGTACTTCGATGATGTCACTAGGTACAATGAGAAGAGCAAAATGGCTCTTGCAAGACTGAAGATAGTAGAAACAGCCAGAGTGGCATGGAGAAACCACTGCAAGACAAACCGTCTGGATCGAAATACCTAGACATGGAATGATCTCAAAAATTACCTAAGGACGAGGTTCTGTCCTCTCGGCTTTTTGGAAATAAAGATGAACGAATTCTTAAAGTTAACCCAAGGGAGCAGAACTATTGAATTATATCACCAAGCGTTCCCTCTCCTCCTCAAATTCTCACCACCGTTGGATGAAGAATAGCTAATGGCCAGGTTCATTCGAGGACTGAACGAACCTTTTAAAATCCTGGTGAAGAATGCCAAGCCAGTTTCCATGGCTGAAGCAGTGCGGATGGCGAAGGATTTCACCAAGGCCTTTGATGTCAAAGTCCCGCCGAAGCCAGCACCATCACCTTTCAAAAGGTTTTTAATTCCAGAAGGTGATTCCAACCTTCCGCCGCCTAAAAGATATCAGGGTCAAGCCGAGGATATGGGAAGTTCCAGAATGGAAGAAATGTCCTTTTCTCGAAACTCAATCCCCTGGAATTCAACTTCAGAAGTTCCATCCTTGAACAAGGTAGTGAAATGTCCTTTTCTCGAAACTCAATCCCCTGGAATTCAACTTCAGAAGTTCCATCCTTGAACAAGGCAATGAAATGCTATTACTGTCAAGGATTTGGACATCATAGTATGGATTGCCCAACACCTTTTGGATCAAGGTTTTCGGGGCAGGGAAATCAAGGATCAAGATTCCAGACTCCAGCTCCTTCCTTCCAGAGTAATCAAGTTTCTTTTCGCCAAAATCAAGAAAATCCCAAAGGTAGACCCTCTAACCAACCCATAGTCTCAATCCAAAGTAATGCAAGACCTCCGCCTCAGAATAGGGGAAGGCAAAGGGAGATATTTCCAAATCGGCCATCCACTTCCAAAGCAGTAATGTTGGAAGAAATTGAAGAAGAAGAAGATGATGATGAAAGAGATCATTCTCCACCTGCGAGATGAGGACATCTCGTGTTTTTAAGTGGGAGAGAATGTAAGATTCCTCCCCATCCCCTCAAGATGTCCAGTTTCTTTCCCTGTAATCAATACCCTTTTCAGAATAATAAAAGATCTTGTTTCTACCTGTTTTAGCTTAGAGAGAGAAAATATTCTAGATAGAGGTAACTCAGTTTTTAGATATCTTTGGATGGAAAAATATCCTTTCTTATTAAACTAAATTCCCTCGAAATAGAAGTTTAAAAAGAATTTCCTAAGGTGCATTAGAAATAAATTATAATCTGCTCAAAAGGCCTAAGGGTCTAGATTTTTTGAAAATTTTGGATTAAGGTTCTGAGGGACCAATTAGATTAATCCAAATGTAGGGAGGAGATAAATTGAAGAAATAAAGAAAACCCTCCCAAAAATGAGTAAATACTCACATAAGATGAAGAGTGGACTAAGGACTAAGGACCAAGGAAAATAGTTAAAAAACTGATTTTTGACACCTCAAAATGGGGATTCCCCCTCATGAAGGAGGCGCCTTTTTTCTCATCATTGCTTTCCATTTTAAATCAATATAATGAGATATTTCATCTCTCATCTCTCCTAATTTAAGTCTAGTTCCAAAAAGTAAGCTAAACTGTCCCAAAAATAATCAAAAATTGACCAAACTGATCTTGAAAATTCTAGAATCAGTTTGCTTGGTTTGAGGCTCACTTTTTCCTATAAATAAAAGCCTCACCCTTTGTAAAAGCTTAATAGTGTTTATGCACTGTTACTCTACTCCTCCCCAGAGCCAAAAACATTGAAACTTAATAATTCACTTGTTTTTTACTAATTCCTCTATAATGAATTGGTGGCCACTCTTGATCCAAACAAGAGTAGAACCCTCAATCCCTCAAGCCAAAGGAAAGCTCACAAAACTCCATGTAAGTTATTAATTCTACTTTTTTATAATTCTAATCTATGGTTTTCGAAATTCTTTGCTTTTTAATGTGATTATGGATTATAAGCCTTGATGAAAAGGCTTTCACCTTCTCTTCATTAAGAATTTCAGCCTTTCTTTATCCTAAAATGAGTAACAAATAAATTGAGTTAAACTTTTCCTATTGATTACTCTTTAGAAGTGAAAAATTGATTAGATTAGAGTGCTTTTATTTCATCTTGGGACAAATTTTAAAGTAAATTTAGAATGGATGTGAACGTATGTAAAAGAATGTGATGTGGATGTGTATGCGAGGGAATGTGATGTGATGAAAAATAGGGTGATGTGACATGAATATATGTGGATGTGAAGTGATAGATATGAATGTATGAATAGATGTGGGTAGTTGTACAGATGAATGATTGGATGGATGTGTATGAATGAGATATGGTGTGGACAGAAGTGATGTGATATAATGTGGATAGAATGTATGTGATGGGATGGTTATGAGAATGTATATGGTGGTATGAATGAATGAATGAATGTGATGGATATGAATGAATGAGACGTGATGGGTGTAAATGGATGTGATGTAAATAGATGTGATAGACGAGAATTGATGTGGTGTCAAGTGAATTGTGATGTGAATGATTATGATGTGATGAGAAAGGGAATATAGATGAAATAAATGAGGATTGATGTGGAAAGACGAGAGTTCGCCTATAGAAACTGTATTTATGTCCTGTTGTTTTTTAAATGACTATTTTATGTCAAGAATGCTGGGGAAGCATTTTGACCGTCTTGTGAATGAGATCGTGGAGACCTAATCTGATAAAGTTGCAACAGCTGACGGAGAGTCGATGGAGGACGTCTCGCATAGCAAGGTCGGTCGAGGTCTTGACCAGCCTCGGTTCGATTAAAATGGTGAGCTTCTAGTACGGTGGATGAGGGACCAAGGAAGCGGCCTATGAGTGAAGCGCTTAGTGACCTACAAAGGATCCTAGAGGGCGCTGACCATACGGTACTCGGGCTCTAGGTCGCCTAAGATACCCACACGTGTGTTGTGGAAGATATTAGAACAAGGAGTAAGAGTTATTTTCTGAATTCGGGCATGGATCTGGTTGATTGACCTTGCTGGTCCTCAAAACGAATGCGTTCATGGTTCTTTTATATAGATCTGTTGGTTGATCTTGTTGATCTTTAACAAAGATTCTATTTTTATATGTGAATATTGCCGAGTACTATGAGCCAGGAACCATCGCAAAGACCCCTGAGTGGACAGGTGCTGAGCGTTCTGGTTGCCAATGATGCCATAGGTACTCTGAGGAAGGAATGATTGAAAATTAGAATTCAACCTTTTTTGGAGGATTATGATCAATGACTATGATTTCATTAAATGATTGTTTTAAAGACAACTGAATCTGTAAAAAAGGCAATTTCATATTGGGTGTGTAAGTGGTGTGACTAGTTTTAAGTTTGCATGAATATCCGGCTAGGGGGCCTGGGAACTCTTTTCCCTGGTACCCGGGACAAAACCTAAGCAATTTCCTAATTGGATCCCATCACTACAGTGGTAGTTGGGCGGTTGGCCAACCCATGGGACTAGATGGGGTTAGGCTGCTGGACTGATGGATCCCTAAATTGAGACTCAATTCTGTTATGGTACGATAGATGAAGTAAATCCCAGACAAAAATTGTTCTATGGAAAGGAATCGACGGTTGTGCCTCTCAATGAGGAAAAAAGCATTGGTCTCTATGATCCAAGTGCAATCTTTCCCTGATGTAACTGTGGGACTTACGGATTTGGTCAGATTAGTTCAGTTAGTTAAGACTTCTTGACTGCGTTAGAAAAAATTTATCATGGACGAATCGCTTGTGCTTTTCGCGCAATGGGAAGTTTTTCTGGGTTCGGTTTTGGAAGAACCGATGGATTAGTTTCTTGTCCGGATATCTGTGGGCGAGGCCCCGAGTGAGGGACCCTGGCCCACATAAGAAGTGCTACTTTCACTGCTACCGACCCTGATTTCCTTGCGGAGTGAGGACAGGGACCTTATAGCTAGTATCAGAGCAAATTTGGCTAAAGTGGATCAACTGAGAAGCCAAAAATGTCAAAAATTGATGAAGTAGCAGTAAAAGGTTGAAATCATACAAATTGTTATTCAAACTGAAATTCATAAATTGGTAATTGGGTCTTCAAATGGAAGTACCGCAATTATATGGAATCCCTGACTTTGTCTTGAGGCCTAGAAATGAGGGTATTTACCTTATAATTCCAAGGACCGTGACTACCCGTATATACCGAGGGTATAACTGCAGCTCTTTATCGAGTAAATCTAAGATCTTGAAATTATAAGCAAAAATGCTATCCAGATGATGAATTCGAACGTGGTTGATATGATTTTAAAATTCTGGTTAAGAACTGATAAGTTGATTTGGATTCTGATTGAAAAATGATGATTCCTGAATTTTGGTTGAAATGTAATAAGCTGAAAAAAACCTCAATGAGGATGAATGGGATGAGTCCGTGTCATGATGTTCATAACTGGAATGATGATAATGACTTCAACAAATCACTATATGAGATTAGTGGATTGTCTCTCTCTCTCTCTCTCTCTCTCTAGCTTGGCTCTCTCTCAATATACACTCTCTCTCTCTACCCCTATGCCTCCTTTTATCCTCGTTCTTTCTGAATCTCTCACTTGATCTCTCTCTCTTTCTCACACACTCTTTCTTTCTCAAACACACACACACGCTCTCTCTCTCTCTCTCTCTCTCTCTCTCAAACCTCACTCTAACCTCCTTATTTGTGAACAAACTTGTTGATGTATGCTAGTCCATTTGTCCACAAGGACACATAAAACAATTTAGAGAAATCTTAAAAACTTCCATAAACTACATGTCCAACTTTGGCAATGGATCTACCTTTAAATGAATAGGGCCGATTTGTAATCCACCACCCAAAGAGGCAATCGAATTCACATGCACGTGCCTAGAAAGCATCCTTGATAGCAACACAATCACCAATCGGAAGCTCTATCACATTCCCTTGTAAGATGTTGATCCCCTATGCAACATAATGCAAGATGTCAACTGATGCCCTATGTAGCACCAATCAACAATGCATGAAACTTCAACTAATCTCTGCATGGATCTCCCATTGTAGATTGATTGTACATGAGTCCTAAAGTTGAAGATCAATGCTACGTGAGCCCTAAAGTTTGTTTCTATTACATGCAAAATCTTGGAAATGGAATCATTAAGCTGGTTAGAGAAAAATTTAGCATTCCAAATTCATATTTGCACATATAAGAGAATGAATGAGAGAGAAAGAGAGACAAAGATAGTACTCCCAAATAACCCTCCATTGTGGCAGAAATGAACTAAGAAATGGCCTCATATAAGGAATGGTTTGTGAGCCTCAAAAAAGTGATTAGTCCTTAAAAAAGGGGGAGATGGTTCCATGCAAAACCTAGATCTCACATATCTTTTTGTGGTTTTTGTCTACCTACTCCCTACCCTCCCCCTACTTCTCCCTCCACCCTCCCTCCTACTTTTCCCTACCTACTCCCTACCCTCCCTCCTACTTTTCCCTACCCTTCCCCCTACTTTTTTCCCTACTCCATACTTTTCTATCTCCCCCTACTTTTCTCTCTCCCCCTACTTTTTTCCCTACCCTCCCTCCTACTTTTCCCTACCCTTCCCCCTACTTTTTTCCCTACTCCATACTTTTCTATCTCCCCCTACTTTTTTCCCTACTCCATACTTTTCTCCATGCCCTTCCCCTACTTTTCCCCCTAACCTCCTTCCTTCTACTCTCCTCCTAAAGTCCCTCTACTATCCCTCCTTGTCATTGTGTCACAACATTTTTCCTCCCTCTATATCTTTTTCCTTGTGGGACCCCACAGTAGCTCGGCCAAAACCTCACCTAAAAAAATCAAATTTTTGGTTGGAGGGTGGCCGGTGGTATCCACGCGGGTTTGTGGTGGGTTGTCACGCCGCCTGGTTAAAGAACTATCCAAGGGGGGTACATTTTTGTGCTAAAGTAATCTTCACATCCTTTTTTAAGGATCTCACACCTTCATCATAGGCGATGAACGTGCTCACTTCACTGATCAAGCATCCCAGCATGGTGGAGTGTAGGGTGCATTCCCACATTAGAGGTCGACAGGAGAATGGCATGTCTTTGAGCAGTGTGCATAGTTCCTGTGCAGTATTAATCGAGAGGATAATATTACGGATGCATTGGTAGCTTGACAGGCCATTTTGCAGCTATAATTACCTCGTAAATGGTAGGAAAGGTGGCTGTCACATCACATCCATTTCAAAGCACCGCACATACTTAGAGTTGGGTCTAGTACAAGGCAAAGTCTTGATGCTAATGATCCTGGGGCACTATGGGTGAGTAGTGATCAAGCACCTAGACGTGACTATAGTTTAGACCAATCAAATGGGTATTGATAAGGGCTCAATGAAAAAAATGGGTTATTTGCGCTAGCTAGAGGCCCCTCCTTGGGATTGAACAAAGAATTGATCTCGTTTAAAGTTCACAGGCCATCCTTGAACCCTTCTCACAAGTTGTACACAGTAGTGAGCACACCTTGGTTTCCTCAGGAGTCGGCCCTCTCATCTTGGCTACCTCTCCAGTCTCAACATTCGTGCCTGTGACTATCCCTACAGACTACATATTATTACTTTATAGCAACTAGTCTTTCGCTTCGAAGTTTATTGCTCCTCCTCCCTCATCACTTCAATCTTCTTCTTCTTCAATCATTCAATGGCACCTAGAGCTTTAGGCTGCAAGTAGTCCAAGAAGCAAGCTATTTGGTCGTCATGGTGAGAAGAGGTGGACTATGATGAGACATATGCAAGTGGAGGTACCAAGAAATGGAAGTGTAGGTATTGCAACCAAGCAAAGACAGGAAGTGCCAATCATGTGTGAGCTCACTCGATGCATGAACCTGGCCATGATGTGGCTTTTTGCCAATCAATTCCAGTAGAGAAGAATAAGGATTCACAGGAAATGCTTGATGCGTAGCTGTTTTGAGCTCCACTTCCAAGGTCTGTGGTGCCTGTAAATCCCTCTTTTAAAAAATTCTAGTGCATCTAGTGGTATCTACTGGTACTTATGCATAGACTGGGAGTATCGACTCTACTCTAGGAGTAATCCTCTTGGGCTTTTTGTTGTTACCTAGCACCACCATCATGAGGTGGCCATAGAATTGTTCCTGGTTCATGGGATCATTGGATGTGGATGTTGTAGTGGCTAGATTTTTCTTTCATGATGACATTACATTCAATGTGGCAAGATCACCATATTTCTAAGAGATGTTCCGTGCAATTGCTAGATTTGGACCACCATTTACTCCTCCATCATCACATACTTTGAAGTTTGAGGACCACTTTGTTGAAAAATAAGAAAGAGGCCATTAATGTAGCATGAGAAAATATTCTTGTTGGGTGGAAGAGGAATGGGGTATCTTTTATCACTAATGACTGGAGTAACTCTCTCTCTTGCACCATCCATAGTATTATGGCTTATTCACGAGGTAGTGTGCATTTCTTATCCTCAAATGATGCATCTAAAATAGGGAAGAGCTCTAATGTGTTTGTGTTGGAGTGGGAAAATGATCTTGATACCATTGGTCCAAAAGATGTGATCCAGGTCATAGGAGATGGAGAAGCATCAAATAGAGTGGCTAGAGCAAAGTTGGAGTTGAGGAATCCCATATCACATTCACTCCTTGTATTGCACATGGGCTGAATAATCTCTTGAAGGACATTGGGGATTTGGCATGTCTGTAATTAAAAATGGGTTAGTTTTCACTCGTCACTCACCACTATATTCTATCATAGTTCAGAAAGAGGTCTCCCTAAAAGGATATCTTAAAATACTTTGAAACCCACTTTGCCTACAATTTTATTATGTTGGAAGCTTTAAAAGGTGGAAAATGTTTTGAAACAACTTGTAGTGAGTGATCAATGGATTAATTGGACCACCTTTCATTCATTCAGTTACAAGTTCAGTTACAAGTTCAGTTTACAGGTACAACATGTTATAGTAATGTGATTCATGATGCATTTTGGGCTGATGTGGCCCATCTTAATATTGTTGTAAAGCCCATCATTCATATGTTAAGGATTGCGGGACAGAAAGTAACCTTGAATTGGCAAGGTTTATGGGCATGGACAAGATGATAGAGCACATTAGAGAGGTGGAGCCTAACAAGGGAAGGCAAGAGGAGTTGAAATCACTTTCCCAAACTCATGGGATAACTATCATTCACCCTTGCATGTAGCTCATTTTGTGCTAGATCCAGAGTTCCAGGGGTGTGGCCAAGAGACTAATGAGGAGGTTGTAGAGATGGCTTGGAGAAATTATTGGGAAAATTAATGCCAAATCCTTCCCAAAGGAGGCCTATCAAAGATCAATTATCAATTTATAGAAGTAGGCAAGCAAAATTTCATTTAACACACATGCACAAAGAGGCAGATGCAGTGTGGGTGTTGCCTTATGGTGGGAGGATTATGGAGCAAGGACTCCTGAGCTTTAGCTTCTTGCCATTCGTATTTTGAGCCAAGGAGCTGGTTCCTCTCCTATTGTGAGCAATTATGGAGTGTATTTAGCTACATTGTCTCACTCAAAGAAGCAGAACCAACTTGCTACACAAAGAACCAATGATTTGCTTTGTGTCTTTGCAAATCTGTGAGTACTTAGTCGGCTCTACATTCCAGAGGCAAAGGGTTGCATTGATGCCAGTCCTCTTGACACAGTGGAGCTGTGAGTCAGCTGTCTTACAAAGTTTACAACAGCCATTTGGGGACAACCCCTACTTCCTATATGGCTCTCCTTTCATCTCCAACTACATCCTCAACATTTGTCGAATCAACTAGTTGAATTTCAACATGCATATCAAGCTAATTATCATGCTAGAATGGCTGATTCACAGCCCACTCTTCTTCATATTCAGATGATGTTGCAGTGCAGATCGACATGGGCCATGATGATGAGATTGGGAGGTCTTCCAAAGCAGTTGATGATGATTCAATTGCTAATCTTGACATTTGATATGTTGTACTTCATCTTTAAGATTTATGTCATTTGACATTTGGAATTTGTTCATGCGCATTCCATCTATCTTTGTAGCTCCTACACATTGTGGCTCTCTTTGTATTGTCTGAAGTTTCAGAAGTTGATTGTGGAATCTAGATCTATTTTCATTTTTCTTGAGTGCTCGAGTCTCATGATCAATGGCTATGTAAATGAAAGATCAATAGCTTTATGTGTGTGTGTGTTTTGACGTGGCATTCTCGTTCCTTAATCCCTAGTCCCTATATGTCGTTCCCGTTATGGACGTTCCCATTCTCGTTCCCATTCCCATTGCATTGTGACAATGCTTGATCCACTTGATCCTTGCCAATCACTCATTCAAGGTCATTTGACAGACGTCGTGGAGTTGAGGATAGCTATAGTTTAAGTGGGGCACTATAATGCACCCTTTGTAAATTATGGACACACGTTGCAACTAGCATTGGGCACCAAGGAGGACAACGTCGTGCAACAGCAAACAAGTCGAACGGAGCACGAGTAGGCCAAGAAGCAGTCGGCTAGGTGTGAACTGATCTCCTTCAATATCTTGTTTAGGTAGTCGGCTAGGTGTGAACTGATCTCTTTCAATATCCTGTTTAGGTATTAAGCTCAGTATTATTTCATAATTTTGAATGATAACTTATCGAACCTTGTCAAATGTAGCTAAACAGAAGCTTGCCTTCTTCATAACACCTTAACCAAATTGAAAATAAACAAAAAGTAGGAGAGGACAGTGCTCACATAACCCAGTTTGTAGTGTAATTTTTTCAATTAAAATTTAAAAATCTCAATTGGTATTCGACATTGTCTTTAATTTTAAAAGATGAACTTTACATATTTTAGTTATAAATCTTGAAATTAGTATGGTTTTTAGAGATTTTTAGGTCAAAATCCCGGTTACCTTTTAGCATTGTCTTTAATTTTAGGGGTTGAAAAAAACTTCTTTTTTTTTGTAATGAGAGTTTTTATATGTACCAAAAAGTGTCCTTAACGATGACAGCTGGAATAACACTCGATCATGAGACCTTACCCCAAGCACACGGTAGAGCAATTGGTGAAAAAAACATCTTTTTTCTTTAATTTTAAGGGTTGAAAAAACGTTTTTTTCGAGCACTGGGAGAGAAATGTGTAGGCAGGAAGCCAGTCAGAGTCTGGATAGAAGTCGTGCTTTCACCGAACAGATTACACACATGGGTACCCTGTCTGCAACAGGGCTTCAACATGGTTTTCCTGCTAGGGGATGGAGCAGCTGCCGTGGAGTCCTCCGACAAGGGAACGGCCGACCAACTGCCGTAAGCAGAGCGTAATGCTATCAGGAGGCAGCCAAGGTGAACAGAGAAGGTGAGGGCGGGGGCAGAGAATGGGGCTTCGTGCAGGGGATTTGTTTTTTTATTTTTTTGGGAGGGAGAGGTGTGCTTTCTGCTTCTATTTCCGAACTAGAGTCTTCAGCAATGGATCCCATCCCCGGCTCAACATCCTTTCTTGTGAAATTCTGCTTGCTGGGCAAGAAGAATAGGACAAACCGATTCTCTTGACTCCAAGCTACAACTCTCGTTGGGACTAAGGACTGAAAAATCTCTCTCCAAAGAGCACTTTGTTTCCAGAATGATGTTGTTTCTATTGAATAAAGAATTGCTATGAAATTATCAACACATTCAAACTGTAGAATGGCATATTTGACCACCTCATACCGTTTAACCTCAAGTATTCTGATGTCAACAACGAAGCAAGAGTGCTTCAGCCTTCCCCCAGTCTTTTGTCTAAGAAAGACGACAGTTTAAGTAGGGTTTAAGCAAGAGTGCTTCAACCTTTCCCACAGTCTTTTGTCTGAGAAAGATCACAGTTCACGTAGAGTAAATTGAGGACAAGGGGAGCATAATGTTTACAAAGAGACAGATCTTACAGCATCACATCAGTTGCAATACATCCTTTCCCTTTTCTTGGAACTGGAAGCAAGCAAAAGCATAACTAGCTTAGGCATCACAACAAATTTCTCAAGGTGCCTAGGAATATCAACTGCATTTAACAACTTCTTAAACCCATAGCAGCCAGGTACGGGACGGGACATATAATACGGCAAAGTATAATACGTGTATTATATGTCTTTTTCCTAGGGCCAAAATAAAAACGCCATTTTTTTTAAAATAAAAAACAATAGTTTAATTACATTTGGTCGAGACATGTCACATACATGTTTAAAGTTGAAACTTGAAGTGTTGAACTCTAAGACTCAAGAGAGAGAGAGAGTTATGTTGCTGCCTTGGGGGCCTGAGCAAGGGTGGGTAGGCAAGGGTGAGCAAGGGTGGGTGGGGAAGGAGAGGCCACTAGAGCGCACGCGGATCCCAAAAAAGCCCAGGCATAACGTTAAACGTTAGGGAGGCCACCAGCACAGCGAGGAGGCGAACGAAGGGAGAGAGGGGGGAGCGGCGAGCAGGGGCGAACGAGCAGAGATGGACGTGCAGGTTCGGGAATCAACAGAGGCCACCAGCACAGCGAGGAGGCAAACGAAGGGAGAGAGGGGGGAGCGGCGAGCAGGGCGAACGAGCAGAGATGGACGTGCAGGTTCGGGAAGCAACAGAGCGCACCAAAGCGCACGCGGATCCCAAAAAAGCCCAGGCATAACATTAAACGTTAGGGAGGCCACCAGCACAGCGAGGAGGCGAACGAAGGGAGAGAGGGGGGAGCGGGGAGCAGGGGCGAACGAGCAGAGATGGACGTGCAGGTTCGGGAAGCAACAGAGGCCACCAGCACAGCGAGGAGGCGAACGAAGGGAGAGAGGGGGGAGCGGCGAGCAGGGGCGAACGAGCAGAGATGGACGTGCAGGTTCGGGAAGCAACAGAGGCCACCAGCACAGCGAGGAGGCGAACGAAGGGAGAGAGGGGGGAGCGGCGAGCAGGGGCGAACGAGGAGAGATGGACGTGCAGGTTCAGGAAGCAACAGAGCGCACACGGATCCCAAAAAAGCCCAGGCATAACGTTAAACGTTAGGGAGGCCACCAGCACAGCGAGGAGGCGAACGAAGGGAGAGAGGGGGGAGCGGCGAGCAGGGGCGAACGAGCAGAGATGGACGTGCAGGTTCGGGAAGCACCAGAGCGCACGCGGATCCCAAAAAAGCCCAGGCATAACGTTAAACGTTAGGGAGGCCACCAGCACAGCGAGGAGGCGAACGAAGGGAGAGAGGGGGGAGCGGCGAGCACGGGCGAACGAGCAGAGATGGACGTGCAGGTTCGGGAATCAACAGAGGCCACCAGCACAGCGAGGAGGCGAACGAAGGGAGAGAGGGGGGAGCGGCGAGCAGGGGCGAACGAGCAGAGATGGACGTGCAGGTTCGGGAAGCAACAGAGCGCACCAGAGCGCACGCGGATCCCAAAAAAGCCTAGGCCTAACGTTAAATGTTAGGGAGGCCACCAGCACAGCGAGGAGGCGAACGAAGGGAGAGAGGGGGGAGCGGCCAGCAGGGGCAAACGAGCAGAGATGGACGTGCAGGTTCGGGAAGCAACTGAGCGCACGCGGATCCCAAAAAAGCCCAGGCATAACGTTAAACGTTAGCCAAGCAAATTTTTCAATAAAAAAAAACCTCACGTTTTTTTTCAAAAGGACGTTTTTTATCCAAAAAAAACGTCCCGTCGAGTATTTTTTATAAAAAACGCGTTTTATACCTGCTATGCTTAAACCCCCAACTTGTTTGATTTGCCAAAAAGGGACAAGGAGTTGAAGCATTTGCAAGCGCCTTTGACAGCTTGAAGCCAGACATTCCGAGAGGCTTTTCACAGGGATCTTCATGTCTGAGCAAATTCCAAAACAGCTCATAAGCTTCACCAGCTCCTCCCTCTTTTTTGCTAACCGTGCTAGAAGGTTCTGATAGAACAATCATCACTGGATTGTTCTGTTCATAAAGCATCCTAGGCTGAAAGGGAACCCTTCTAGAATAGGCAAAATCCTGTTTATCAAAAACAGGTAAGGCCTAAGGCGGCCCAGAATATTGTACTGAAAGCAAGAAATTTTATCTTCTCAATCATATCACAGTGTACATGAGCCTCTTCTCAAAGCATCATTGAAGTGTATACCATCACAAGTGTGACACACCTCACCTGTGGTACAAATAACATAGGTTATACGTGGGTAGCCAAATCATCATAACTGCTTTCCTCAACATTGGACTTCACAAAGCGTTTCATTGTAGGCAAAGTGCTAGCCAGGAATGTACAAAAGGTCACAGGGCTGCACTTGGCATTTTCACTCAGCCATATCCATGATTCCATTGTACTAGAGATTCAGTTGTATTACTTCTTCTTGTACATAATACATATAGTAGTTTAGGTCTCGTGTGTTGTGTGTGATTCCGTCGCACTCTTCTTTCTATCTTTGAAAACCACTTAGCACATAGGCACAAGTGTTCTACAACAAGGCAGCCCAAAATACTATAAGATGCATTGCCAGTGACATGTCTATGTGATGGAATTGCATTGATTAAGGGAGCCTGTTTATAGGAAGAGAAAGGTTGTACACTTATAACTTCTCTAGAGTTGGAAACTAGGAGAGAATAGAAAAGGAATACGACTGCAACGTATCAAGGGAGAAAGAGATGGTGCCAAGGCAAGGTGGCCATTGTTACTAGTTGCAGCATGTCCACTCGAACTCAAGCAAACGGCTCAGCCTCGGTTCTCTTTGCCTATCCTAAGAAAGCATGGCTCTTTCCCGAAATTAATTTGCATTTGTGGTTTGCCATGAGTTCAAGTTTGTGCTATATTTAGAGGCAAAATAGCAGATAGGAAGCATACTGATGCAAAGCAGCTGCAATGTCATAGGATCGCCAATGGTGATGGGACCTCCTTCCAATAGCTTGGGTATTATCCATGATGCTACTAGCATTACACAATGGACTGCTGGCAGAACGCAGTCCTTTGTAGGGAATAGAGTGCTGATTTGGTGCAGTGTTTCTTAGGAGTATGTTCCACAGGACATGGATGGTTTAGTCATTAAGGTGCTGAGCAGTACTAATGGATATAGAGTTGGTGCAACATTTCTCAAGAGTATATGTCGCGTGCACACCCATCAGGTGTACAAGTAGCATCAGGCATATAATCAGGATATTCATTCAGGCATATATAAGTATGAGCATCATATGGGGGTGTTTTCTCACCAACATCAGCACTCTAATCATCATGAGCATTTTATGGCATTTATGGCATCAGCCGACAGCATGTATAAACCAGCCGACTGACATTTTATAGCATTTATGACATTTTATGGCAGTCGTGGGCATTTGCATCTGGCCAACTGCAGCAAGGCTGGCCGACCAGCACCAGTTACTCATATAAATAGAGGCGCATCATATTCAGTCCATCATCGCATCTGGCATCAGCGTTTTCAACCCATCAACGCATCCAGATCAGTCCAGGGCATCTCCTCCAGTTCAGTCCATCAGATTCAGCCAACGCATCCATCTCCTCAGCGTTTCCTTCCCAGGCAACAGGAGAGCATCTGCGTTTTCAGCATCGCATCAGCATTGCATCAGTCCCAAAGCCATCCCTTCAGCGTTTCCTTCCCAGGAGACAAGGGAAAGACGGTGGGACAACAGTTCATTCAGCATATCAGTATATTCAGCATATAGGCAGCATATTCAGCATATAGTTCATCATTCCTATCTCCTACATAGAGGAAAGCCGGCATCGAAGGGTGGACCTCAGCATTGGAGCAAGGAACAGTCCTCAGCATTAGCATTCAGCCTATCCCTCTCATCCCGAGAAGGATAGTCATCTAGGACAGCATCATAGATCTATTCAGATCTCATTGTAACCCATTCATCTAATATAGCTGCATTGCATTGCATTGACACTATCTGTCTTTCTTAAACATCTCTAAGTGTAGTTTAGTTAGACTAAGGTTGTGTTTACGACGGTCAAAGACCTCACATGTCACATTGGTATCAGAGCGTTACAGGGTAACCAACCTTAGATCATTTTCATTCCATCAGTCATTCAGTTAGACACCATGTTAATCGCTTCCGCACAGTTAAACCCAGTTCTCAAAATCTTGCAGGCCACCCTTAGGGATTTTCCCTTAGGTATGCATTAGTAACCCATCCATCTGCATTCTTGCACAGCATATAGGGTTGCACATGGCTTGCATAACAGTCATCTTAGCAAATAGTCTTGCATCTGCAAGGCATACATGTTTACCCATGAACTCCCTGGGGAAGGAGGACATAAGTTTTGGGCTTCAACTGGCAGCAGCAGCAGGGGGTTCTCTTCCACAGAAGACGGAAGTTAGCTCCAACATCGCCTCGGGAGGTTCAAAGCTTCAGGAACGATGGAGATGGTAGGTGAAGGGTTTCCACAGACAGGTCAGGGGTGACTCAGGTATTTCTAAGCAGTTTTAGCAGCATTTGCCATTCAGTTCCCGCGGTAGAGATAGTCTTTGGCTCAAAGGATTCCACTCCTGCAGACGACCTCAGTCCCGGTAACAGACGAAGTCAGAAGGGGGCAATGGTTCGGTGGAGAAGGATCACCAAAGGAGTCGAAAGGTTGCCAGGTATACCACCCAGCAATAGTTTAGCAGAGGGGAATGTCACGTGCACACCCATCAAGTGTACAAGTGGCATGGCATCATCAGGCATATATCAGTATGAGCAGCATATGGGGGTGTTTTCTCACCAACATCAGCACTCTAATCATCACGAGCATTTTATGGCATTTATGGCATCAGTCGACAGCATGTATAAACCAGCCGACTGACATTTTATAGCATTTATGACATTTTATGGCAGTCGTGGGCATTTGCATCTGGCCAACCAGGACCAGTTACTCATATAAATAGAGGCGCATCATATTCAGTCCATCATCGCATCTGGCATCACCGTTTTCAACCCATCAACGCATCCAAATCAGTCCAGCGCATCTCCTCCAGTTCAGTCCATCAGATTCAGCCAACGCATCCATCTCCTCAGCGTTTCCTTCCCAGGCAACAGGAGAGCATCTGCGTTTTCAGCATCGCATCAGCATTGCATCAGTCCCAAAGCCATCCCTTCAGCGTTTCCTTTCCAGGAGACAAGGGAAAGACGGTGGGACAGCAGTTCATTCAGCATATCAGTATATTTAGCATATAGGCAGCATATTCAGCATATAGTTCATCATTCCTATCTCCTACATAGAGGGAAGCCGACATCGAAGGGTGGACCTCAGCATTGGAGCAAGGAACAGTCCTCAGCATCAGCATTCAGCCTATCCCTCTCATCCCGAGAAGGATAGTCATCTAGGACAGCATCATAGATCTATTCAGATCTTATTGTAACCCATTCATCTAATATAGCTGTATTGCATTGCATTGACACTATCTGTCTTTCTTAAACATCATTAAGTGTAGTTTAGTTAGACTAAGGTTGTGTTTACGACGGTCAAAGACCTCACATGTCACATTGGTATCAGAGCGTTACAGGGTAACCAGCCTTAGATCATTTTCATTCCATCAGTCATTCAGTTAGACACCATGTTAATCGCTTCCGCACAGTTAAACCCAGTGCTCAAAATCTTGCACGCCACCCTTAGGGATTTTCCCTTAGGTACGCATTAGTAACCCATCCATCTGCATTGTTGCACAGCATATAGGGTTGCACATGGCTTGCATAACAGTCATCTTAGCAGACAGTCTTGCATCTGCAAGGCATTCATGTTTACCCATGAACTCCCTGGGGAAGGAGGACATAAGTTTTGGGCTTCAACTGGCAGCAGCAGCAGCAGGGGGTTCTCTTCCACACAGAAGACGGAAGTTAGCTCCAACATCGCCTCAGGAGGTTCAGAGCTTCAAGAACGAGACGGAGATGGTAGGTGAAAGATTTCCCCAGACAAGTCAAGGGTGACTCAAGTATTTCCAAGTAGTTTTAGCAGCATTTGCCATTCAGTTCCCGCAGCAGTAGATAGAGTCTTTGGCTCAAAGGATTCCACTCCTACAGACGACCTCAGTCCCGTTAACTGACGAAGTCAGAAGGGGGCAGTGGTTCGGTGGAGAAGGATCACCAGAGGAGTCGAAAGATTGCCAGGTATACCACCCAGCAACAGTTTAGCAGAGGGGAATGTCACGTGCACACCCATCAGGTGTACAAGTGGCATGGCATCATCACGCATATAATCAGGATATTCATTTAGGCATATATCAGTATGAGCATCATATGGGGGTGTTTTCTCACCAGCATCAGCACTCTAATCATCATGAGCATTTTATGGCATTTATGGCATCAGCCGACAGCATGTATAAACCAGCCAACTGACATTTTATAGCATTTATGACATTTTATGGCAATCGTGGGCATTTGCATCTGGCCGACTGCAGCAAGGCTGGCCGACGAGCACCAATTACTCATATAAATAGAGGCGCATCATATTCAGTCCATCATCGCATCTGGCATCAGCGTTTTCAACCCATCAACGCATCCAGAGCAGTCCAACGCATCTCCTCCAGTTCAGTCCATCAGATTCAGCCAACACATCCATCTCCTCAGCGTTTCCTTCCCAGGCAACAGGAGAGCATCTGCGTTTTCAGCATCGCATCAGCATTGCATCAGTCCCAAAGCCATCCCTTCAGCGTTTCCTTGCCAGGAGACAAGGGAAAGACGGTGGGACAGCAGTTCATTCAGCATATCAGTATATTCAGCATATAGGCAGCATATTCAGCATATAGTTCATCATTCCTATCTCCTACATAGAGGGAAGCCGGCATCGAAGGGTGGACCTCAGCATTGGAGCAAGGAACAGTCCTCAGCATCAGCATTCAACCTATCCCTCTCATCCCGAGAAGGATAGTCATCTAGGACAGCATCATAGATCTATTCAGATCTCATTGTAACCCATTCATCTAATATAGCTGCATTGCATTGCATTGACACTATCTGTCTTTCTTAAACATCATTAAGTGCAGTTTAGTTAGACTAAGGTTGTGTTTACGACGGTCAAAGACCTCACATGTCACAGTATAGTTCTTAGTTATGCTTTCTTCCTATAGGGTGCATTGGAGCTAGTGCAACCAGTTCTTCTGCTCCATAGTCACAAGGGACGGGGGACAGTAACGGTGGACGGGGACGGGGACGGGGACGGGGACAGGAACGGGACGGGGAACGGCCATATGTAGGGAACGGGGACGGGAGTAGGAACGGCACTTAAAAGTTACTTTGTCAGTACCACCCACTCGCCTATACGGGCAAAGCTTGCATGTCCATGGCTGTGCACCACCTCCATGAGGGGATGGGGTGTGATTGACCTCATCCCACCATGTCCATCCCGTCGTCCTTCTACAGGTAGTTGGAACTTGAAGAGCAACTACCACGAGGAGGATGCCATGGATGATGGATGCCTCCTTGTCACTTGATAGCTTGAGAGAGAGAGAGTGAGTGAGGCTTGAGCCTTGAAAGTTGAGAGAGAACTTGAGAAGTTGAGTGAGGGTGGGTGGGGGTGTGTGTGTGTGAATCTTGAGAGAGTGTGTGTGAGGGAGAGAGTGTCTTGAGTGTGTGTCTTCTATAGGGAGGGAGGCAAGAGAGAGACCAAGGCCCAAAGCCTCAAAGGCTCAAGGCCTATGGGCCAAGGCTAAAGGTCCATGAAAAGCCCCTCCCAAACGGCCAATAAAAAAGGTCAAAAATGTGACCATTGCCCAAACAGTAACCTGCGGCGTTCCCATGCAGCCGTCCCCTCCTGGATCCATCCCCAGAACGCCATCCCTTGTGAGGGACGCCCAGCTGGGGACGTCCATCCGTCCGTCCCCGTCCCACAGTGTTCCCGGGACAGCGTTCCCCCGTTCCAAGGGTCCGTCCCCTCCGTCCCCCCTCTGACTATGTTGTGCGCCAATGAGCCGATGCATTAGTGTTGGAGTGTGGATAGTGGAGTTTTTCCAGGCCTCTCTCGACACTGTTCTTCTTCCCATGGACGGCGTTCCCCCGTTCCAAGGGTCCGTCCTCCCTGTGACTATGTTGTGCTCCAATGAGCCGATGCATTAGTGTTGGAGTGTGGATAGTGGAGTTTTTCCAGGCCTCTCTCGACATTGTTCTTCTTCCCATGGACTACCGGCGGATACTCAGTGGCCTGCAGTGTTTCATGGATGATTGGATTGACAAAAGGTGCTGGATTAGGTAAAGTTGGTCATCCACAGATGTCTTTGCAGGTCTGTGTGTGATGTGGTGAGGACGGAGTGTGAGCCTTTGCACTGGATGCAAAGTGGTCTTGCAGTGTTCGCGATCTTGGGTACCTTGGATGAGCTTTGCTTGGATCTTTTCCTTTTATAGAAGGAAGGGCAATTCATATGGACACTGCAACTGAGAATAGCTGCAATGTAAGTGGGGGAGGATATGACAAAACCTCACCTATTCTACACAAAAGATAGGCCCGTGGGCAGGTGCAAGTGCCATGTGGCAGGTGATCATGTGGCAGGTCATGGACCTAGCCGACAGCAGTAAAACAAAGCAACCAGTAGAATGGGTGCATATATATACGTGGGTGACCAAATCATCATCTACTTTCCTTAGCGTTGGACTTCACAGAGCGTTTTTCTGAAGGCAAAGTGCTTGGGAGTGTTTAGAAGGCCACAATGTTGCAGTTGTTGGCGATGTTTTCACTTAGCCATATCCATTGTACTAGAGATTCAGTTGTATTACTTCTTTCTTGTACATAATACAGACAATACTTTAGGTCTCGTGTGTGTTGTGCGTGATTCCGCCACACTCTTCTTTCTCTGAAAACCCTAGCACATAGGCACAAGTTGTCTACAGCAAGGCAGGCCAAAATGCTATAAAAATGCATTGCCAGTTAAATTGAACAGATGTGTATGTGATGGAGTTGCAAGGTTGTACACTTGTAACTTTTCTAGAGTTGGAAACTAAGAGAGAACAGAAAAGGAATGTGACTGCAACGCATCAAAGGAAAACAGATGGTGCTAAGGCAAGGTGGCCATTGTTACCAGATGCAGCATGTCCACTCGAACTCAAGGAAATGCCTCAACCTGGGTTCTCTTCGCCTGTCCTGAAAAAGCATGGCTCTTTTCCCAAGATTAATTTGCATTTGTGGTCTGCCATGAGTTTCAGGACTGTGCTATCTTTAGAGGCAAAATGGCGGACAGGAAGCATACTGATGCAAAAGCTGGGGACCTCCTTCCAAAAGCTTGGGTGTTATCAATGATGCTACCAGCATCACACATTCGACTGCCGGAGTAAGGCAGTCCTTTGGAAAGGAACAGAGTGCAGATTCTGTCGATAGCACACCCCAGCAACCTTTGAAGCCTCCTCGAGTTAATTGATCCAAAGAATGCGTGAACGCAGTGGAACAAAACTTATGTGATCAATGACAAGTGTTCGTTAAAGATTTGGCTTGCTAATTGGGAAAACTTAGCACCCGTGATTTTGAATTCTTACTTGCGCACAGAAATGCAAAATAGGAAATGCAGGGCACGGAGATGGAAACGGTAAAGCACAGCAAAGCAACAGTTTCCGAGACGGAAACGGTAAAGCACGGCAGAACAACAGTTTCCGGTGATACAAAAAGTCCTGTATTGTCGGTCAAGATCGTGGATGCACGAGCCGCGTTTGCGTGATTAAGAAGCAGAAAAAGGGACCTACCTGGCGGGCAATGAGGGCCGTCAAGGTCTACTTTGTCGAATGCTTCCGGCCGAGAGTTCATGTCAAAGTCTGTCGAAAGCTCTGAGGAGAGACGGGCGATGGGGAAGTCCAAAATTTCTGTCGGAGCTCTGACCGCGTTGATGAAGAATGTGAATCTGTCGTAGCTTCTGGCTCCAAGCGTGTTCAAAGCTCCGAGCCGAGTAGAAAAGGTAAAGCCTTTCAGAACCTCCAAGGGAGCTGAAACCTATCGAAAGAAGAAGGTGAGGTCTGTCGGAACGGCGGGTCGATGAAGAAGAAATTGAGGCCGCGAAGTCTGTCGAAAGCTAATTCGAGTCGATGATCAGATGGTTGATTCTGAAGGTAAAGTCTGTGAGGAAAAGGCCGTAATGAAGGTGGCGAAGTTCAAGTAGTGTGAGGGAGAGGGTCAAGTATGTCGGAAGCTGTGAGGGCCGACGGAGAAAGCTCCGGGGCAAGGAGGTCGATGTGGGCGGGGGTCTTGGAAGATAGGAGCAGGGTCGGCAGGCGGGTTTTGTATCTGTCAATGCAGAAGCGGGGCCCTGGGGGAAGTCTGTCGAGGTGAAGCTGTGTCAGAGCCGCTGGAACGGGACTCGGGAGGCAGAGAGCTTGGCGGGCGGCACCGCGGCGGGGCGGGGTTAAACTGTTCAAGCAGAACGGGGGAAACTTGGAAGGAGTTAAACGGTTTCGTGAAGCCGGCGAAGTGTGAGGGATCCGGGGATCCGGGCCGGTCCGGCAGTACTTGCAGTAAAGACTCGCTCGCCCGATCGCTTTCTCCCGAGTCGCAGCCGCAGGAACTGCAGGACATCATTTCTCTCTCATGATTCTCATCATCTCTCTCTCCAGACGCCCTCCCTTCCAAGTTCCCCCTCTCTCTCTCTCTGAGCGTAACGACATGAGAAAGCTCTCTCTCTCTCTCTCTCTCTCTCTCTCTATTCGAGGCGCACTACCATATCACCCAGAATATCCCTCTGTCCCAAGTCCCCCCTTAAAACCCTCCCTCTCCCCATTCTTGCCAGCCCCCTCCTCCCTGTTGCTGCCACAGCAGCTCCGCCTCCATGGCTGCTGCGCCCACAACACCCTTCCGTTAGTATCTCCGCTTCTCTTCCACCCATCTCGCTATGCCCCCCTCTGCACACCCCGTTTCCCCAAGCCCCCCCCACCCCGTCTGCTTCTTCTGTGCTCCCGCATCCCATCCCATCCTACCCTCTTCTTTATCCTAACTTGTCATCTCCCCCCTCCCTTTTGTCCTCTTCCACCCCCCTTTCCCACTGCTTTCTGCAGCTGCATTACCCTGCTAGCCTTCCCTCCACTCCTCTTTCTTTCCTTCTCCTGCTGCCCTCTGCGTGGGTCCTTTTCTTCTTTTCTCTGTTGCTTTACTGTCGCCTCATGGTCATCCCCTCTGCCTCTTCGCACCCCTCACCCCTCTTCCCCCCGCATCTTCCTTTTGCTCGACAACGCGTACATCAAAAACCCTCGCCTCCGTTCACTGGCCCGACGTGCTGCTCTTGTGTTGCGCCATCACTTCGCTCCTTTATGTTTCGTCAACTGCAAGGAAAATTTTAGCTCAGATTGCTGCCAATTGCTTTGTACACTGGGGCTTGAACTCTTTATCAACCAATCTTTTCTGTGTAATGCACCAACTTCGAGCAGCGCCAAGCTTCTCATTCATTGCGAGATGCTGCTTCTAGTTAAGTTAGGTAACTGTCCCATAGCCACCAAGAAGGCCGCATGATTGCCTCTTTGTACATGAAAGTCTGCGGATTCTGCTGGGAAACTGGTTCTCAAAGATGGCACAGAGCTTCGATTGCATGATAAGCTTGTTTTGCGCGGAGGACGCCCGAGGAAGCGAGTGGGAAGATAAAGCTGGAGGCCACAGCGAGCAGCAGGGGCAGGGTGAAGCAGACCCTCTGCGGCAATCCGAGCTGCCTGCAGAGGACGTTGAAGTAATCGACCTTCTCATCCAGAAAGAAGCCACCAACCTCATGCCGCAGAAGGAATACACGGACAGCTATGAAGGCAGGAATGCAGACTTGCGATCTCGCGAGGAGGCTGTTAGCTGGATGCTAGATGTAAGATTTATCCTCCAGTGTTCATTCGCGCTGCGAACCTGTGCTTGCAATTGCTTATGATTGACTCCCTCTCGTTTGCCAATCGTGTGCAGGTGCATGGCTATTATCGTTTCAACCAGCTTACAGCGTTCTTGTCTGTCAGCTACTTCGATCGTTTCTTGTCCAAGCATCAGATTTCAGTAAGGCTTCATCAACCTCGCATAGGCATGCTAGGCATACAATTTGGTTTGAATGACGATGGTTGTGTGCTCTACTTACACTAAATTGGTGTTTAATTTCCAGAGAGGAAAGGCGTGGCTGCTGCAACTTTTAGCTGTAGGCTGTGTTTCATTGGCTGCCAAATTGGAAGAAACGGAAGTGCCCCTTCTGCTTGATCTGCAGGTACATTGCATGATCTGAGGAATGTGGGTTTGTTTTACTTTTGAAGAGTGGCGTAAGTTTCTGATCGTGTGGCATCTCATGTGTAGCAGGTTGGGCAAGCGCAGCATGTCTTTGAAGCTCGCACAATTCAGAGGATGGAGCTGCTGATTCTGAGCACGCTCAATTGGCAGATGAGCTTGGTGACACCTTACTCATACGTTAATTATCTGCTTCACAAGATTGGCATTTGCAAGATATCGTCTAGGGCTCTGGTGGCGCGCGTCGAAGAGCTGATTCTGAATACGTGCAGAGGTAGCTAGCGAATCATGTGGAAATGGGATCATGTGCTTGATTTATCGTCAAATCAATCAATTTGTTAGAACAAAAATTGGTTAATTATGATAAGATTGTGTCCTAACGTTTATGTTTGCGTCTGTGCAGTGTTCAGGTTCTTGGTCTACAGTCCCTCCGTTGTTGCAGTAGCTTCTGTCATCTGTGCTTGCGATGAGCTGCTACCCTTGCAAGCAGCGAGCTTTAAACGTGCTCTGCTCTCATTATGGCCTATAAGAGAAGTAAGAATCCTACATCGGGGCACCTGTTTGAACTCATTCTATTCTATTGAATTGACCCGGACGTATGCCAATAGTTTTTGGCCAAATAGTGTTGCAATGCACTAATTTTGTCGCATGTGCTGATCATGAGCAGTTGTCTTATAAACCACCATCATTTCTCCCACCAATGGGACCGTTAATGTGATTAAACTGCGTAAAAGCCCATCTTTTTGCCATTAAACCCCACCTAATTACTTGCCCCTTCATTTAATTAAAGTCTCATAACCCAGCTTTTGTATAAATCATCTTAAATTTATCATTGTAGTTATCACAATTTGGTCATCAGTTGATTCCTTTGCAAGTTTTTTACAATAACAAAAGTAGTAATAATTATCATCTTGCAGATAATGACTGTGGAGTGCGTCACTCTGATGCAAGAGCTGCTTGTAGACCCCTTCTGGACTTCAAACAAGGTGGTCTCTCGGAATTCATCAACGCCGCAGAGTCCGATCGGGGTCTTAGATGCCTCGTGCTTCAGCTCCGACAGTGATCATACCATCACCTCTACCACGGGATCGGTTAATGCTGTATCAGGTACTACTCCCAGCGTCAACAACGCCATAGCCACCGCTGCAACAACCGCACCCCCTGCACCACCACCGCCACCACACCCCAACCCAATCGACGTCTCAAGAAAGAGAAAGTTCCATGAGCGCTATGGCATCGTCAAGCCCACTGTAGAGACTGCCATACCGGACGACCGAGCGCATTAAACCGCTCCAACATCCTTTTGCTTTGCATAAAAAATGTGAGCTCGCACGCACCAGTCGCTGCCTCTTCTGCAATTTACTGTATTGGAATAGTACATCGACAGCAAACGCCGCTCGCCTACAGCCGAGTCCTTATTTTTATGTATGGTAATGGTAATGGTGATGGTGATGGTGATGCCCTCGTTATGTGGGATCTTGATAAAATACACTAACATAATATATATTATTATGTGCTTGGGTCTTATATAGGATCGGGTGCGTGATCTATACTCAGTTTCTTTAGCAGAAAGGCTGTGATTTGGGTGTCTCCTCGTGATCATAGAAGCCATGTTATGTAATTGTAACCACCGGGTTTTTATATATAATTTCAGTATTTTCAAATTCAATATCTTGCCGTTTGGATATGTAGAAGGGATCGCATTACGCAGGCCCTGCAATATAAATCTTTGTTGGATCTATGTCCTCGAATTAGGCATCGCCTCAAAGGGGCCGTAGAAGCTTGACCAAACTCGTTGCTTTGCTTGCTTATTTGCTGTTGCTGTGCGCTTGTCCGATCGTCCGTTGCACTGGCCAGTGCAGGCACCACTGTTTGGCTTGTTGACTTGGTGAACTGGGCTGCGTAAATGCGCTCTGACTGATTGAGAAAACGCATACAGCATCGTTTTCTGCCCACGCCTTCTTTTCTCCCCGTCCATAGTTTGAACTTTGAATCTACTCTGCTGGCAGCAGCTGGGGCACGTTACGCCGCGATGAAAGTGTGCATTTATTTCTCTGTTTGCTGTACAGGTTCATGTCCAAGTTGCAACTTTGAGCGAGCGCCGATCAGGCAGCTTGGCATTTTGAACTGTGCATTGCGCAATAGTTAGGAATAGTGCTTCGAGAATCGAGGGCTCGCTTTATTTGAGGTGTATTTTGAATTTCTTATATTGGAGGGAGAGGGGATGCTGGAGTCACTGCTGAGGGACGGCGAGGGCCAGGGTCGGCGAGAGAGGGAGACTCGAGAGGCGGGGAAGAGGCGGGATTATCGAAAACTACATGCATACAGATATAAATAGACTTATTTATTGTATATACGCCGTAACACGCGCGTGACGCGTTGTTGTGAGGGGGTTTTGGGCTGGCGAGCCCACCCGGCGCTGGCGGATCCGGCGCTGGAGGAGGCGGTTTTTGGGGGCCAGGGCAGGCGGCGGAGGTGGTTTTCTGGGCCGGGCCCTCCTAATCGCCACCAGCAAAGATCTTGTGCGCTCGGATATATTGTTTTCAAAAAGAAAGAAACGAAAGAACGCCCTACAGCCTTTACTTACCTTTAGAATTGGGCACCAGTTGGGGTGGGTGTAGCGCTCGGTGGTGGTGGTGGTGGTGGTGGTGGCCCGGCGGCTCATTTCTTCCTTTATCGAATATTTGAACAAATTATCTAAAATAGAAACGAGGAAATGGCTTCTACTGCACAGTGCACACTGCATATATATACTATTATTATACATATAAATACGCCCAAAGCAAAAGTCCGATTTCTGTCCATGTTGACGTGCCCTCTGAGCTGACGCCCGACCCCGCCTTCGTTTTTGCAGAGAGTACACACACACACCACACACACACACAGGTGACAGCGCCACTCCTATCAGCATTTCAATTTCATGTCTCTCAAAAAGCCTGAGGAGCGTCCATGTCTCTCAAAAAGCCTGAGGAGCCCAGTCTCGCTCACTCATCATGTGTCCTTATAGTTGCTGCCTCAACTTTGCTTTGGTGGCAACTGTGGCTTTTAATTTTTTGATATTTTATCCACCTCTCCCGTTGTGTCACATCACATTTTGGGAGCGAATGTCGCTGGCTGGCCCAACACACGCCCTTCCGAGGCCCTCAATTTATTGAACTAAAGCATCATACCACACCACGCTTCCATAATAAGGCTTCATTACTCAGCGTAGTACCCCCCCCCCCAACACACACAGCCACAAGCCTCGAACTGAACTTGATGTAACCCGCTCACAATCCAGAACTAACCGACCCCGACAACGTTACTTGTAACCCCAGCTCTTCCCGCCGTCGCAAATTACCACCGACACAAAAACCGCCGGCCCCGCCACCACCTCCGCTTTTTGGCCCCTGGCCCCCTCCCACCACCACCACCACCCCCCCTCTCCCCCCTTGGCCTGCATGTTTTGTACACCCGGCCCCGCCACTAAAAAGTCCTCCTGTAACGCATCCCTCAGCTTTGCCCGCAGTGGAGGAAATGGCGCAACGTACCTATTCGCCCTCTTTCCAGCGCGCGCACACACACTCACACCTACTCCGTGACCCATCGCCTCCCGTCTTTTTGCCTCGCATTCCCAGTACCGCTTCCCATCTCGTGACCCCAACCATTTCTTCAGTTCTACTTACATAGCTGTTTTCCAAATGAATCGGGATAGTAAATTTCTAAATATTTATATGTTTACTATGTAACTACACACATCTACAACTATACCCCACATACATTGTCCGTAGGTACATCCGTAGGTACACACCACAGTCTACATGCCGTTAAACCTATACATCTACGTAGGTGTAAAGCCCTGACTACGTCTCAAGCGCTCTATTGAGCTCATATTGCATCACATGCCCATGTAAAGAGCGCGCTCTCTCTCTCTCTCTCTTTACTACATTATGACTTAGAAACAGCTTAAACTGCTATTTTTGGGCCTATCAATATCAATTAGGCCCTTGCTAAGAGCTTTGGACTTTGTCGTTCCCATAAATTTATATATTTTTAAAAATTATCTTTCTTTTGTACCACTAATGAGTTCTCAAAAACTTATTTGATACACATTCAAACAAATTGTTTGATGTATATGAATTAAATGCCACCTTTGATGAATTAAAAGCCACAAAGGTGGCATTTAATTAAAAGCCACTAAGGTGGCATTTAATTAATACAACTTTAGAAGATAAGTTTCCCCACCCCCTCCCTCTCCTCCTTCCCTCTACTTGTTAAATGAGCCCTTTGAGGCTTTTTATAGAGAATTGTAGACTTTAAATAGAAAGGGAATGGGTGAATGCATGTAAATAGAAAGCATATGGGTGAAGCAAATAGAAACGATATGGGGGGTCATCATTTTATTGCTTTAAATAGAGAGGATATCGGGGTCATCGTTCATTGACTTTTTCAAGCACGTACTAAAATAAACCTTTAAAAAACACTCTTATTCTTGAAAATAAACCTTAGAAAAACACTCTTTTTCAAGCACATACTAAAATAAACCTTAGAAAAACACTCTTATTCTTGAAAATCTTATATAATATATTTAATGGAAATACAGAAAAACATTTTGGTGCCATAATTGAGTTCTTAAAAACCATTCTATTAAGGATTTTCTTCATAACCTTCTCCCCTCTTTGCATGACTATATGGCCCTTCTTGTGATCTACCAACTCGATGAAGCATCCTTCCAAGTTAGTGAAAGAAAGCTACCTTTAGATTAACTTGGATTAGCCTAGCTTAGCCTTGATTAGCTTGGATTAGAGAGAAAGCTAAAGATGTCTAAAGGTATCAAAAGATATCAAAGATCGTAATGGTCATAAAGGGTTCATAAAAGGTCTGGTGCTTTTATAGTCCCAAGGTCCACATGCGCTAACACCAGATGTGTAAATGCCCTTAAGCCCCATATGCCTAGGCCCATCCCCCATGTGCATGTGCATCCTAAAATCCCCTTTGTTACAAACCATCCCCTCCTACAATGATTTCGTCCTCGAAATCAAACGGTAGTCATGTGCAAAATAGACACATATAGAAGGCTATATACAAAGCCAAAAAATCACATCCAAAGCTAAAATATCAATGTCATCATCAAAGCATATAACGCCTCCTCGTTCTTGAATCCACATCAATGCATGCTATTCACGAGCATCACAACAAAATGCCTCATAATCCAGGTCGAGGCTTGGACCAAAACTACTGTATTATCACAAGTATGGTATACCTTTGTCAATGGTGTCTCCATAATCACTAGATATATGAAAATGCCTAAGTCAAATGCAAAGCTCTCAAAATCATAATCCATGTGATGTGTGTGTATACTCATGCCTCACCTCGAGATCTTACCTCAATGAAATCATCACTACCCTCATACATGAACTATATCCAAACGAACATTGCCATGAACACTATGAAAGCTAGCAGTGTAGTGCTCGAATCATAGACATCCCCACATGTGAATTCTCTATAGGAATAGCCCAATACATCAAATATAAGAACCTTAGGCTTAAGCTCCTCACGGTCCATCGTATGCTCATGGATATCCTGTGGCCCAGTATCCCTAACCTCGTGTGCAATAGGTGTATCACTACTCAAATACTCAAGATCCTCTAATCGGTCCTCATAATGATCTCTAGAGAAGTAGGTAAGACATCCTAGACATATCATGATCCAACTCACACACAACACCATCACATACATCATCATGATGTGCATGTGTCCATGTCATCATGTGCACATATGTCACTATCATCATGTGCACATGTGTGATACATCAATATCATCATGTGTGTGTGTGCCATCATTATCATCATTTGTGTTGATGTCGATGTGGTATATACATCCTCAGCAATATAGAATGTAGGACACTTGAATATCTCAATGACCAATAGTCAAGGGATTGTTGAATTTGCCAATGTCTCTCATCCCATAGATGATGAACATGTGTAGACAATAAACGCTTCAACTCCATCCTCCATCTATGGCCTCAATGGACTATCTCCTTATCACACGAGAGATAGATGATGAAGGATCCAATGGCCGAAGTCTAGATGTCCCAAACGTATACACGAAGTCGATAAAGGTGATGTATAATCTGATCGTGTCGGGGTAGTCCATGGTACTATGTGCAATGAATCCCCAATAAAAATCTAGCATCACATGCGTCCCCAATCATTCAAGAGTGCTGAAATGATGGCATCGCCCCGAAGAGAAAGGACCATGGCGAGTAGCAGAAGGATAGTAGTAAACGTGAACACCCAACAGCTTTTCCAAAAATGTATACACATATAAAAGAACCCTAAGTGCATGATCCTACCTCAAACAATGCTCAAAAGCGAGCCCAACAATGTGTGGATGCGCATGAACAAGGTCAACAATGGTCCAATGAGCATGAACAAATGTAGATGGGCAATGTGGTGTGAACAACCACCATGAGCTGGACAAAAAGGGTTGATGGCTAGACAAATGGGTTAATGGGCTGGAAAGAAGGTGTGAAAGGGGAAAAAAGAAACCACTAAGGTATGTATTAATGCAAATGAAGGTGTGAAAGGGGAAAAAAGAAACCCTAACGTATGTATTAATGCAAATGAACCATTTTAAGAAGTTTTTTTTCCACTCTTCCTCCACGATGGCGGCCGACTGCACTTGGTGAGCCTGCATTGGTTGAGCCTTGAGGGCAATGAAGCTTTTTCTTTCTTCTTCTTCTTCTTTTTTTTTTTTGTCTAGATCTGTGCTATGCTATTAGACGACTTTGTTTGCCAACTGAGGTGAGCTAAGCCTTTGGTAAAGGTGATGATGCGCTCGCTCTTTTTTTCTTTTAGCCCAGTGAAACGTTGATGATGCGCGTTGAGCCTTGAGCTACCTAGTGCTGCACGGTGAACGCTGCAATCCCTGCTCTACCTCCTCGATGAACGCTGCTCTACCAATGCTGAATGCTGCTCTACAGGTCTCGATCCTCGATGAAATGATGCTCTGCCAATGCTGAGCGCAGTAAGGAAATCAGCGTCGATAAAGCATAGCGCACCAGCTACTGCACGTTGCACCTTGCCGTCAGTAGATTCCAACAAAGAAAGCTTCAAATGGCGGCACTATATCTCCTGATGCCTCTCGAATCAACTACTGCAAAAAGTCCAGTTCAGAAAAACGTCCATGATCACCTGGGAAGCCGCCTAAGTTATTCTAAAAGAAAGCTGTGTAGATCACAATGCACTATTAAACTCTGTATAGCATAGTTGGCAGCTCCGAGAAATTGCTGTGGTTGATTTGCACAAGAACTTCAATCTTGGCACAAGCACTCCAATCCCTTGCTCTGGTTGATTTGCACAATCTTTGCACACTTTCTTTCTTGAGTAATAAGCTATCCCAAACTGTTTTGATTTATCAAGTTTCACCAAGATTAATCACTCACCACTGTATCCTCTAGATGATGATCTACCTATACCTATATCTAAGTAAAAGGCCCACTTATATGAATTTTATGAGGATGAACCTCCCCCTGAATTGTATTCCTTATTAAGACCATTCAAGGTCACTGCTGACACCATATCATCATCATCTATGACACCATATCATCATCATCTACCAGTGGTCCAATAGAAGCAAGGGCATCTACAAGCCCTTTAACCTTCATCATTGAGTAATCATTTATATTCAAATTTCCTCTAGTCTCGTTATGTAGCTCCTGCTTTAGCTGCATCTTTCTGAGCTTGAGTGTTTGTAGGGTACTTCTTCACCAAGGTGTCCAAGCCTCCTTAGGCGTCTGTGCATCCTGTATATAAAGTCTATCACAATGACAGGCAACCAGTGCAATGCCTTTCTCGCTTTTTCATGCCATGCTTTCTATGCTTGCACCCGCTATAGGGTGTGATTTTCTTTAGCAATCTCTAGCTCTTTTTCATCGTCTATGATGAACTCCCAATATCCTTTTCCCATAAGGAAATTGGTCATCCTAAATTTCTAAGCCTTGAAAGTATTTCTTGTCTACCTTCTCGCTCATAATTGTTGACAAGATGTCAAACATCTTTAACTGCAACCAACCAAATATTTGAAAGAGTTATCTGTATGCAACCTGCAACACTGCTTAATCATGACGAGCTTACTAGTGGCACTTTTGCTTACTGAAAGAGTCACATCAAGTGGCCAAAATATACAATGTACATACATCCACCAACACCTAACACACATAGAGCATGTGCACAAACTCTCTGCGTACTAAATTCACACTGTTGCTCTGCAAAAACCATAATTCATGAAAAAACAATCCTGAAATAGCACTTTCTCATAGTGCCTACAAAAACTATGTAGTGTCTAAATGGGGCCCCGAAAAATGGAGTTATCTGTAAACATTGAGTCATGAAAAATGTTCACTAAATCATGCAAATGTGCACTCAGGCTTGTTTTCTCGAAAAAAAAACTTAAAAATGGCTTGTTTTTTGAAATAAATGAGAAAAAAGCATAAATTGGCCTATAAAATTTTGAAAAACACTTAATTTTTTATTTTTAAGCATATTTCATCACAATAAATCAACAAAACTATAAAAAATGACCAACTTTATACAAGAAAAACAACTTTCTATTTCACATTAATTGCAAGCAACACTTGATTTTTGTTCTCTCTACTAGTGTTATCTAACGGTAAAAGTAGAGAACATATGGTAGATCACTAGGCCACTCTCCAATGATCTTTTGAATAATTGTAATCAGGGATTTCATTAACGTCTTCACAATTTCATGATCACGTTAACAAAACCTATTGTTAACATATTAAAACTTGTGATCACATTGTATATTCACATGACCTGAGCAATGACCTGCCAGAACCCACTAGTCCCGTAACACCTCCGGGCTTTTGGTTTTCCCGGCGGGCCCGCCGGGATAACTGCCTATCTCGGCGGGCCCACCGGGAAAACCAAAGAACACCGGCGGGGTTCTATTCTGTTTATAAACACTGTCCGACACCCATCGTGAAACTTTTGGGGAGATAGTCCTTGTTTTGGGGGCGTGATATCTCTCCTCAAAGTACTTGTAGAGCTCTCGAGTTGCTAGAAGTGTCCTCTTGGGAAGAACGTCCTTATCTTAGGGGTTGTCGTCTTTCCTTGTAGGCACTCCTAAGGCTATTGAGACACTCGTCCTCCTTAGTTCTTTGAATTGGGGGCAGGGTGTGGTTCGTAGCTAATACTTGCGGAGATTTAGGGACAAATTTGGAGTCATTCAGCTTTGCATTTGAGCTACGTAGGTAATCTACCTCATTCTGCTTTATGAATGGTTTGATGGAGCCAAGAGTCCTGCTTAGGGGCTTGTATTGGTTCTTGATACTTGATATAGTTTAGAGTAGGCAAGGGTCTATTGTCCTATACTAGAGTATTGGGCAAGCATAGATCTTTGATTTTCTTTGTGAATGTTAGAGAAGGTCTATTGTCCTATACTAGAGTATTGGGCAAGCATAGATCTTTGATTGTGTAAAGTACCCTTAATTGGGTACAAAAGGCATCCTTCATTGGGAGTAGCATGATAGTTTCGAAGTAGTTTTGTAGTCAGACCTTGCAAGATAGTTTCGAAGTAGCTTTGTAGTCAGACCTTGCAAGATAGTTTCGAAGTAGTTTTGTGTTATGTGATGATCTTTTGTATTTGTCAAGATAGTTTCGAAGTACTTTGTCTGCTAATGTATGTTTTGTAATACGTGAGTGACTTTGTTGTTTTTTCATTTGTGTATTCATTGTTATATGCTTGGTTGAATAGGTTATTTGTTGAGATGGAGGACAATGTTGGATCCAGTGACACCTCCAATAGAGTCCAAATTTCAAATAGCAAGAAAAAAAAGGCACCTGGGATAGAGTGGCAATATGCAATTAACGTTGGTGATCGATTCATAGATTGGGAGTGTAAGCTATGCCATGCAGTAAAATCAGGTGGGGCGCCTCGACTAAGAGAACACTTTTTAGGCGGACCGAAGAAAAAGTCATGTACCCACCCCTCTGCACCTGTAGTGGCCAAACGCATAAGAGAAGAAATTCAAAAGAAAGATTCAAGAAAACATGACACTCCTACCGTTAATGTATCAAGGCAGCAAGAACACTGTTGTTCTAATCATCAAACTCCCGCTACATCGCCTGCTTGTACACCCCGAACGTCAATGTGCAACTAGAAAGTAATCTACCCAGTGCATCTTCCTGCAAGCGAAACTTTGACGTAGGAAATATACCCATGCGTCAAACTTCATTGCAAGAAAGACTACGTCAAGGTCGGCTCGATGATGCACAACTCGCCCTTGCTGAAGCGATTTACTTTTCTGGGAGTGCTATGATGATGGTGGACAGTGAGCATTGGTGGAAGAGAGCATGAAAGAAAATTGGTGAGTTTAGACCAGGGTTTTCACCGCCTACGTACCATGCTATGCGAAATGATCTATTAGAGAAATGTTATGCGCAAGTAAAAGAACGTGTACAAAGAATAATTCTTAGCAATATAGAGCTTTCTGGATATAGTATAGTAAGTGATGGATGGTCTAATGTACAAAGAAAACCATTAATTAATATAATGATTATTTCACCTAGAGGTGAGACTTTCATCCATGCCGTGGATTCAGCTGGTTCAATCAAAACTGGGGCTTACATTGCTCAAGTCATTGGCTCTGTGGTGATAGAGGAAGTGGGTGCCAAAAATGTAGTCCAAGTCGTCATGAACAATGCAAAGAATTGCAAAAATGCATCCAAAATCCTACAGCGACAATATCCACATGTTTTTTCGGTAGGCTGTAATACTCATAGTTTGAATCTTGTATTAAAAGATTAGTATAAAAGTGATGATACCAAATGGTTTGCCTCAATCGTCGACACTGCTCGCCAGCTTGTGAGATTCATGCTCAAGAGACAGAGAGTGTTAGATATTTTTCGACCTCGCATGTCAGTTATATTAAAGCTTCCAGCGGAGACTAGGTTTTGCACTCACTTTTACACTTTTGAGTCTCTTCTTCGAAATAAAGATGCAGTTTGCGAAACATTTACATGCATGGCATTTCATGATTGGAAGAGCACTCAACTTGAAAAAGTGAAAGAGAAAATCAAAGTCTTGAAGGCAACGCTTACGAGAAGAAGTTGGTGGAACAGTGTGATGGATGCATACCATGTAATGATGCCTGTTATGTATGCCGTACGAAGTCTTGATCAAAGAGCGCCTAATCTCGGAAAAGCATGGATGCAATGGTGGACTGTCCAACGGAGTTTGGAGTGTCCTAAGAAATTAGAGCATTCAGTGGTGGAAAAGCAATGGCATGTACCATTCTCCAGTAGACAAAGAAAAGTCCTATTGAAGTACTTTCATGCTAGATGGATTGGAGCGCATTCACCACTACACAGTGCTGCTTACATGTTAGATCCTGAATATTGGAATATGGATTTGATGTCCAACGTTGAGGTGGTGCAAGATTTTTATAAAGTGGTAAACACTTTCTATAATAATGTTGATGATCGTGTAAAGTGCATAAAGGAGATGACCTCATTTCGATTGAAAGAGGGTTTATTTTCCAACTCCCTTGTTCAACAAATGGCTAAAGAGCAACCTGCATGGAAGTGGTGGATGATGAATGGTGGTGAGCATTATGCTTTATTGCGCAACCTTGCGATGAAGGTTCTAAGTCAGTGCTCTTCAAACTCAGGCTAAGAAAGAAACTGGAGCATGTACAAATATATTCACAGTACTATTCGCAATCGACTTCTTGCAGATCGAGCAGATAAACTTGTTTACATGTATTGCAAACAATAAAAAGATCTTGCGAGACATTGAAAGCGAAGAGTATGAAGAAGATATGCCCAGATGGATGTACAATAGTGATGGGGGGTGGAGGAACTAGTAGCCTCAGCAGAAACTCCCACAAGATCAGGATGTATCAAAAAATGAGAGATGTGGTTTCCTTGGCGCACAGGAGCAATACGTGAAGAGATGGTCTGTACATCTTGGCTGATCTTTGTGAGCTGCTCTTGAATCCCTCTATTGACCGGGGGAGGAGTTGACGCTTGAGATAATCGCTCAGCTTCTTTCTCCTTCTCTGCTAGCTATGCCCCTAACTTTCTTTGACCTTGTTTAACTCCAATCCAGCGCCCTCCACCATGAGAGCAAGTTCCTCCCTTGTGAATGTCACTGTCTCTTCATGTATGTCGTGGGTGTTGACAGTGGCCTCTCTGGAGGCGAAGTCCACTGGAGTTTCTAGGATAAATTGTGCATATAGTATCTTAGCAAAATAGAGTGGAGCGTCAGCGTTATGGAGAGGACGACCGTACACCTCCAAGAAAATGTGCTCGGCATTAATTTTGAAATCATTGTGAGTGCAACGTGAAATCTTCCATCTTTCCTTCTTAATCTCGCCATCTGGACATGGCCATATTTCCTTTATCATCTCTGTGGTTACGTGTTTGTTTATGTCTTTCCATTGGGCATAAGTAGAATTTGTCCATTTCGACAACCTACATGCTGTTCTTGTAGCTTCGCGGGCTGTCACGCCATGTGCAAGGGCCTTCATTCACTCATATGCCTTCTTGGCTAACTCTTGATGCTCGTTTGCTTGCGCCTCTGCCATATCTGCATGAACGTAAATGACTTTAGGATTTTAATGAACTGTAAAGATCAACGTAAGATAAATTGACCATTACTCTCAAAAACTTAAAGTTTAACACCATGAGAGGAGATATGTATTGTAAAGACTCAATGAGAAATATCCACTTGACTCCAAAAATACTTCAAACAATGCGCGCACATCAAATTTTGAAGAGAAAACATAAACTTAAACACCACAAGAGGAGAGAGATATTGCAAAGACTCAATGAGATAATATTTCAAACAATGGACACATCAAATTTTGAAGAGAGAAACAAAGTGTCATTCCTGAAACTTAATCTCCTGATACTGTATCATTACAAAATTGGGGTGAATGACACCGATAGCTCTACAAGAGGACGTTGTGCTCTCGTTGGGTCAGTATTTAGTGATCTAAAAAATTCCACTACTTGCAAAATTGATTTTCGCTCATCGCGATTAGGCAGGCACATCCAATTTTTGACTCTATAAATAATAGTATCCATGGTAACTTTGTCATAGGAACTATTATCCATCCACAACTCTTGTACTTTCTGCCAAAAGTCATATAAAGTTTGTAATAAATATCCTAAAGCAAAAACATCAGATGCAGGAGTGTATGCATCTGCCAAAAACGGATCATAAAGTTCTGGGGCTATCCACGGCCGTTTATTTCGCTCTTTGTCTGCGTAGGAGACCGCCTGTGCCACCTTCTCACGGTTCTTGTCTGCTTCAAATACAAAAGTGAGAGACACCCGTTTTTTGGGCGCTCTCAGTAGTAACCCCCGATCGATAATACCTACGTGTGGCTTCAACTCTTTTTGTAAAATCCAACACTACATTGAATGGATGTAGGTCGGTATGTACATTTCCTGCCAGATGTGCTGCCGTTAGGCCTTCCACCAGGACATGCATAATATGTGGCATGGTTATTACTATTTGTTTTATTTTAGAAAGTTCTAGATGACTTAAAGGAATATTATCGGGCGGGGGTTGTCTCCATCCTCGATCCAAACGGAAAATTGCTCTGGTGAACTCACTGAATCTGAAGGGGACCTTCAGAAGAGTATCACCAAGCGAGCCGCCATTATAGTATGGAAAAATAGTGATCCAAGGAGATTCTTTTGTGAAGGCAATACACCTGACAATTGATGGGTGTAGAACCTGCATGCCCTGCTCTGCCTGGAAGCTCTCAAACTTGGCACTGCCTTCTCCTTTGTAGTGCTTTCCGCAAAAAGTAATGTGCTCCGGCAAAAATGATATACCTTTAACTGTATACTCTTTTACTGTGCCAAAAACACCAGAGCCTATTGTTCGCCCTTCGAACAAAGCCTTGTGCGGGATGCCAATGAGGTGTGTGCACATAGAATTATAGATTATACGATTGATGGCACCTGTCCCACTCGCATCTGCCTGGCTGGACGTTGCAGCGACATCCTGGGCAATGCGCACTCTTTTGGGGAGTGACTCTGCATCCAGCGCCTTCATGCGCTTGCTCTTGGCTCTTTGCTCGCTCCATACAACGTCCCATAACTGTAGACGATGCATATTAGCTTCAGGTGGGGCAGCATCTCTAAGATCATTGCATGCTACATGCATGCTCCCCAAAATGGTTCGTGTTATATGTTGATGGTTGAAATCTGCTATCTTCTGTCTATCAAGCAACTCAGCGTTGCCTCCGCTTCGAAGTCGACGCTGTGCATTTTTCCATATCTCGTCTATTAGATCTCGCATGAGTATCTCAGACTCATTGATCTTTTTGACGACGTCATCAGCACATTGTGACACTGTGATGACTGCTTCAATGCGAATTGCTCGTAGAACGATTTTACGCTCTTGGGAAAGCATGTTGGTCGTCTTCGTAAATCTAGCAAATATCACTAAACACAAAAAAACAGAATATTAAACAACATTACTGAAATCAACATCAAGCAAACGTGAGAGAACAGCAACAAGTGTATCATTACTTATCAATGTTCAAACAAAAACGGAATATCAAATAATTTTACTGAAATCAATATCATCCAATACATCATCAAACGTGAGAGAACATCAACAAGTGTATCATTACTTAAACAAAAACGGAATATCAAACAATATTACTGAACTGAACATCATGCAATACATTATCGAACGTGAGACAACCGCAACAAGTGCATTATTACTTATCAAGTGTATACATGTTGCACTCCTCATCTACACACCTATCGTGACAGAGAGAGAAGGAGAGAGTTGTGAAGGGTATTATGAGAGAGAGAGGGGGGGGTATTATGAGAGAGAGAGAGGGGGAGGAAGAGAGAGTTGTGAAGGGTATTATGAGAGAGAGAGAGAGAGAGGGGGGGGGGGGAGGAAGAGAGAGAGGTGTGATAGATAGAGAGAGAGGGAACATTAGATGACATTTTTAATAGTTTTGTGAGTTCCTAAAGAGAGGAAAATAATGTTTTGTATTCCTAAAGCACTCCTCATCTACACACCTATCGTGATAGAGAGAGAGTTGTGAAGTGTATCATGAGAGAGAGAGAGAGTTGTGAAGTGTATCATGAGAGAGAGAGAGAGAGAGAGAGAGAGAGAGAATTGTGAAGTGTATCATGAGAGAGAGAGAGAGAGGAGAGGAGAGGAAGAGAGAGAGTTGTGATAGATAGAGAGAAAAACATTAGATAACATTTTTAATATTTTTGTGAGTTCCTAAAGAGGAAAATAATGTACTGTTTTAATTTTTAAGTAAATAGAGGGAGAAAAAAGAAATTATTAGGAATTATGTATATTTTAAGAGAAAAAAAAAGAAATCCTTATCTACACATCTATCGTGTTGTGAAGTGTATCATGAGAGAGAGAGAGAGAGAGAAAGAGTTGTGAAGTGTATCATGAGAGAGAGAGGGGGGGCAGGAAGAGAGAGAGAGATATTCATTTTTTCGAGTTACGAATCACGATATTATAAAATAAAATGTTTAGACAATACGATGTAAACTTTGATCCATGAAATACTCATGCCGCGTTAGCAACCAAGTATCGCATGGATCAAACACAATAAAAATAATACAGGTCAAATCAAACAAATTTACGATATTTTTTCGACCGCGTTAACGATCATATGCCATAATATGCAAGCAAATTTATGACATTTTTTCGACCGCGTTAACGATCAAATGCCGCAATATGCAAAAAACAATATATGCACTAGCAGACGACACCAACTTGCCGCGTTAACGACAAAATGCCGCCCGATTCTATGGGAATACGAATAGGATACGAACATACACTGGCCGCGTTACCGACCATATGTCCGCATTTGACAAAGGGAAGGGAAGGGAAGGTGACATCGCCATAACAATACTATGCTTGTCGCGTTACCGACTAGTGCCGCTACGGCGTGCCATACTTACCATAGGACACAGACTAGCCGCGTTACCGACTAAGTGCCCCAGGGTAAGCACCATTCCGAAGAATGGCCTTACACACACACCCCTCGTGTGGCGGACCACCCACATCCTGCCGCGCATTGCGACAATGGGCGGCTGCCCGCACGAACACACACCCACACACACATCCCTCGTGTGGCGGACCACCCACATCCTGCCGCGCATTACGACAATGGGCGGCTGCCCGCACGAACACACATCCACACACACACACACACACAAACACAAGTTTCATTACCTCTGTATACTGTCAGCAATGAACTCCCAAAGGACCCCCCAGGCCCATATATATAGAAAATTGTACCCCGCCGGGCTGAATGATCGACGACCCCGCCGGGGTTTCCTTTTTCCCGGCGGGACCGTCGGGTATTGCAAAACCCCGGCGGGATTTTATCCGGTTATCAGGGAGCTTCCCATCGGCTGTTTTGGGAACATGTTAACATGTTAATAACATGTTAACACATGTTATTAACAAAAAAAAACTTTGTGATCACGTGAATATAAAATCATTGATTGTAATTGTTAAGTTTGGATCATTGTGAATGTTGGAAAATTTTATGAAGAAATTATGATGCCGTTGAAGACTACTACTCCAACCACATGAAATTGGATAAAATTTTCTTCTTTCAAATTTTTAGGTGAACCCTTTTGGGTTTATGTCCTCTACAGGCTCCTTTTCCTTATCTTTTAATTCGACCTTGGTATAAAGTGAGACAACATGGTTTTCTTTTGATCCATTCCATCAATGACCAAGCCCAAGTACTTCTCCTTTTGCTCTAAGAATGTTTTCTCAAAATATGGTATCTCCACAGATGACGGAAAGGTGCGACTCATTCGTAAGCTACGACCCCCTACCAACTTTAAGGGAGTCCATAAATTTATGGGCATATTCATTATTACCCACATTCCATCTCTATGTATGTTCTATGCACTCTTTGATGTATCCTGCTTTGCTTTCAACTCTGCACAAATTTGAAAAACACCCATTTTGCTTTTGTTGGAAAATTTCACATAAATATTACCTCCATATCCTGAGGAATGAGGGGAGTAAAAGAGTATGGTTCACTCTGTCCCTCACTGACTCTACATAAATATTGTACACTTCTCTTTTGGTAAAATTATTTGGCAAATGAGTGAAGCTAGAGTTTTGGGAGTACTTTCCCATTAAACAATACAAAGTTTTCTAGCCACTACCTTAGAAAACAAAGTTGTGGTGTTTCATGAGTATTAAAAGCCAAAGGAAAATCCTTAAGTGTTATAGTTGAGGTGACACTTTTAAGTCTTTGATTCCAAATGCCGAATACTTTAAGAAAACTGCATAAATTTGAGTCGAAAAGGTGGAGGTTCTTACACAAGACCTTAAGAAAATATTTTGCTATCTTGTCTTCATGCTGAAGAAATTTTCTTGCTTTGAAAACCCAAATTTCTCGAATAATTCCTAGCACAACAATATTCCCTACATGTTGTGCAAATGGATAACCTTGATAATAACCGTTCTTTCCTTGCACCTCGTAAATTTTTAGCTCCTCTAGTGCCAAGGCTCTACTCATTGTGATCATTGTGTTGTTCAGTTGTGATTGATCCTGATCAAGCACATCAAAAGAAACCCTTCTAGACCTTGGAATTTGGTCAACAACTTCTCAAAATCCATGCCCGAGGAGGGGTTTTTGAGAAAATGAAAACATTTCAATGTTTGTTTTAGTTTGTTAAAATTAACCTTTTGTAAGAATTAAGCATGAAAGTTATTATTGGCACAACTGGATTCCAGTTGTAACGCATTTGAAAAATGTACTCTTTCTTAAATTAAAATGTTTTCATCTTTTCACAAAAAAATTTCAATTGAAAACATGAAGAAAATGGTTTGTAAATTTTGATGTTTTTTAAGCAGAAAACACTTGATAAAATTGGATGGATTAAAGATTTTGTAAAAAATAAATAAAAATTTGGTTTGAAAATTAGCTTTTTTAAAAAATAGAGGTGTGAGTCTCTAGTTTGGATTCTAGAATCCATTCGCTAGGTTAGAGACTCAGATCTTTAAAAAGCTTTACAAAAAAGTTTTCTTTTGACGTCATTGAGTGTATAAGATAATTTTGGAATTCTGAAATCCAAGATTAGGATTCTGAAATCCAAGACTAGGATTCTGAAATCTAGGTATAGGATTTTAGATTCCAAATTATGGCTACTAGTTTCCAAGCTCTAGTTTCTTCACTCAATTTTTACATCAAGAACTCTTATGTTTTGAAGCGTTGGGAGTTTTGAGATTCTAAAATCCCATTTGCATGTCCATGCATGTAGGTTGAGAGACAAATAAGATTCTAGAATCCCATCAAGAGGTCACTAGGCTTCAAGCAACAAAATTTGTGAGGTGATGTGTGGAGTTTTTGGATTCTAGAATCGTGTTTTAGTTTGCTAGTGTGTTAGTGTTATGTGATTTGGATTCTAGAATCTAAGTTATTGGAGACCCTCAATTTTGGAATCTCAAAAGTACACAAAAGCTTGAAAGAGCACCCAAAAAGCTTTAGGAAGAAGAAGAAGAAGCATGGATTTTAGCTTCCACTTTAGGTTTTGTTTTTCATTTCCACATGCGCGTAGTTTTTCAGGTTGCTTATTTCTCTGAGAACATCACATAGTGATATTCAACGGCCCAAGAGTGCTTTTAGTAGGTGTCCTAAATGTTTTACCCCGGTCTTGGAGCCAACCGTCTTGGTTGCTACCTGACATCGTCTCTTTTAATCTTGTTTTGAAGCTTTTCTTCATCCAACACCCTACCCAACAAAGGGAAGGGAGGAAAGAGAAGAAGAAGAGTAACACACACACACACACACACACACACATGATAGTGGTGTAAAAGAAAAGATTTTAGCTTCCTCTGCGTTTCATTTTTCATTTCCGCGTGTGTATAGTTTTTCAGGTTGTAGATTTCTTTGAGAATATCACATAGTGATATTCGGTGGCCCGAGAGTACTTTCTGCAGGTGTTTAGGTGTCGTGGGTTTTACCCTCATCTTGAAGCTAATCGTGTGGTCAGAATTACCAACGAAGCTATGGTTTAGAAGCTGAAATTCAACTCGATTCTTGGTTGCTACCCTGCATCCTCTTTTTTACTCTTGTTTTGAATCTTTTCTTCATGGGAAGGAAGGAAAGAGAAGAAGAAGAAGAAAAGAGGAGGAGAAGAAGAAAACAAAGAGGAGTGGGATGTAGGAAAGAACAAGAAGTACAAGAAGGAAGAGAAGGAAGCATGCAGATGCATGGCTTGGCTGTAGTGAGTGTGTGATGACAAAACAAAGAAAGGTTAGTGTACATGAGTTTTCTCTCATTTTCTTAAATAAAAATCCTTAACTTTGCTTAAAGAACATCAATTTGTCTTTTTTTTCTCTTTGAAAAGATTAAAAAATTTGTTAAATTTTTAAAACTTTCGTGAGAACTTTTGTTACAAACTTGAGAGATTTTGTTCTTTAATTGCTTGTTTTTTCACAAGTTTTTGTTTAAAAACATCCTTTATGTCTTTTTTTTGTTTTGAACACTTAAATGTTCGTGGGCCATGGATTGTGCCTTTAGCTCTCAAGGCTTGGCGTGTTCAATTAAAAAAATCATGTTTTTCTTTTTGTTTGCATCTTTGTTGGGTTTCTAGAATCTAATTTGTGGTTCAAGTTGGGATTTTAGAATCCCATTTTTGGTTCACGTTGGTTTTTTGGTTTCCCATTTGTAGTTAGTTCAAGCTCGGGGAGTTCACTATAAGTAAACCCTCTGTAGGGTGGTTGCAAGATGAGGTTATCTAGTTTTATTTAGTGGGCAGCAGGCACCCTTGGGTTTAGCCTAAAAACATGCATTTTTTCAAGAAGAATAGCCAATCTCTCCTAGTTAGCCAAGGAGTTTCACTTCAAGGTCTTCTAATGAAACATCATATGCAAAATTGGGCAGCTAAAACTATAATTTGATCGAAAATCCAATAATTGCAAAGTCCCTTGTCTTTGGAAGCTAAAATTTTATACAGGCCCTGTCGGAGGTTTGGACAAGTACACTCCTAAATGTGAGTAAATTACCTATAACTCTTACATTATTACTCATATGATGTTCCCACTTTGCATATCACAAATTCACATAACATAGAGATTAACTTGATTTATCGAGTAATTTTTTATTTGTTCTACTATTTGCTATATTATTTAAAGGCATTAGAATTATTGAAAAACATACTATTTTGTCCTCCCACCATAACTACCATTTAAAATGCTCAATTTGTATGAATTTAGTGATGATTAGATTGGGAAAGATTAGTAGAATGTGGATCTAAGGAAAAATTATAAATGTAACAGTTGGATTTTTGTAGATTTACTTTGGAAAATTTGTTATGACTGTTAGAGGCCCATTAAATAAATTATAATTTAAAAAATTAAATATTGAATCTTTCAATCTAAAAACTCTAGGGATGAATATACTTGTTACCACACGAATTTATTTAAAAATTTTAGCTTAATTTGAGTATGGAAAGGTCCATTTTTTAACCGCCCAAGTGAAAATTCCCATCTTGTGTCCACTCTCCCCTTTTCAAGTCTAAAACCAATCCTAGTTAGGTTCGAAAATCTAGGCTTGGTAATATTCAAAGCCTAGATATCATGCCATGTGTGAGACTTGGGTAGGCACAAATTTACATGTGCATACCACTTTATGTCCACATCAGCTTCGAGAGGATCCACATAAGCACCTTGCCACCTCCACCCTCCATGTCAACATGGTCAACCTAGTTGACTTCCCACCTCATCATCTTGGTCATTAATGCCACATCTTCTTGTCATCTTTGCATTCCACCATGCACTTGACGACATGGCATGCCACATCATGGAATTGCCACATTAACCATAATAGTGCCATATGTCAAGAAAATGCCACGTGGCATGCACACCTCTAACACGTGTGGCACCTCCTTTCCACCTTTTTATTTTTTTCAAAAACATATTTTTGAAAAAATTAATTTAGTTATTTTTCAGTATTTTCTCCAAAAAAAAGAGAAACAAAATATAAAATTTTAAAGAATAAAATATATGTATAACTTATTAATATAAGAGAATTTTAAATCACTAATTTTAAAGGATTATATTTTTAAAATTAGATATATAATATTATTTTTAAAGTCCATGTTATTTAATTTAAAAAAAATATTTTTAAAATTTAATATTTCTTAAAAATATTTCATGTGTAGGAAAAACCTTTGAATAAAATTTGAAAAAAATACATTATGAAAGAAAATGTAATTATATAATTATAAAACAAAAGATATATTTGTATATCTAGTAATGATAAATATTTAGATTTATAAAAAAAATTATTAATAATATTGATTTTTAAGTGGATAATAGTTTTCTTTTTATCTTTATGTTTATCTTAATTATCCAATTAATCATAGATAGGAAACCCAATGAGATTTGAAGTGAGTAACCTATTTTTCCTATATAAACACACATCTCTAGTACTATCCCATCATTGAGCCTTCATAAATTTTTCTCTCTTAGCTTCCTTGAGAATGGGTTCTCAAAGTCGTAGGAGTCGAAAACATGATAGAACTAGACTTCCCCCCATCCACCAAGTTCAAGAGGGGAGGAGAGGAAAAGGGTAGCTCGTGAGAGAAAGAGAGAGTGGAAAGCAGGTCAACGAGCAACATCTTCTGTTTGGCGATGATCCAAGCCTTGCCCCTTCTCTTCCACTTCCTCCCCCTCTGCCCTCTTCCCCCCCACTATCCCTTAGTTTAGATAACCCACATGAACCATCCCTTCATGAGTCCCCTTCTCTTCCACAAGAACCCACCCCCCTCCTTTGGGCGCCCATAGTGTGGATAAGATAGAACTATCAAAGACAGGGGCACATCGTCATGCCCATGCAATCTTCCAATCCTATTTCAAAGACCTCACGCCTTCACCACAAGCATGCGGCTTGATGCTTTGATCGATCTGCCCAACATGGCCAAATGCAGGGTGCTTTCTGACACTGAAGATGGAAGAGAGAGGAGAGCTGGCATGGCGGTGCTACAAAGTTTTCATTGTTCCTATACAATTAACAAGAAGAAGAACTCTTTGGACGCTTTGGCTGCTCGACGGGCTATTGTGGCAGCCATAAGGAGCTCCCAAATGAAGGGTAAGGTAAGTGCCACATCTCGCATCCTTTCCGTAGCACCACACGCACTTAGAGTTGAGTCTATTGGACAGCAAAGTTTAGATGCCAATGAGGTTGGTGCTTTGTGGGGGGGCGAGTAGTGGTCATGTAGTTCGGCATGATCGCCTACTAGATAAAACCACTAGAGCCTTGATAGAAAGTTTTTGGGAGGAAAATTGTCATGCCTCACCAGTTTTCAAGAAAGCTTTGCATAAGAGTAACAAGAGAAGTGTTCATTGAGCACATGGTGCTTGGTTTCTTGAAATGACCCAAACAGAGTTGTCTTCTATGTTTGTGGCATCATATCCAGACCTTAAAATTGGGCAAAGGTCATTTGAGGGGTGTAAGCCTTGGTTTGTGAGGTACTCATGACAGCGTGACACATGTTGTTGTCGCTACCATGTTGAGTTCAAACTTTTTTATGATGTGTTTCGTTCTCTTAGTGGGCATATAGAGTTTCCTCGCAGTCCTCGTGATTTCATCCACTCTCTTTTGTGTGCACACGCGGAGGATGCCCATTTCCATATGATGCCTTGTGTGGAGAGAAATTACACATCATGTGGTTCACTTGTACATCTACAGATGGTAGATCTTGATGCAAGTGACCAAAAGATAGTGCCATGGCAACATTATGAGTATGTGACACACCAACACTAGAGTGGTTGGGCAGTCCAGGAAGTTGCAACTCGTGGACATGCATACACCACGTTGTCACTTCACAGCCACATTTAGGGAGTAGATCTATCCCTATATACGGCACAGTCATTGTGCCAAGTGGTAGGATCATCAATTCCGAGCATGCCTGGCAGAGTTTCCTATTGGTGTGGTCGTCTTTGTGGTTGATTTTGTAGAGAACCATACCTTCACACCTTTTCAGGGGATATAATCTGAGTATTACTTCTCAGAGTAGGTAATGGTTATATTTTATAATATTTGTTTCATGTTTGACCTATATTATAATATTTGTTTCATGTTTGAGCTATATTACTTAATTGATTATATTGTGTCCTAATCGTCTCTCTTCCTTATCTCACCATGTTGCTATTATGGTCCACATTAGCTATATCAACATGCAAAGGCACATGTAGATGGGATAGCAACTACCCCCCCGAGGCCCGTATCATTATTCGAGAATATCATTTTTATATATCAGTGATGATCGTTCACATGATGCACATTTTGTGCATCATTGTTTTCGTCTCCAACCATGATGATTTTTTACGAGATTATGGGGTCACATGTGGCCAGCGATGGGTTTGGTCAGATGGTTGTGGTGCATAGTTCAAGTCGTCACAGGATAGTTCTAGTGGCTCTATAGGTAGTACTTATAGCTCTCTTAGATTTGTAATTAATCTAAATTCACTAGAACATCTTAAAGAAAACAATAACTAAGACTTGTCTTGTTTTTATGGGTTTATAGGTGGCATGTGTGTGACTATCTAGTATCACAGTGATTTGGTCACTCTTTGATAGTGGTCACGGGAAGGGAGAGCATGATGGTGCGGGCACGTATGTGAAACATGCTCTGAGACGTCATCAAATGCGGCAGGATGCTGAGCGGTTCAGAGATGCATGCCACGTGGTCGAGTAGTGCTCCCAACATTTGTGTGGGAGTACAGCATCATCATATCCCAAACGTGATGCTCGGATTGTCATTAGAATTTTTTGGCATGTGGATGGTGACATGATTATTCGTAGAGGCCCCCATGATTGTGACACAATACCTTGCACCCCCACGATTTACACACAACGGTTTGCATGCTTTTGTGGAGCGTGTATAGACGGTGATTAGTCACATTGTGCCCCGAGAGGATGGGCAGATGTATGGATACAGACAGTCCTCTCCCCTGAGCATCCTTCACATCCAGTGTTGTTCGATGAGCACATAGATCATGTGTTCATGGCCAACTATGATGACCTGACAGATTTGCTACAAGAGGGTGATGTATTTGCGTTATTGCCAGTGAGGGCAATAGCGAGGGAGTAGACTACTATCTGATGAGTTACACTAGGCCAAAGTGCATCCTTGACCAAGATACAGTGGCAGACCGGTTCTACACCAAGATTGGACTTCATCGGGGGAGTCTTGAGTTCCAGCAATGGAAGTGGGAGTTAGTGGCATTTCAGTTCTCTCATCTAGTGGTTTCTACTAGGCTCACTCTTGATCGAGTAGTATAGAGCCGAAAATAGAGATCTCGCCCACATTTTTGGCTTCGAGTGAATGACCATGAGAGCATTCAAGAGCTAGAGAGGGTGTTGCTGACTAGATCTCTATCTTGATATAGTGACTAAACTCAGACTAGCTGGGTTAGCTCACTTACATTGTACTTAGATTTATCGGCAGTGACTAACCTCAGACTAGCTAGGGTAGCTCATTTTCATTGTACCTTGATCTATTGAGTTAGTGGCTAAACTCAGCTTACATTTTGGTGTACTTAGGTGATGATTATATCATTATGAGTTTTTTCATTATTAAGGATCATAGCATTTTAGTTTATTTTCATGATTTTTGGATATTTTTAACACTTTGGCTATCATATTGTTTGTTGTAAATCCCCATGTCACATTGTGCCATCGTACCCAAACATGCTTCGATGGTGACCAAACTTTGTGAGCATGTGGGGGGGGCCCACCCCCACATGCTCGCAAAGTTTGGTCACCATCGGAGCATGTTTAGATTAGCAATTAGTACCCAGTGCATATTTTTCAAGTCTCTTAGTGCTCGAGAGGCCATGGAAAATCCCGCTCTTCCCCATGCCATCACACCTAAACATGCTCCGATGGTGACCAAACTTTGCGAGCATGATGGGGGGGTACCCCCACACGCTCATAAAGTTTAGTCACCATCAGGGCATATTTAGATTAGCCAACTAGTGCCCTATGCATCCCTCATGCTCGTAAAGTTTCGTCACCATCGGAGCATGTTTGGATTAGCCAACTAGTGCCCTATGCATCCCTCATGCTCGTAAAGTTTCGTCACCATCGGAGCATGTTTAGATTAGCAATTAGTGCCCAGTGTAGATTTCTCAAGTCTCTTAGTGCTCAATCAAGAGGCCATGGAAAATCCCACTCTTCCCCATGCCATCGCACCCAAACATACTCTTGTGACCAGACTTTGCGAACAAAGTTTGGTCACCATCATCGGAGCATGTTTGGATTAGCAACTAGCACCTAATGCATCCCCCCATATGCTCGCAAAGTTTAGTCACCATCAGAGCATGTTCGGATTAGCAATTAGCGCCCATTACGAATTTTTTAAGTCTCTTAGTGCTCGAGAGGCCATGGAAAATCCCACTTTTTCCCATGCCATCGCACCCAAACACGCTCCGATGGTGACCAAACTTTGCAAGCATGTGGGGGGGACTCCCCCACATGCTCACAAAGTTTGGGCACCATCAGAGCATGTTTGGATTAGCAACTAGCACCCAGTTCAGATTTTTCAAGTCTCTTAGTGCTTGAGAGGCCATGGAAAATCCTGCTCTTCCCCATGCCATCACACCCAAACATGCTCCGATGGGTGACCAAACTTTGCGAGCATGTGGGGGGGTCCCCCCACATGCTCACAAAGTTTGGTCACCATCGAAGCATGTTTGGATTAGCAATTAGCACCGTGTGCGGATTTTTCAAGTATTTTAGTGCTTAAGAGGCCATGAAAAATCCCACTCCTCCCTATGCCATCGTGCCCAAACATGCTCCTATGGTGACCAAACTTTGTGAGCAAATGGGGGGGACCCACCCCCACATGCTCGCAAAGTTTGGTCAACATTGGAGCATGTTTGGATTAGCAATTAGCATCGTGTGTGGATTTTTCAAGTCTCTTAATGCTCGAGAGGCCATGGACAATCCTGCTCTTCCCCATGCCATCATACCCAAACATGCTCCGATGGTGGTGACCAAACTTTGCGACCACTAAGAGACTTGAAAAATCTACACACAGTGCTAATTGCTAATCCAAACATGCTCCAATGGTGACCAAACTTTGCGAGCATGTGGGGGAGACAACTTTGCGAGCATGTGGGGGGTCCCCCCCACATGCTCGCAAAGTTTGGTCACCATCGAAGTATGTTTGGGTGTGATGGCATGGGGAAGAGCAGGATTTTCCATGGCCTCTCGAGCACTAAGAGACTAGAAAAATCTGCACTGGGTGCTAATTACTAGTAGTCCAAACATGCTCCGATGGTGAACAAACTTGTGAGCATGTGGGGGTGGGTCCCCCCATGCTCGCAAAGTTTGGTCACCATAGACCATGTTTGGGTGCAATGGCATGGGGAAGAGCGGAATTTTACATGGCCTCTCGAGCACTAAGAGACTTGAAAAATCTGCACTGGGCGCTAATTGCTAATCCAAATATTCTCGAATGGTGACCAAAATTTGCGAGCATGTGGGGGTGGATCCCTCCCACATGCTCGGTCGCAAAGTTTGGTCACCATCGAAGCATGTTTGGGTGCGATGGCATGGGGAAGAGCGAGATTTTCCATGGCCTCTCGAGCACTAAGAGACTTGAAAAATCTGCACTGGGCGCTAATTGCTAATCCAAACATGCTCCGATGGTGATCAAACTTTACGAGCATGTGGGGGTGCCCCCCCCACCACACCCACTTGCTCGCAAAGTTTGGTCACCATCGGAGCATGTTTGGATACGATGGCATGGGGAAGATCGAAATTTTCCATGGCCTCTCGAGCACTAAGAGACTTGAAAAATCCGCACACAATGCTAATTGTTAATCCAAACATGCTCCGATGGGGACCAAACTTTGCGAGCATGTGGGGGGACCCCACCCACATGCTCGCAAAGTTTGGTCACCATCAGAGCATGTTTGGGTGTGATGGCATGGGGAAGAACGGGATTTTCCATGGCCTCTCGAGCACTAAGAGACTTGAAAAAATCACACTGGGTGCTAATTACTAATCCAAACATGCTCCAATGGTTACCAAACTTTACGAGCATGTGGCGGTGGGTCCTCCCCACATGCTTGCAAAGTTTAGTCACCATCAGAGCATGTTTGGGTATGTTGGCATATGGGGAAGAGCGGGATTTTCCATGGCCTCTCGAACACAAAGAGACTTGAAAAATCTGCACCACATGGCGCTAATTACTAATCCAAACATGCTCCGAATGCTGACCAAAATTTGTGAGCATGTGGGGTGGGTCCCCCCACATGCTCACAAACTTTGGTCAGCATCGAAGCATGTTTGGGTACGATGCCTCATGCTCGCAAAGTTTGGTCAGTATCGGAGCATTTTTGGGTACGATGGCATGGGGATTTTCAACAAACAATATGACAGCCAAAGTGTTAAAAAAACCAAAAACCATGAACATCAACTAAAATGCAATGATCCTCAATAATGAAAAAACTCATAATGATATAAACATTAACTAAGTACATCAGAATGTGAGCTAACCCAGCTACTCTAGGTTTAGCCACTAACTCAATAGATCAAGGCATAATGAAAATGAGCTACCCCATCTAGTCTGAGGTTAGTCACTGCCAAAAAATCTAAGTACAATGTAAGTGAGCTTACCCAGCTAGTCTGAGTTTAGTCACTATCAATGGCAACCCAGTCAAAATCGTCATCTTTGACTAGTCGACGTGCACCTCAAGGCTGTTGTGTGGGCTACAGGGGTCTTCGAATATCTGCGGGGAGGTCTGCCTCAAAGGCATGATCATAAACTGGTGCTGGTGTACTCGAGATCTCAGGAGTCCCATAAGCTACTACTATAGTCCTCTCCCTCTCTCTACGTCATGCTACTACAAGACACCTTTTTTTGTAAACCCAAAATTTGTAATCAGCAATGGTCTGTGCCTGCCACTCTACACCTGTAAGCTCCTCTGTTATAAGGACATGCTACTCATATGAAGCAGCACTACTACTACCAGTACCAGCATCCAAGTTGCCACTGGGACTAGCACCACCCACACGTTCGTGTGCTATGAGCTGACTCTCCTCAAGGACTCTCTGGTATCCATCGAACTCGTGTGCACTCCACTCAATCTCTAGAGGCACCTCAGGCTCCTGATCTCTGTCATCGCGGGGCATCAAGTCCTAAGTCAGTATAGTTGATGTAAAATCAAGTGGCCTGCCAATCCTAGCATCGACTCGAGCGAAGCTTGGGTGAAGATCGTCAATGCCAAGAACTAGATGTATATCACTAGGTCGGCTCGTGCTCGGCAAGAAGGACATGCCGAGATGCGTACTAGCTCTTGGGTGATGCAGGATAAATGGAAAAAATTTCCACATCCCAGAGCATATCCACTAGTATTGTCAATGTCCTCGAGGCATAGAGCGCAGCAGGCATCGCGGAGAAATGGGTGATACAGGACAAATGGAAAAAATATCCACATCCCAGAGCATATCCACTAGTACTGTCAATGTCCTCGAGGCATAGAGCACAGTAGGCATCGCGGAGGAATGGTGGTGCCTCTCCTGAGGGAGAGGTCGTCGTCGAAAAACCTTTGTAACACGCCGTGGATATAAAGGCAAGTAAAGAACTGTTATGTCAGAAGACCTACGAAACTCCCGAACATGTAGGATCAACTGCTTGCCCTATGCTGTGCAATCCTCTCCATAATCATGTGCTGCGCCGCCTCAACTCTAGCACTCTCTACCTCAATCCGGGCCTACTTCAAAAAAGTAAAGCATACAAATAAATTATTATTCTCTCTCATTAGGTATTACTTAAAGAAATTTATAACTTTAGACCTTAATTATAACTCTTTTACATATAAGAGAGACCTACTTGTTGGTGGATCTCACACCTCTATAGTGGCTGCCTCTGCCATGGTAGGTGTGGGACCCTACGTGACACAATCAACCACGCCGGTCATTTTAAAAATATAGAAAAGTACATATAAACATATAAACAAATGACATGAAAAACCTAAACAAGCAATAAATATGTATAAATACCTCGATAGCTATCGGTATCGATGGTGAAAACAGGCGCACCTTATGCTAGATGCTCTCCGTGTGGTACTCCATACGTCGATACCCACCTGGGCGCCTAGTGCCTTGACCATAGACAAAGGCACAAATGTAGAATCTATATAGCAGCAACTACACGAAGGGCTAGTGGAGGCCGCCTACCCTTGTCTTGGAGAGGACCTCGACTAGCACCGCCGCCGAGCCAATGACTAGTGTAGTCCACTTGCTCCCCTAAGACAAACTCTGCATAGAATTGCTTTGCAAAGTATATTAAATCTAGCGGTTTTTTGGCATCCTCCCATATGCGGCAATATATCGACTATAGATATGTATCACCATACGAGGATGCGAACACCGCGAACTAGTAAGGGGCTTCCCCACCCCATGCTGCATTCCATGGCTATCAAGGAAAAGGTTTAAGTAGGCTCCATCCCTAATCGGACCAAGCTCACAAACCTAACGATATGTTAGGCCATGGGATACTAGAGCAATGCGATGGTGTGCTATCCACTCATCTACATAAACAATATCGTGAAGGCTACGAAGGGATGAGAGCATCGCCTCTCCAAGTCCGACATGATATGTAATGTAGATGGTGTGTCTCTAGCAGTCCTACGGATAGCCACTAACTCACGCTCTATCTCTATGATGAGGTCCACAATAGACGAGCAGCCCTCCTCGTGGCCCTCCTCACGTGACTCCATGCTCGATAGACCCTAAGCCTAACACAAATGGGTAGGTCAATGTGAAAGGCTAATGTGAAAGGTCCAATGCTTAGTGCTTAATGCAACACTAATGAAGCTATAAAACAACACTAATGATGAATTCAAAGCCCACTAATTGCGCTTCAATCCAAGAGAGCATGAGAGTGAAAACGACATGAGAGAATGAGTGGAAAAAAAACTTTTGTGGTTTTATAATCTCGATCGAAGTTCTTGGTGGCGTGCATTTTAGGGTTTGCAAGATCAAAGCCTCGAATGTACACATGGTTTTAGGGTTAGTGAAACAAATGGCCTAGATATCCGTTTGATTTTAGGGTTGGTGGTGATTAACGGCTTTTATTTGAAATAGGTATCTCGTTCGGCTTCGATTTTAAGTCGGTACCTCGATCGAGATATGTTATGGTCGCGATTCCGACTACATATCTCGATCGAGATATGTCAAACAACCGGGATCGCATCTTGAAATGGATTTGAATGGACGGATCGGATTATATAGACGTATCTCGATCGAGGTATTTCTACGGCTTTGATTTTATCTTGGTATCTCGAATGAGATATATGAATGGATGAGATCACATCTCTATACCGGCGAATCAAGATATAACAATGGTCGAGATTATATTTCCTTCTCTCGTTCAAGATACATGGACGAAGATACGTGGAGAGTGGAGACGGCATCACTGAATATGCTGAATGTACATCCGAGTGGGCAAGTTGAGGGGGATCCACTACGGCATTGGCGTGGATCCGAGGGCCTACATATCTCAATCGAGATAACGAGGTGACGGTGACATGGATGGTGACTTGCCTCTCGAGCCTGTTGCGTGGCGTTTATTGGTATCTGGAATGAAATATGGGGCTTTTGGCCCAGGAGGGACGTGTCATGTTCTAATTGATGGCAATATCACCATAGAGATATTCCGCCCGTTGCGTCGATGTCCCAATTTTAGAGAGAGTGAATGCAAGTGAGTACCCTCATCTTGCAACCACCCTATATCATGTGCATTCAAGGCCACTCGAGATTATATTTCCTTCTCTCGTTCAAGATACATGGATGAAGATACGTGGACGGTGGAGACGGCATCACTGAATATGCTGAATGTACATTCGAGTGGGCAAGTTGAGGGGGATCCACTACGGCATTGGCGTGGATCCGAGTGGCCTACATATCTCAATCGAGATAACGAGGTGGCGGTGACATGGATGGTGACTTGCCTCCCGAGCCTGTTGCGTGGCGTTTGTTGGTATCTGGAATGAAATATGGGGCTTTTGGCCCAGGAGGGATGTGTCATGTTCTAATTGATGGCAATATCACGATAGAGATATTCCGCCCGTTGCGTCGATGTCCCAATTTTAGAGAGAGTGAACGCAAGTGAGTACCCTCATCTTGCAACCACCCTATATCACGTGCATTCAAGGCCTATTTTTAAAATCCCTTATCTATGAATTTTTCATGAGTAAAACATACCCTTTTTCTATTCAACCTGTGAATATCTTCTTTAAATGGTACTCTTCTAGAAGTATGTAGAAAATGTGTAAAAAAGGGATTTTGAAAATCCCTTCTATTGAACCCATGTGCTACGCTTATATATTTATGAGTGACCCCCTGAGAGTTCAAGTTGAACTTTTGGATTTCCATTTGTCGTTCAAGTTGGGGTTCTAAACTCCCTCTAGTGGTTCGAGTTGGGATTCTAGACTCCCTCTAATGGTTCAAGTTGGGCTTCTAGACTTCTACTTGTTGGGATTTTAGAATCCCCATATGAAAGCCATGTTGTTCAAGTTGAATTATGGAATCCCCATCTAGAAGCCATGTTGTTCAAGTTGGTTTTTGGAATCCCTACTTGTTAATGTGTATTGGTTTCATGCTTTTTAAACTTTAAAAACTTTTGTTACTAAGAAGCTTCTTTTTCTCTCTTTGTCTAGTTCTTAGAAGCAATGGCCTCCCAACTTGTTCACTCCAACAAGAGTTCAAAGACTTCAAAGCATGATGCTCGTGATCAATCTTTTGATTCTAGTGGAAGAAAGGGACACTCTAGTGTTTTAGCACCCTCTCGGTTAGTGCCTCACCACTTAGTCCTAGTTTTCAAGAGAGAAGACTCACTATTCACCTTAAGGGCGCTTCCTATAGAGAGCAACATGCAGAGAAGTTCCCAAGATCAGAGAGACACATCCTTCCAAAGACCAAAGTCGAAAGTCTTCAAAAACCAAGGATGCATTTAAACAAGTTCCTATTAGAGAAACATAAGTCTCTGAAGGTGGTCAAAAGAAGAATGAGTGGGAGGGAGTAGCAGGAAAAATAAAGTATGAACATGGTTGGTCAATTAGCTTAGGTCATCTTGGTGATCAAATACAAATCATTAACCCTACCACTCCCTACTTGTTAGTTGCAAAACACAAGGGACCTTCAAGTGATGATGAGAACAATTTTGTTTTTGTTGGGCATATCATTACTTTGAAAGAGCACACTAGTACAGATAAGATTTACTTTCTCGTTGAGCAAGAGATCTCTTCAAAGTGTGCCATTAGTCTTGACAAGAAGGAATTTTAAAAGAAGGAGGTCAAGACCTTGAAAATTAGACTCTAAATCTACCCCCTTCGATAAATTTGGAGTTGATATACTCAAGTTATGTCTTCTCCCCACTAAAAGGTAGACTCCAATAATTATGACATTCCAACAATTATGATCCATGTAACATGGATGTCATAATCACTGACATCTACCTTTTAGTTTTGGGTAATCACTGACATCTACCTTTTAGTTCTGGGTAAGACTTAACTTGAGCATATCAAATCCAAATTTGTCAGAGGGGATATATTTAAAATCTACTTTTCAAGGTCTTTCCAATGGTATGTCGCATGTTAGGGTTCACCACACAACCTCCTTTTTTTAACAAAGTGATGATATGGCTTTGCTCAGAGGGTCCTTTTTAAGTCCAAATTTTACCTAATATGAAATCTTTATCTTCTTAATGTGCTTTCTTAATTTTTATGATTTTTGGTTTCACAGTTATAAACATAATAATATGGTTGGAATGTGGATATAGCCAACCTGCACACTCGTTAGCTGTGTGGCAAACCGCATTTTATGATCACAAAACGTGATTTTTTAACCTCTAGATCCTTTGATTTCCACACAGACAAAAACACACCTACTTGGTAATGTTTAGAGGACTTATCTTTTCTCTTATTTAATATAGAAATTATCTCAATTAGCAAGACAAATTAGACTCAATAAGGAAATAATAAGCTCGATAAGGAAACACTAGCTTAATGAAAGGTAAAACCAATAAGGAAATTTAGTTTAATCAAAGGTTAACCTACTAAGAAAACAAGATGGACTCAATAAGAATGCATTAGCTCAATCAAAGAAAAAATAATAAGGGTTCCAAGAGTTAGTCTCTATTAAAGTCAATCAGATCCAATTAAAGCCAATACTAAAAGGAGTCTTACTTGTATAAAATAAGTGTAGTCTCAGTTGCATTGACATGAACCCAATTAATCCTAGTTAATGTATATTTACATCATTAGGTCTCAATTGATATTATTTAAGACACTGCATCAAAATTAATATCAATTTTTTGGTTGATTCACCTAAAAGGATTCCAATTAAGATTAGTTGACCTTAATTGATCTCAATCAATCTAAACTAAGAATAATGAACATCAGATGAAAACAACTAATGTTAAATTACACCAACTAATATAAATTGAGTTCAACTTATGTCATTTAAGATTAGTTTAACTCAATATACATTAGTTATAGTATTTTCTATCTAGTTTAACTCATGTCATTGATGGTGGTTAGAAATATGCATTTAAGAAAAAACTCTCTCACGTATCCTTGGAGGAAAAAAGAAAACAAATAAAATGCAAAGTGTTAACCCTATTTTAGGGTTAACAAGGTTTGCCACACCCAATTATTCAAATCAACATCAAATGTGAAGGATGGACACACCAAACTCATGTAAAAACAAGCCACTATGAAGCAATGATGTCTAAATCTCAAACTTGAACGAGTATCTGTAAGGTCTGATGGGTGTTTCCCACTCCAAGAGCATGTGGCAGTATTATAATACATTAATGTACTATGATATGAAGTAATTTACAAGAAATAGGCCAAATATAATCTTTGGGTGCCTACTTGATCATAATTTAAGTGTGTGTGAACACTTATGGCCATGTACATAAGGCAATTTAAGTGTGTGTAAACACTTATGGCCAGATATATAAGGCAATTTCTCTCATAATGCAAGGACACTCTCCCATTATGCAATTGAGCTTTCCCTCTTACTAAGCCTCTTTCTTATGCTCGTGTGTGTGTAAGTAATTTGAGGAGAGAGGAGAGAGTAGTGATTTGAAGTGAGAGGAGTGCCCGTAGTAGTGCAACATGACGGTGTGACAATGCTCGCGAGAGAAGACAAATGGTAAGCTACCCATGGCGGTGTGCTGAGCTTGGATATCTCAAGGTTATGAGCCATCGGAAAGATCCCATGACACATTGAGGTGGAGTAGAGGTGAGTGGTTCCCTCTTTGCTATCTCTTAGCCTTAACATTTTTGGTGCCACTGTCAAGGAGCAATCCCTTGGCTTTATCTGTTTTTCTCTAGTCTACGGTTTACCCATTACTTACACTCTTGAATATGGAGTGCCATGAATGAGAGTGGGATTTGATGGAGATTTGTGGGGAAATGGTGTGATTTTTGTTTTCTTTCTGTCCTTTTTATGGGTTAACGTAAAGCGTATATGCTTAATTTTTGCATGTTATCTAGGTTTTTATGGTATTTGATTAAGTTAGCATGTTAGCATTAATACTAGCTAACTTAATCAACAAAAATTTTCATAAAAAAACAAAACAAAACTCTTGATTTTTGTTAATTTTCACTAATACATTGGTTTTTTTATTAGTGAAGTCGAGACAAAAAAAATAAAAAATGGAGTTTAGAGGGTAGATATTAGGCTCCATTAAACACATATATCCATGATCTTCATGCTTAGGAGACTCATAATGGACAATTTGATTAAGAAAAAACATTAAAAACTTTCCAAAATTTGAATTTCAATTTTTTTGCAAAACAACGTTTTTGGATAAAACCTGCATAATCACGGTCGTAATTATGCAGCCACACGACCATGAATATTAATTTTTCAATATTCCCACTGCCATGATTTTTAGAATTACGAGGCCAAAAATAGTAAACCTTATCTTATCTGATTGGCATGATTCTATAGAATCACAGCACGTGATTGGCCACATCATTGATCTCACCACGATCAGGATCTTGGCCACCATATCGATCGCGACCGAGATCACGTCGCCACTCACTGATCACGACTGTCACGTCACCATTCACAGCCAAGACATGGCCACCATGTCATGGATCACATTGCCACATCACCAATCATGGTTGGGATCACGATCGTGCCACATCATCAATCAACGGCCAGAATCACGCTGCCATGTCACTGATCATGTCCGCCATATCACCATTCACGACCAGGATCACGGTCATCATGTGATCAATCACACAACCGGGATCACGCCACCACGTAACCGATCACGGCCTGCCACATCATCGATCATGGCCTAGATCACGCTGCCATATCACTGATCACGATCGACCACATCATCGATCACAGTGATCAGATCATGCTCCCACGTCATTGATCACGGTGTGGCGCCATGTCACCAACAATCATGACCGAGATCACGGCCACCACATCATTGATCACAAACCGTCAAGATCATACTGCCATGTCACAGATCACGGCAGTGATACCCGACATGTCACCATTCATGGTCGGGATCACGGCCACTATGTTATAGATCATGGTCGGGATCATGATTGCCATGTCATTGATCACGGTCGGGATCATGATTGCCATGTCATTGATTGCCATGTCATTGATCACGGTCGAGATCACACCACCACATCACAAATCACCGGTGGACAGCTGCCATGTCACTAATCATGGTGATAATGATTAGGATCATGATTACCACATCACTAATCACATCGATCATCACGGTCAGGATCAAGACTGCCACATCACCAATCATGCTCGAGATCACAGGGGCGACCCCCACGTCACTGATCACACGATGCAAGCATAAGGTTAAAAGAAGATAGATGGATCATCCCAAAAGTAGCAAAAGAGGGTGGGGAGAAGCTTTTAAGAAGCTAGGAGCTTGCACTTTAGCTCAAGAATCCCAACGTATCTGAAAGCTTCCGGAGGTTCTGTTTTGTACCCATAAGTATAATTTCTTTCATCTAAGGGTCCAAACTCACTGCCTCAACAAGTGCTACACTTCTAAATTACTTATACCAAAAATTGGATTTTTTGCAATTGTGTTTTCTATGAAATATTAAAGCAAGTTTAAGTTTCAACTCTATCACATGGAGGTATCTAAAAGTCACGTGCATAACTTTCAGACTAAGGACACCTGAGAGAAAGGGAGCTCCTTAGCCAAGAAACTTGCAAGAACAAGATCAAAAGAGGAAGGAATGGCTAGATAAACCTTACCCTTCCACATGTCAATGTCTGATTTAGACCTCGAAGCTAGCCATATGCAACCATTGAGACCTATGCCACACATTGAGGCCTCATAGTCCTTAGGGACTTCATACCCGCATTGGACCAACACTTTCCACATGAGTGCTCCACTAGGTTTCACCAAACCCGTAACACTCCCAATGCTACCAATCTCAAGTCCCTTGCATAACACTAATTTCAACGCAATTCTCAAATCTCTTCATCCTTTAGTGAACAAACTCTTTTCACGCTGAATAGTTTAGGAAGGGGGCTCGCACATGGGTTGAAAGAGGTCCTACGCCAAGAAGGAGCTGCACATAGCTCAAGGAATGTCCTTAAACATGTTGCCTAGGAAATATCTAAATATATGAATAAATTTGATGGTTCCACAGACCCAAATGTGTTCATGCAAGTTTTCAAACAACATTGTGATGCTTTTAGAGCAATTGGTTACTTGTCTAAGGTTCAATTTTTCATAATATGCTTAACGGGCAAAGCTAATCAATGGTTTAGCACACTGCAGCCTAAGATTAAAGTCAATTTCAAAACTTTAAAGGCAGCTTTCATCTATGGGTTCTCGAGGCAACGTCATTGGTGGCGTCATAAACTTTACTTAATTGAGCTAAAAACTGATGAAACCATACGAGATTTTATTCTCCGGATAAAAACTATGGATTCACGATGTGAACCATGGGAAAAATTAAATGACACTCAATTGAAACAATGTTTTATAATGGGGCTAAAGAAAAATGGCTTACAATTTGATCCTTATATCTAATCCTGAGACGTTTGACCAATGTTGCAAAAGAGGCTATCTGGTGGATGATGATCTAGAAGTGAGAAATCCCTCAACCAACCAAAGGGTTGTAAATAAATTGATTTCGGATTTTACCACTCAACAAATTAACATTGCTTTAATGGGAAGAGAAATCTGGGATGAAAAAGGAGCTAAACATGAACAAAATCTCTTCCACCTAGGTCATAAAGCCAATGCTTGGATATTACAATCATTGCAATATAAACACAACCATGACACCACACTTTGTCCTAAGGTTTGCATAACCGAACCAACTAAAACACAAACACAAGTCATGCACCAACCTTGTTTGATTGGTACATCATCTTTAACTCAACAAAATACGACACAAATGAATCAGCACGAGATACCACACCCTCAAACCCTGCATACCTAAGAACTCACATTAGAAAGTCTGGTGTCCTTGGCCCTGAAATAAGACCAAATAAGGAGTAGAAATTATTAAAGATGAGACAAGATTGTCACTCCAATGCTTTTACTATCATGGACCACACAAGATAATAGATTGCCCAATCTGGAACACCCCATCACACCAGTAGTACTTGCCAACACTTTGAAACCCCTATGTGTGCAATGTACATTGGACCACTTGTTCAAAGAATGTAGAATCAGCACCACTCAAACAAAAATAGCATTACCAAACACAATAGAATCAGCACACCACACTCAACATTGTTAGTGTGCATAATGGATGGGTAAGCCACCATACCATTGAATGTGTTAACACAACGCATGTGGCACTACTCACATCATATATGCCAATATGCCACACATTCGGAGTAATGTTAGACAATGTGGTTAGTAGATGATTATGTTGATGGGGAAACCCTTAGTTAATTATAGTTAGAAGAAAAGCAGTGGTGGACTTTATCTTATATACTTTGTACCCTGCTTGGAACAAGGCAAGATAATGTTATTAATAGCACTTTGTACCTTGATCAAAGCAAGGCAAGATAATGCTATTAATAGCACTCATCTATGAAAGCCTATAGGGGTATATGGCAACTTCAAGTTAGCAAAGAAGTCAAAGAAGGTATGGGAATGCATCGTGTCCCATGGCCTAACTATGGTGGCTTTAGAGGAAGCTTCTTTGTAGGTATTGGTTGATTGTGGTCATGGGACACCATGACCACAGTTAAGTCATGGTGTCCTATGACCTGACTATTATGGTGTTAGAGAAAGATTCTTTGCAGATAGCATCTCCATCATTGGAACTATATCCAAGCATCTGGGTACTAAGAAAAGAAGGTGATCACTTGTATAAGGCTCCTGATCACTTGTATTAGGCACCTAGGACACCATGACCATAGTTAAGTCATGGTGTCCTATGACCTGACTATTATGGTGTTGGAGAAAGAATCTTTGTAGATAGCATCTCCATCATAGGAACTATGTCCAAGCATTTGGGTACTAAGAAAAGAAGGTGATCACTTGTATTAGGCACCTGGGACACCATGACCACAGCTAAGTCATGGTGGTGCCCTATGACCTGACTATTGTGGTGTTAGAGAAAGATTCTTTGCAGATAGCATCTCCATCATAGGGACTATGTCCAAGCATCTAGGTACTAAGAAAAAAAGGTGATCAATTGTATTAAGCACCTGAGAGGGCTAAGTTGAAGCATAACAAGAAACGCAAGGCACTTCAAGGCAGTAAAGGCATGCCAGCAAAGCGGGCTAGTAGCAGAGGAGCTTGAGAGAGTCTACTCAAGAAGAGGCCAAGAGGAAGTCCTCTTGCCCAAGATTTGTCCTACTTCAGCCTACCTTCTTGTGACTCCTACAAAAGCTTGCCCTCTTTTAAGGTAAAAGGGCTCTAGAACAGTGTTTTCTAAGTCTGTTGTTCTACCTAAGGCAAGGATAGCATAAAATTGTGTGGCCTAGTTTTGTTTACATAGCATAAAATTGTGTGGCCTAGTTTTGTTTACATAGGGTTGCATGGACTTGACCCGCTAGCATGTCCATGCTTGGACCAACTTGCATAAGCCTAACCCACATTAGCATAACCAAACTCGGATTCGGCATGACTAAGCCCAGCTTATGCGGCCTTTTTTGGCATGGAATATGAAGCTTGCTCCAACATTGTTAGTGTATATACAAGATAATGTGGCCGAGATAGCCTAAGTGTGGAGGTCTACCATATCCTTAAGTTGGGAATGGGATGTCACATTGGTCTATGCTTAGGCCTATGTGGCCCATGGGTTTCTACTGTAAAGTTTTCTTGTTCATCTTCTATGAATGTGTACATGTGCATGCAAAAATAAGTTTGTAGTCCTACATAGGAATACATAATTTCTAGGGTAGAAAGAAGGATATCTAGGAAAAGTACAAACTAGGGAAAATGGGATTTGGATATAATATATACATGTTTTTTTTCAGATCTATGGAGTCACCTTCTAGACCATGGTCTAGCAATCCACACGACTACATGTAGGATGAGATGCGAAACTTATTGCGGATGCTTTCCCCTGAGTAGCGAGGGGTAGCCACAATAGATCTTGGCACACCCAACCCATCGTTCTGCACCATAAATTTTTGGAGCATAGCTCTCAACAATATCAATCTAATCATATTTATGTGTAGAAAAAATGTATTGTAACTATGTCCACTCAAGTTGCCAACCCTAGTCTATCCCATTCTACTAATTTTATTTTTTTAATACAGTCGATAATAGCATTGGTATGTGCATCAATATATTCCCATTCCGACACTTGTATTAATGCTTGGCTTCTCTTGAAGCTTATACTGATGGTTCCATATGGATGCGGCAACTGACGATGATACCGATGATGGAAGGGATACAAGGGGGGGAAAAAGCCAAAGACATTAGCATGGGTGTCAATATGGGGTCATTCCCTTGTAGGTGAAAGCATAAAAAACTAATTACTCACCAACAAAAGCAAAATATGGTTATTATCGTCGACACAATGAGAAGGAATTGCTCCTTGAAAAGGCTTCTTAAAAAGGGGGTAGTAGTTCAAGCTTATATTGAGGCGAATTTAATATTCTTTCATATTCTCGTTTATCTTTTTTAACAACATTATTATAGTTCTTTATGTACTTTCTTTCTTTTCTATTTTGTATAGGATGATGATGAAGAGGAGCTTGATGCATAGGGCACTCTAGGATAGTTTTTTTTTTTAAGAATTGTCACATACTTAAGGATATGAGTCCTCTTTTTGTTTACATCATATCCTTAAGTATCCTTAAGGATACTTAAGGATATGAGTCCTCTTTTTGTTTACATCATATATATTATGAATGTACTTTTGTTTACATCATATATATTATGAATGTACTTTTGTTATATATCATATATATAATAAATATACTTTTGGTATTTGGATATTAAATGTAATGTCTTTCTATTCTCTTAAATGTTATGAGATATTTTACATATTGTAAATGTACGTTAGGTATATATCATAAATATTACACTTTTGGTATTCGGATATTAAATATAATGTATTTCTATGCTCTTAAATGTTACATTAGGAAACATTTGGACTAAAAAAGGGCTTTCTTAAAAGAGCCATGTCATCACTTTGCCAAAAAAAAAAAAAAGAGGACCATGTAGGTAAGACATTACGTATCTTCCGTCAAAACCCTCACAACATGTGACATATTATTGGAAAGCCCCTAAAAAGTAGATTCTAAATCTGACCTCTCTGATAAATTTGGAGTTACAATGCTCAAGTTATGTCTTCCCCACTAAAAGGTAGATTGTAATGATTGTGACATCTATGTGTGACATCCATGTTACAATTACATCTTCTCCACTAAAAGGTAGATTCCAACAATTGTGACATCCATGTTATGGGTGTAATGTATAAATTTAAATGGTCATTTCTCTCCTCATCATCTTCACAATTTGGATCCACCTTAAGGGAGACAAATATTCAGAGGACATCATTAAATTTTGGTCACACTACCTTTGGTGGATCTTTCTTGGAGATGCATGCCACACATCAGCTTATAATATAACAATGGCATGCCCAAGTGAACAACTTTAGAAGGTCTTACAAGATTTTCCCATAAAGGGGGCTCCAAGTCCCAACACACTTGACTAATTGATGGGCTTCTCATCCTTAAACCTCACACATCTACAATTTCTCTATTCCCCACCACCCATTGGTGTAGATCACACATATCTATCCTTAATTGTTCAACCCTTCGTAGACATTCCTCTTCCCATATAGAGATTCACTTTCATCAAGATCTAGAAGATGTTTATCAAGAAAACCTTGAGACACTACACCCAACCTCTGAACCCCCCAATCCAATATCACAGTTTAGCTCACAACTTTTTACATGATTCAACCCACATCGCTTTCCCCTCTTCACATCACTCTAAATCCAAGCCTTCTTATGGATCATTACCTGAACATCTAGTTGGTATGATAACGATGTATAGCCTCAAGCCTACACATCTTACATGCTATAGCAATGGAGCAAATCATAGTGCAAAGGATTTAAACCAAGTGGGGATAATTCCTAAGTAGATTAAGGTTAGAAAAATTGAAAAATGGTCAGCTATACAAAAGAGGTTATGGCAAAATTTTCTAAAAAAATTATGAAATAAAATTCATCTTTTATTAATTAAAAAGAGTAATCCCCATCGTTAGTGTATTCTAAAAGTGTCATTTTCATTTATGCATAGAAAGATGCATATTGATTATTTTTATAAAAGAGTAATTTTTCTATTAATAAAGTGGGAGGATGACTTCTAAAGTTCTATTGACCCTTGTTGAGCCCCAATAGCACTAAGACATGGAGGAAACTCCTTGATCCCAAGCCACCAAACCCAATCATTGATCTCATTAATTTTTCAAACCTACGCCCAAATAAATGTGATTGGTTTTCTAATCATAAACTAGACTTGCTTCTCTCATGTAAGTCCTTCAAAGGATCATCATGTATAAACCCTCTTCTCTGAAAATCCATCACCATGAATGTGTGGTGGAAGCTCAACCCGAAGGTCATAATTTTTGCATCTTGAAGAACGCCCAAAGGCTTAGATGTGTTCCCGAGCAAGCTTGGCCACGAGGCTTGTGCGTATGAGTGGTGGGCTACCCCAAGCCTCCCACCAAGCCTTGGTGATTATGCTGACACTAGCACCACCATCCAAGATCACAGAGACCGTAAGTAGTCCATTGTACACGACAGGTAACACAACGTTCATTTCGTCACTTTCAAGGTAGTGAGTGCCCCAGCTTGTTCATGGGCACTTTTGGATATCCTTTTGTCTTGGGTATGAAAGGAGAGAGCTCAATGGAGCATCCTCCTCTTCAAGTTCAGGCTCAAATGTGTGGGCTCTTAAATTCCCATGCGTCCAATCAGATAAGTCTCTTCAAAGTTGAGTATTTTCTTGTAAAAGAGAACTCATCGAGACTCGAACTTCCAAGGATAAGAAGGTTGTGAGGCCTGCTATGTCCCGCGTGCAATATTCATGTTCGCTTGGCTCGTACTCACTCGAAAGTGGGCTTGGACCTGCCAACGTGTAGGGGATGTGCACTGATCCTTCCCTAGGAGGCGGTGCCTCTGATGAGGTCAAAATGAAGTAGTCATCTATCACATCGGAGAAAATATTGTGGTAACTATAACGACCCATGGAAGGCCAACTTTCACCTCCCACTGAGTCTTCCTTCACTACATCTAGCAATACGGAATCTAGTTGAATTGGTTCCAAAGGCAGAGGCTCTAGAGCTGGCTCTTTTTGCAGCCTCTTTAAGAATGGTTATGGTTTCAGTCAAGGCACTAAGGTCTCCTCATTGGTTATATGATTGGCTCTAGAATGGTGTCAAGGATCTGCTCAGTCGGAGTCAATGGTTCGTACTTGACTACTTGCTCAAGCACTGACTTTAGTTCAGCATGGACCTCCCTTACAAGCTCTTGAGCTTGTTTCATTCGCTCTTGGGGTTTTCTTTGAAAGGTCTGTATAGTCAATGGGTTTCATCTCTTTAAAAAGAGGTTGGTTTGAATAGGAGATCGCTCGTTATTTCCACGAGGGAGGTAGCTTCGAAGCTATCACCTGAACTGATTGTGCATTGCATTTTCGCGTGCTCTTCAAGGTTTTCTTCTTTTTGGACCTCTAGTTCTGGTCTTTTGGCCTTTTCACGAGCTACTACAGTCTTTTGGGCTTGCGTCGCAAGCTCTTAGGATGTTGGCTTCGAGGTCGAAGCTTGAGATTTTTTCTTCTTTGTTGCCTTCGATATTTCTTGGACTTTTTTTGGAGCCTTGTGATAGCATTAATGAATAAGTCCACCTTGTACACTTTTAGTAAGTTAAGGCTCACCGAAGAAGTGATGCTCCTGCCACTCGGATGATTGTCACTCTATTGGGAGAATCCTTGAAAGTATGTTCAAATCCACAATTGTAACATGTGCCTCCATATGGAATAACATTGGGGTTTGGCACTGGATTTAAAAATAGAGTTGGGGCACTAGGTGTGCAATGGTTCCATGAGGACACTCAACAACACGATGTGGACCCTTGTAATGGAAACATTACGTCGATGGCCTACGTGCCATATTGTTGAGGTCTATCACTCCTTGTTGCACCATGGCTTCGAATAGAGAGGTATAGTCTATGGCTAGGAGTTTCCCTGGATATCCATATGAATCGTATTTCTCATATGACTCGTAGCTCTCATGTTCACGACTCTCGAAGGCCGCTGGCAATGTCACCAAGTATTGTTGTATTGGTGCATTCCATGAGGAACTGATTCGGGTGGTAATAATGGAGGTGGGTAGTGGCGGTCTCTGTATACACCTCTCGGTATAGGGTTCTAATGAATGGGCACTCGATTACACACCGGTTGAGAAGTATTTGGTTTGGGCGGTAGGGCTAGTGGTTGCTTTGGCACTGGGAGCATAGGTCGTGGTGTCGAGTTTCCTTCGTACCAACAATGAGCTGTGTCATGGTTCTTATGGCACTAGTAATAAACACGAAATTGTTGTTATCTAGATTTTAGCATAGGACACTCTATACTTGTATGATTCATACGACAAATTGCGCACAAAACCATATCTTTGTGGAAATAGATAGGGTGTCCTACTTGAGGTGGTGGTTGGGGCTGGCCTTGAAGTTGCCCTCTTGCCTAAATGGTTGAGCAAATTCTCTACCAACTTGTCCATGCTCATGTTCTTGACTAGGACTGTGGCCGCTAGAGCTTGATAGGCACCCTTAGCTGATGAGGCTTCGGATGATACACCCCCTATCTCTTGGTTCAAGTGGACGAGTTCTACGTCCTTGTCTTGCAAGTTACCTACCAAGTCTATTGACTCACGACAGGACTCATTGAAGATGTAGTAGCTAGACCTATAGAGATGGTGGTCATGAAGCCTCTTACTATTAAGACTGATCCATAAATCCATCAATGAATGATAAATCATCCAGTCTCTTGTGGGTATTGTATTTCATGTGGAGTTTCTTGGTTCTAGCATGGTTTCTCCCTTCTCGAGGTTATACATCTATGCAATGGGGCTCCATCTGGCTCCACTGGGTGAGAATCCCTCAATGATAGTGTTTCTCAAGACCTTGTAGCTAGCCTTTTCAAGTGGGCTTAGAGATCTAAACAATGACACTTGTACTATATTATCGGCCTCGCTTTGAGGCAACTGCAAACATGTTATGAGATTGCTCTCGTGGATCCATTTATGAGGAGGTAGTCCTAGATATAATCTCTTTACATTTCCCTTTGTTTCATGTTCCTCGTCCAAACGGACAAAAACTAGAACTCGGTTTTGTGGTAGAGACACTTCTATAATGAGCTCCTATGGAGATTGAGACCCATGCTTGTGTAGTGTGCGCTTACTATTGGGTATATTATGGAACACTTGTCCTTGGTGTGGTACAGCAAAATAGACATGTCTCGTTTGCCATAACTACGATTGTTGGACTGCTTGTTGGTAATGGTCAGCTTGGAATAAACCCAACTCAAGATCGATACCAAATGTTTGAAACATTGTGGCATCGAACATGGTTCAACCACTTCTTGTGGACGCAAACATTGAGGTTCTTGCTCCTGCTTCTGCTCCTTCACTAGAGATGTGCCCAAAGATAAGACGATTCAATGTCGCCTTCATAAATTCAAGGCATCGTCGGTGAATTCAAAGTTTTGAGAACCACGGGCGACTCCTATTTCCAGGTGTTCTATTGTCCCTCTGCTCTGTTTCGTTAGCTCGTTGGAGGTGGATCCTAAGGTGTCTAGCCTTCTTAACAAGGGAGCACTCAGCTGAGTGTTGGTCGTTTGCTAAGATCGACAGCTCGGTTGGTTTGAGAAAGTGTGGTTTAATGCGCTACAATTGATTGTATTATTGTTAACAACAATTAGTCCAAATCGGGTTTGCATCAAATATCCTTGGTGCTTCTAGATCAGGTCTAACAATGATTTCAGACAAAAAAAAGTATTATTGCTAGGCTCACATATGCAGGTTCACGTGTTGGGTTCATGTCTCTAGACTCACGTCTCTAGGCTCACGTCTAAGGTTCATGTCTAATGTTCACATATACAAGCTCACGCGTCCAAGCTTATGCATGCAGGTTCACGTGTCAAGGTTTACGCCTCTAGACTCACGTCTCCAGGCTCACATCGACGGTTCATGTCTATAGGCTCTTGTGTCCAAGTTTGTGCGTCTATGCTCACCATGTGTCCAAATTCACACCTCCAACATCTCTAGGCTCACATCTTTTTTGTATGACTTGATCGCACGTACTAATATGAAATAAGCCTACCTGGGGCCTAAAAATCTAGGAAGTGGACCTATGACACGGTTGGTGTGCACTTACTGGGTAATAACTACATTGAAAGGACAAGAATTTTCCTTGGAGTTTGTAGCTGGTATAGATTGTATGCCATGAAAAACTTCTAAGGACATAAGTAGGTATGTACGTACGAGTCTTTAAGGCAATAATAATCGGTATGTACAATGTTAGAAAACCTATCTCTAGACTCAAGTCTACATGCTCACATCTACAAGCTTACATGTCGAGACTCATGTCTTTTTGCACAAGACTATGGGCTTAAGTCCCCTACCCAAGAGCTAGTTTAGCTTGGTTTTTTTTATGATTTTCATGATTTTTTGGACTTGATAAAGTGTGATTAATGATCTTGATCCTAATTCATGATTATAATGCTAGTAAATAAATGTTCTTTGGTGGACTTGCATGCTTCTAAGCTTCCAATTCAATACTACATGAACAAATTATGAAAGAATATGAAATGCATGAACCAAAATTCACAATCCCACTCTAATTCACCTTAATGGAGCTCAATGCTCATGTTTTCGAAGTGGATTTGCATGCTTCTAAGCTACCAATTCAACAATGCATGAACAAATTATGAAAGAATATGAAATGCATGAACCAAAATTGACAATCCCACTCTAATTCACCTTAACGGAGCTAAATGCTCATGTTTTTGGAGTGGATTCTAGTCTTACTCACAATTGCTAAGCTATTCCTTGGCTCAAAAAATTGAAATCTAAGCCTCCTGGGCTCCAATTTCATGCAACTCACCAATGAAACAAGGTTTTGCCCTTCCAATAGCAACAAAACTAACACATCCAAGGCTCCAAAATCATATTTTTTTCGAAGTGTGACCTCCTCATCAACATCAGACAATATTAGGTGATCCTAATAGCTTGGAATGGACAGATGAACGGAGCTTAGCCTTAGGCTAGTCCCCGGCAACGCCGCTAAATATATTCAAGTCAAGACCTTACCTTTGCCTTACCGAAGCATGTGCCGTTGGGTCTTGCCTTGGAGCCGCAAACTGCAACTTTCCTATGTGGATGTGCTAGCCCATTCATCGCATCCTCGCTCCATTGTCACACCGGAATGCTCCTTTGCCAAAAGGTGAAGGGAGAGCTCTCTCTGCCTTGATGGAGGCAACAAGAGATTTGTCTTCAAAGTGGTTCTCTCTCACAAAATGCAAGGAAAAAATAACAACTAATGTAAGAAAACCTACAATCAAACCTATCTAGCATGCATCCATCAAGCAAGCAAGATTTGATGGCATACAAGCAAGCAAGAAGAGGAAAGAGGAGAGTTCACAAGTAAACTCTTGCAAGGGGATGATTGTCCATTACTTATTGTCAAAAATGACTTATATACAAATGACTTCACACTAAGTCGGCCAAATTTAAAAATGCACCTACATCTATGACTAGTCTTAAGCAACTATGTACACAGAGTCTATAAACACAGTCCTTATTTGACTTCAAGCATATAGTAAGGTTGCTTTATATGTTCCAACGCCTTCTTACAAAAGACAAGTACCCGTTTAAGCGAGTAAGATGGCAATTCATTTTACAGTAGGTTGGGCGGGTGAAACCATATTAACCAACAGAGTGGTTAACAGTACTTTTCATCAAGGATATGCTACAAGCATCCGAGCTATTTGTAGTTAAAAAGAGCCAATATAATTTGGATTTGTATTAAGCTCAAAATGCCCGCCCCTTTTTATCAGTCAGAGACGGCGAAAGGATCTCTACATTGCATTTATGCATATAGAGATCGGTTCGCATGCCCTTTTCCATAAGAGGTGAAGTCAACTGGCTCTACACTCGTCATCATCACTCATTTCAAGGGCTGCAAACCAACGAGATGTTTAGTGGTTTTAACGCAGTATGATCACCATAAATTGAGTCAAGGTCATGATGAAAGTGTATGCACGTGAAGGTGGAGATAAGAGGAACTGAGTGGGGTTGTGGGGGAGAGCAAGAACGTGAAGGTGGAGATAAGAGGAACTGAGTGGGGTTGTGGGGGAGAGCAAGAGGCCCCATCAAATAATCCACAATGCTTGGATTGCCCCCATATGGGAAACAAGTCAAGTTGCAAGAGGAGGGCCAACAAGACAACTCATGCATGGTCCCTCCAAGAGGCATCATCTCCCATATCTAGTAGTGTGTTGCGTCCTCCGAGGGCCCGTGCATCCCCGACTCTATTGGGTCCATCTCCCAAAGTACAACAATCAAAGCACAATCGGGTGCACATGGAAGATACATATGCAATGTGTGCTAGCTCACTGCATTTAAGTCACCCAAAAGGAGGATGCCTCCTTGTTAGGAAAACTTCACAATGTCTATAAAAAGAGGGACATATGGTCCATGTCTCATGAAAAGGTAGATGTTTGATGTGCAAAAAAACACATTGCAATGTATATTGTCTAAGGTCTTGGTAGAGCTAGGTGAATCCACATAAATCACGCCTCCTCATCCCACCTAACCACTTTGAGCACCATCACATTTGAGGACTAAACAATACTACCACTCCTCTTGACCCTTGTACCCCCCTTGAAGTATGGGTATGGCCTCTATTAGTGGACTCCCATATGTAACCTAATGCCTTGGGTAGGCCTCTCTCTATGTAAAAAAGCACATTCGTCTTGTGTAGGTCCATGCAAAACCTCCAAGATGCTACCATTGTCTCCCACTACATATAGGTATGGAATGCTTATGTGGTTCCATAGACCCCATGCCCCTACGCACAATGCCGCTTAGTAATGATGGCACGATCATGTTTATACACTACCCATTTTCTCACACTTCGTGCTTCCATTACGTGAACCATCCCAACTTTCCTATGCTTGTATAGACTTACAGGTATACACTACTCCAAAAAACAAGTAACGTGAGCAAAAAAAAAATGCTTTATGTGCAAGTTTCTAGTTCATGTTTTCATATACCAAAAAGCACTCTTCTCCTTTAACTTAAGAGCATCAATTCATAGCTTCGTCACTCTTCTCCTCCATGGAGTAGCCTTCTTCGGCACTTGAAGCCCAAGCCCCTTATGAGAGGGGATGGCGGTGTTACTTGCATGGCTCTCTCTCTCTCCCCACCCGAAACCCAAATATAGCCTCCCTCCAAGAGCAGCCAATGTTGGGGTAAAGGCATTATGCCCACCCTTATAGTGTGTACAAGCCCATAAGTTATAGTACATAGTACACTTAGTACTTTTAATGTACTAAGTGCACTATGTGTACTAGTGCAATATACATGTGTGATAGGGGAGTCACACACTCATGCCTCATGAGTTGACTTATCCCCACAACTCTCTCTCTCTCTCTCTCCCGTGCTTCTCTGTGTATGTCTCCCACATGACCTAACCCTACTCTCCCATCAACTGGTATCAGAGCTTTGGTCACCAGGTTCTCCTCCCTCTTCTGCTCTGCTGGCCGCCCCCCCCTTTTGATTCCTGGTCGCCCTGCTGATTCCTGGTCGCCCTGCTCCTTGCAGCACAAAAGGGGCTGGCCAACCAGCTGCCCACGTAGCCAGCCCACGTGGCTGCCCAGGCTGCTACTCGGTGAAGAGGCAAAGGAGTACTAGTCTTCTTCCCCCCGTCCATATTGAACCTCTGCAAAACTTTGCCAATGTATTCCTTCTGAGACAAATACAACACATGCTGATTTCTGTCCCGAAGTATCCGCATACCCAAAATGCAGCAGCATCAGCAGTCAACGTCAGAATTGCCCCTCAAATCAGAATTGCCCCTCAAATTCAACCCAAATTAGAGGTATTTTGCTTCAATTTCGAGAATTTTTATGTCCATTATTTGCAATTGAGCAGGTACAGGTGTTGAATTGCTCAATTTTGAGCAAAATTGACAAAATTGGGTGACATTGGTCACAATCAGGATCAATTTGCAAGAAATTGGTCACAATCAGGATCAATTTGCAGGAAATTGGATGTCGAAATTTGGGGCTTTTGATGTAATTGTGCAATTAAGCACTCATACATGCTGTATGATGTGAAAAATCGCACATTTGGGCAAAATTGCAACAAATTGCAGTGCAAATCAAGGGGCTTTTGTGCCGATTTGGTTGATTTGCATGCAGGCGATCGCATTTGATGCTGTGGATAATGTGCTGATGCCTTACAAGCACTCAATGTGCCTGTAAATCAAGGGGCTTTCATGTATTTGATGTATATGTGGCCAGGGGGAAGCATCGTGAACACTCTGGATGCCTTCATGTGCATCAATGTACCATGCATGATCAGAAATTGATCTCAAATCAAGGGGCTTTTCAAGTTTGTATGCTTGTTGAGCTTGGCAAAGCAGCAGGCAAGACATTTATGCCTTGAATCCTCAAAAATCAGCTTGCAGTCAAGGGGCTTTTGCCCAATTTCTGTTCGGGACTGTTGTATGCAGTGTACGGGACTGTAAAAGTCTGATTTTCACTCATTTGGACAGCCAGGAGAGCATTTATTGCTATTGTACCTGCTGGTACAGTTTTGGTACAGATTTGTATAACTTTTGGCATGGCTGTACACTGATTTGATAAGCAAAAGGTTCAATTTCAGCTGCTGTACTTGCCGGTACAGGTTTGGTACATCACAGGTGAGCACTTGGTACTGCTGTACAGTACTTTGGAAGGGCAAAAGCGCACATTTAAGGTGCTGTCCAAAATCTGCAGCAACCAGATTTTGGTGTTTTCATCACATAAAGTGGGAGAAAAGTTGCATTCTTGCTTCCGCAGTGGGAGATAAAGCTTGGGAGAACAACTGTGAGCACTTTGTGTGCTTTTGGTGCAGTGTTTGCACATTTTGCAGGGAGTCAAACATTGACAGGTTGCATTTTGCTATGGCAACCACAGGTGAGAGCTCTTCATTGCTTCACATCAAGAAGCTTGAAGGCTCGCATAATTATGATATTTGGCAAACCCAGTGCTACAATGTGTTGCTCCAGAAAAAGCAGCACAAGCCTATCAAAGAAAGGGGTGTGATGCCCGCTTCTCTTACTGCTGAAGAGTGGGAAGATATGGATGAGCTGGCAAGATCTACTATCATGTTGTCTGTGTCAGACTCATTACTTTTCAGCATTCGTGAAGAGAAGACAGCTTGGGGAATGTGGCAGAGATTGCAGGACTTGTATGCCCAACAAAGTGCCTCAAGCAAAGTGTATTGGTTGAAGAAACTCATAGGTCTTCAGATGAAGGAAGGGGCATCTATGACAGCCCATCTCAATGAGTTTAATGGTGTTGTCAGCCAGGTCATTAATCAAAAGTTGGCAATGGACGATGAGTTCAAAGCCACTTTTTTGTTATGCACTTTGCCAGAGAGTTGGGACACATTCAGGACAGCCACTAGCAATTCGCATGCTATGCTGTCATATGCAGATGTTGAGGGTGCTCTTCTTCAAGAAGAGATGAACAGGAAAAACAACTCTGTTGGAAAGTCCAATGCAATGAATGCACGTGGGAGATCCCAGCAAAGGGGGAAAAGCCAAGAAAGGGGAAGGAGCAAGTCTCGCTCCAAAAAGGATTTGGAATGCCATTATTGTGGCAAGAAGGGACACATTAAAAAGCAATGCTACAAATGGAAAAATGATCAAAAGGAAAAGGGAAAAGGCAAAGACAAAGAGAAAGATAAAGCCAAAGATGTAAAGCCGAAGGGCAAAAGTGGAGTCAAGATTGAAGAAATCAATGTGTCACATGCAGGTGGCAGTGAGGATGGGTCCTCTTTACGTCTTCACTTGATGCCCATTCACTTCTTACAGGTGGTCATGGTATGCACTCATGGATCATTGATTCAGGTGCCTCCTTTCATGTCACAGGTTGCAGAGACTTGTTTGTCAGGTATACTGCTGGCAATGAAGGAGTGGTTTATTTGGGTGATAACCATGCATGCAAGATTCTTGGCAGAGGTGATGTGAGGCTTGTGTTTTCAGATGGCTCACAGCTTATGCTCCATGATGTCAGGCATGTGCCTAAGATCAAGAAAAACCTGCTTTCTACTGGACAGCTTGATGATGCTGATTATGTTACCACATTTGGTAGTGGAAAGTGGAAAATTAGTAAGGGCTCACTGGTTGTTGCCAGAGGCTCTAAGGTGGACACTCTTTACTTCATGCATGCAGGTGTTTGTCACCATGCTAATGTAAATGCAACCGAGCTGCCGGAAATTTCTATGTGGCATAGCCGGTTGGGACACATGAGTGTCAAAGGAATGGAGCAATTGTCTCGTTTGGGTTACTTGCCTTCTCTAAAGTTTTCAAGTTTTCAGTTTTGTGAGCATTGTATATATGGTAGGCAACTACAGTGCCCGCACAAGAAAGCTCTTGGACAGAAAGATGCTCAGTTAGAGCTTGTGCATACAGATGTATGTGAGATGCCTCAGCTTTCTTTGGGAGGGGCAAAATATTTTGTGTCTTTTATTGATGATGCCACACGCAAGGTGTGGGTTTATCCTCTTCGTTTGAAGAGTGATACATTCTCAGTGTTTGAGAAGTTTGTTGCTCTTGTTGAGAATCAAACTGGCAAAACACTGAAGGCTTTGCGTTCCGACAATGGTGGAGAATATATGTCCAAACAGTTTCAGGACTTTTGTGATGCTAAAGGCATCAAGAGGGAGCTCTCTACTCCTTATGATCCTCCACAAAACGGGACAGCAGAGAGGATGAACAGGACCATACAGGAGAAGGTCCGTTCTATGTTGTCACATGCTGCATTACCTCATGGTTTTTGGGCTGAAGCTGTTATGACAGCCGTTCACCTTATAAACAGGTCACCTAACACGAGGCTTGGTGGGAAAGTGCCAGAAGAAGTATGGACAGGGAAGCCTCCGTCATACAAGCACTTGAGAGTGTTTGGTTGCGTTGCGTACGTGCACATACGCAGGGAAATGCGCACCAAACTTGATCCTAAGTCTCACAAATGCATATTCCTAGGATATGGTGACAAAGGTGAAATGGGGTATAGACTTTGGGATCCCATGAATAGAAGAGTCATACGCAGCAATCATGTCATTTTTTATGAAACATGCATGTATAAAGAGCCTGCAAGGCAACAGGAGCTTGGCAGAGTCATCTTTGATGATGATGGACATCATGAACAACAACAAAGGGCTGTAAATCAGCCATTACAGCAGGAAAACCTGCCCTTAAATGGTGCTGAAAATGGTCCAAATGGACAGCCAGACATGGCAGAAGATATCCCTATGGATATACCACAGTTGGAGGAAATACCGGGCATGATATTTCAGCCTTATGGCATGGAACAGGAGCCACCAATGGGTGATATGCAGGCTGGACAGCAACCTGCAAATGATGGTCATTGGATACGGAGGTCCACAAGACCCTCCAGAGCCCCTGACAGGTTTGTTCCAGGGGTTGACTACTTGATGCTCACTGACTGTGGGGAGCCCTCATGTTACAAGGAGGCTTTACAGAGGGCAGACAAAGCTCTATGGGAGCGTGCCATGAAGTCAGAGATGGATTCTCTGCACAAAAATGGAACTTGGAAGTTGGTGCATTTGCCTGCAGGCAAGAAGGTTTTGCCATGCAAGTGGGTATACAGGCTCAAAGTTGCATCAGATGCTAAGCCAAGATACAAAGCCAGGTTAGTGGCTAAGGGCTTCAAGCAGGAATATGGTGTGGACTTTGATGAGATCTTCTCTCCAGTGGTCAAAATGACCACACTTAGAGCTGTGTTGGCTTTGGTTGCGCATGATGATCTGGACTTGATTCAGATGGATGTGAAGACTGCTTTTCTTCACGGTGATCTCCATGAGGAGATATATATGCAGCAGCCAGAGGGTTATGCAGTGAGTGGAAAGGAGAAGCTTGTATGCAAGCTGAAAAAGAGTCTTTATGGGCTCAAACAGGCACCAAGGGAATGGTATCACAAATTTGATACATTCATGAAATCTCAGAAATTCAGGAGAAGTGACATAGATCACTGCTTATACACCAAGAAAGCTTTGGATGGCAGTCTATTGATCCTCATCTTGTATGTTGATGATATGTTGATTGCCGGGAAATCTCGTAAAGAGATGGATTCCTTGAAGAAGAGGCTGCATGAAACCTTTGATATGAAGGATTTGGGTGATGCAAATCACATTTTGGGTATGCGGATACTTCGGGACAGAAATCAGCATGTGTTGTATTTGTCTCAGAAGGAATACATTGGCAAAGTTTTGCAGAGGTTCAATATGGACGGGGGGAAGAAGACTAGTACTCCTTTGCCTCCATATGTGAAACTCAGTGCTATGGACAGCCCACAGTCAGATAGAGACAGGGCTGATATGGCCAAGATTCCGTATGCTTCAGCTTGCGGCAGTCTCATGTATGCCATGGTTGCTACTAGGCCGGACATTGCATTTGCAGTGGGAGTGGTTTCTAGATACATGGCCAACCCTGGCAAGAAGCATTGGGAAGCAGTGAAAGGTGTCATGAGATACCTGAAGGGCACACAGGATATGTGCATTTGCTTTGGCAAACAGGATGCAGTAGTGCATGGTTACACAGATTCGGATTATGCCGGTCATCCAGATAACCGGAAGTCTACTACCGGTTATGTATTTACATTCACAGGAGGTGCTGTGTCATGGATATCCAGGATGCAGAAGTGCACTGCCTTATCTACTACAGAGGCCGAGTATATTGCAGCCACAGAGGCTTGCAAGGAGGCATTATGGCTATCTCGGTTAGTGGTTGATTTGGGCTATACAGGGGATATTCCATTGTTGCATTGTGACAGTCAGAGTGCCATCCAGTTGGCAAAGAACCCTGTCTTTCATGCAAAGACGAAGCATGTGGATGTGAAGTATCACTTCATCAGAGAGGTGATAGAGAACAAGCAAATTCAGCTTGTTAAGATTCATACGGATGACAACCCGGCTGATCTATTGACGAAGAGTTTGCCTCCGGAGCGGTTTGCTCATTGCAGACACTTGATGGGCATTGGATGAGGCCAGTTTCAGCCTTGATATGGCCTTGTATATTATCATGTACATGCTGATTTTTTCTTTTCCTTTACTTAAGGGCACTTTGCCTTTAAGTGGGAGGTTGTTGGGGTAAAGGCATTATGCCCACCCTTATAGTGTGTACAAGCCCATAAGTTATAGTACATAGTACACTTAGTACTTTTAATGTACTAAGTGCACTATGTGTACTAGTGCAATATACATGTGTGATAGGGGAGTCACACACTCATGCCTCATGAGTTGACTTATCCCCACAACTCTCTCTCTCTCTCTCTCCCTTGCTTCTCTGTGTATGTCTCCCACATGACCTAACCCTACTCTCCCATCAGCCAACCATAGGAGGATCCTCTCTCCCCCCCCTACCCTTCAACTAATACAAGTATCTTTTCTTTGGAGGAAGAAAGGAAGCGGGGGATGGTCTTTGCCTTCCTTTCCTTTACTTGTCCCGAGGAAGCTGCATCTGAGATAGCGGGCCTAGGAATGGCCTCCCTATTTCCTTCATGAGAAATGGAACGGGTTACTGTAGGCCCAAGTGAGCATATTCAACCAATTTTTTTAAGAATAGCACCCCTATTATTGGTGTTGTACTGCCTCATGTCATGAAGACAAGCACATGATGCATCAATCCTCTAAAAGATAGAGTGCCTAACCCAGCTTGGAAACTTTGACTCCATGGTGGTTGCCCAGCTTTGGTTTTACTTAGAGGTCTAGAGTGTGGGGGTAAAGAAACACATGAAGACCTTACCAAAATTTTGCATATTTTATGTGCAAAACTAAAATGGTGAAGCACTAGAGTCAAGAGCAAAGCCTTTGCCTCGATTACAACCGGTACAGTCCCTCAAGACAGACCATATCAACAATAGCATGCAAAGACTTCCTTTGGAGAAGGTTATGGAACTCTTGAAGAAGTCAAGCCACATCATACTTCAAGAAATTTTAGTACAAAAGCATACCTATCAAAGATTGGAGAATGTATGAGAGATGATACTCCTACAAAGATTGTCCTCACATTTGGGATTGCAAGGAGGCAAAAAAGTGACCAAACATGGTTTACTTTGTCTTTATGGAGATGACCCCATTTCTTATACATGTCTTACTTGGACTAGTTCCTAGATTTGGGCCGACAACAAGCTCCCACTACATCACTACATGGTGATTAAGAGACTAGTTCCTAAATTTGGGCTAACAACAAGCTCCCACTAGGTCACTACATGGTGATTAAGATTGTGATCTTTCTCCACACCAGACTGGGTTTGATCCCACCCTCCCCCTCACTCCATAAAAGAGGTGAGGATTGTGTGTCTTCTATCACCAACCTGAACATTTCCTAGTATAAAAGGTGTCTAGTGGACTCCAAGACATCTAAATATTTGAAAAATACAAGCTTTGGGAATGGGGGATTATCCAATACAAAAAAAAAACCTAGCCCATGAAGCTTGGTCTAGGCACTCCAGACGGTTTCTTGGATACAAAAATAGGCGTTGGAGCTCTAGTGTCAAGCGAAAAGTATGTATGGCAAGCTCCCAAGGATTTGGGAGAGATCTAGAACTTAAACATGGTTCTACATGGTGCTCACATACATTTCTAATAAAAGTGGAATACAAAGGATCACACTCCTAAAATCTAGGAGGGTTACTATTTGTGGAAAGCCCAATGGAAATTCCATTCGTGTCATTATGTATGTAAGCTAAGTAAATGGAAGGACTTGTTGAAGCACCTTTGACATGATGTCTACAAATTGAGATATTTTGAGAGATGAAGTTTATGGATGGGAACCATCTCTTAAATTGGGACATGTGGCGTAACAGAGGATCAAAGTCAAACAAGTGGCCTCACACTTGTCACCTCAGCTCTCCACTTGTCATAAGGGTTCATGGACAGCTTTATGGACTTATGATTCAGCCCTACGGCTTATTGATAGCTATATGGACTATTGAATAAGCTATGTTGACCGGTATCCACACAGAATATACATATTATTGGCATTTTCACGGGGCTTTTTGATGACAGCCTGTGTATATGAATTATTCATGATTGTCTGTGGATAAATCTGGAGCTTTTGCTCCCCTAAAGCTTGCACATGATATTTTTCTCCTTGGGTAATATAATACTCTAGAGGAGGGGAGGGGGGGGTGGTTACCATTCCAATTGCTATTTTCCTCCTTGGGTAATAAAATATTGAGGGGGGGTGGTGTGTGGAGGAGAGGGGGGTCCCATTCCGGCCGCTATGTGGTGTCAGACGTACACATCTCTCTTTTACGCTTTTGTGGAATTAAGTGGCATATGTTTAAGGCTATGGCCAATTTAAGTGTTTAATTGCATTAATGGTCAAGTGTTTTGCGAAACCCCTCAGAGCTATATGTGCCAACCAAAAAAAAAAAGCTCCCACCGAGTTGTTTACACTGCAAGTCTCACAAGTCTGAGGATCAAGCACTTGTCCCTGATTCTAGACATGATTTGGAACTGTAATCTGATCTAGCACGTTTTTTTATTCTTAAAAACACAAAAAATTAGTAATTTAAATTTAATCTTCCATCAGTCATTGGGTGCAAACGCAGCGTGTAGCTAGCAGTTGGTTTGAGCTTATCTCCGTGGTCAGCAGTCCATCCTACAAATGAAAGGCCTTCAGGAAAGGAAAACGTACTTATGAAAACAGGGTTTCGAGCTGCTGGGAAAACACGCCACCAACGCTGCCTGCCACCATCACTCTTCCAACTCTTCAAGCTGAGCCCTTCTTTTCACTGCCTTCTTGGCTGCAATCTTTCTGATGAAAATACCCCAGCGCAAAGCCGCCTTGAGCTTCAGCCAACTCACATAAGCCTTCCCAGACGAACGCACTCCATTCTCACCATATGGGACAGCAGGAGATGGTGTAAATCCGGAGAAGTATGCATCCTCTCCCTGTAATTGGAAATTTTCTGGAAGATACTGCAACCTTAGAAGTTGTTGCACGTCCTCACTACCTAACAGCTCTAAATTCTTAGCTCGAATGTCCTCTTCTGTAAAGTAGTGATCAATAGCAGGAGTCATAGGGTCTTGTACTCGTATGCGTGGCCATTCAACAGAGCCTGCCTGGAATACTTGCTGAGATGGTGGAGCAGATTGAAAACCAAAAGATTTACATACCATGGACTGAGGAGGGCCAAGGGCAAGACCAGTTACAGGAGCCTCATTGCCGTTAGGAAAAGAGCCTTGAAGAGGCATATTTGAGGATGCCTGAATCATTAGATTGTTTCCTGTGCTGAACATCTGATTGCTTTGAATTAGTTGATAATCTTGATTGGCATACCTTATGGAAGTTTCTGCATTGTAGTTGTAAAGCTGAGGTGTAACTCCAGTGGCTGCAACAAGGACCCCCCTTTAGAAGCATGGTGCAATCGCATGCTAGAAATAATCTTCTTAATCAAGGCAGACACTTACCTGGAGTGTGTGTGACAGTAGACGTGCTTTGGAAATGCCTTAGCTGTTGAGGCGTAACCAGTGGTTGACTGTACATCAAAGACTGTTCCTTGATCCCACTCCAGCTTCCACCAGTTCTTGAACTCTCGTTCTCACCATGCACAACTGCAGGCTTGTATGTATTTTCAGAAGCAAGGGCTCCACTATCATACACTGTGACACTGGACCAGTTCTCGTACGCGACCTTTACCAGCTTATCAACATACACCTGTAGAAATAAAGCACTAATTGGATCAACTACAGCTGAGATAAGCCCCTCAATTGCACAGAATGACATGTTAAGCTGGATAATGTACCTTCTCATTTTCTGTCAGAAACTCAGCAGATCTGTAGTGACCATTTGAAGTCACACCCATAAGCTCGTAAATGTTATTGAATATAACACCAAGACTATGTGAGCTGTCTGCATAGAAGGCATACAGCTTGCTACTGAGGACACAAGTCTTTGCGTGTTCCACAGTAGCCTCCCACATCTTGTTTGACATGCCAGTTCCTAGAGTCTGGATAAAAAGAAGCATCTGTTACCAAGGGCCACCAGAAACCCCTCTGAGATTATTTAACTTGTTGCAACCAAGTAAACATTATACCCTTACATTTCTCAGATTTTGTTGATCCATCACATAGCATCTAAGAAAGTCTTCTACAGTCTTGATACCATTCTGTTGCAGCCTCTTATGGAAAGCTCCATCTTTACCAACCTTGTCCAATCGCCACACTTCATCGTTCAAAGCTGGTGGGTAGTGCTTTTTGTAAACTGAAAAGCATATAAATTATTAATACCCTGCAAAGAACCGAACTCTAAAGAAGAGGGAACAGAGAGCAAGAGAGACAACTCACGTTCGCCTCTATGATCTTTGACAATGAAAGCATCTGTCTTGCACTCTTGGATGCGAGTGCCTTCACAAACTCCAGATGCTACTCTCACTCCTAGTCTGAACTTCCTGCTTCTAATCCAACTTGAATTGTCGGTGAACATCAATTCACCCAGAGTACCAACCCCTTCCTTAAGTGTAATAAACAACTCCCCTGTGAGAAGGGGTCTCTTCCCATCACGCTCTTTGACCACATGATTTTCAAAATCTTCTGCAGTCCATTGTTCATCATCGTTAGCAAAGTCTCCGTCCAGAACCACCACCTCTAGTTTGGCAGCGGATTCCGGCCCTGCTGTAACAACCTGCCCGGTACTTCCATCTTCCAGAACAACATGTATGGGCAAACTTAGCTCTCCCTCCACTTTTCCACCAGTAAACAGAGGAAGCGCAAGCTTATTCCTAAGAATAAGCCGCAATTCTGAAGAATGTGACTCCTGTATTTGTCTCTGAGGAGTTCTGAAATTCAAATAAAGAAGGCAATCATGCATGTTAAAATAGCCAATTTTGAGTGCATTAGCACTGAGACAAACAAGCACAGAACAGCTTGAGGCACTTTTAAAATAAATAATTTCATCAAGGCATTCTCTCTCTCTCTCTCTCAAAGTTGCTACTTGGAATTGTAATGGATCTCTACGCCTTGATGTAGGGGCTTTTGAGGATAGTTTCACTGGGAGGGACATCATCTTCTACTCTGAGACGCGACGCATCAGGCTCCTGGACAGTCCATGCCACATGTTAGTGGATACCAATGGGAGACAGCTTGTAGACAGGAGACTCGTTCAGAGCATAGAGGATGGGGCTCAGGAGGAGTGGCAGTATTGTTTAGAGAGGAGCTGCAGCCACTGATACATATAGTAGCAGAGATGAGCAGGCTAGGTACATGTGGGTTAGACTGAGGGCAGAGACGGGCAGATATCTCTACATTGCTATATGCTATTTTGCTCCTAGTACATCAGTGTATGCATCACCTAGCGGGCAGTCTCCCTTTTCTATTTTGGATGATGACATTTGGGAGTTCTCCAGGGATGGTGACATCATTCTCCTGGAGGACTTCAATGCCAGGACCGCCCATAACCACACAGTATTTTATGATACCTCAGAGGAGATGTTGAGGGAGCTTGATGTTAGGGATATGGGCCTGGGAGGCCCTTGGTTTCTATGATTTCCCAGATGGATACTCATCTTTCTCATGGGGTACGGTGTGCTATTGGTCAGATGCGCACATCCTCACACCAGCTAGAGATTGAGACTGGCAGATTCAGAGGAGTACCAGCTGAGGCCAGGATTTGTCAGTTGTGCCAGATGGAGCCAGAGACAGAGTTACATTACATATGTCACTGTCCAATATATTATGAGATACGAGGCCGTTTTCACTGCCTGTTCAGAGAGGGTTTCGGACCACTTTCCAGAGTCATGAGATACCACAATCAGAGATGCCTCGGATTATACTTGCTGGAGCTGCGTAGACATAGAGAGGGTCTCTTGAGAGGGAGGGGATCAGAGAGGGAGAGACACCTACAGAGGCAAATTATAGACTTCTTTCGACCAGAGATTGAGCAGTCAGGCCAGCAGGCATTGCAGCTAGCCCCAGAGTATAGCCGCACCAGAGGTACACTGATTGATCAGGCTATAGAGTTGGGGCGGTCCAGGCGCCCCAAGATGAGAGGCCCATCTTGACACCGGGCGGCGGAAACTACAACAGAGGATCGGGACCATACTAGCACGGCATGGGAGACGTCCAGTCAGAGTACTCACCATGGAGAACATTGAGGATATCCGCCATCGACCGCTGAGAGACATCCATCTTTGGATAGTGATGTATATGATGCTTACCTTTGTTGCTGGAGTTTTCCTTCCCAGATGTTATCCATTAGGAGCTCCTAGTACCTTACTTTTCCCCATAGTTGTTGTTTCAGTTTCAGTTGGTTGTTTAGTTGTTTTAGCTTTTCTTACACACAGACATTGTATCAAATCCACCAATTGTTGTAACCTTTTTGGTCTCATAGGTCATTTTGGCCTTTTGAAGATGTTAATATATCATTTCATTTCTCTCTCTCTCTCTCTCTCTCTCTCTCTCTCGGTCGTATATGCCCCCGCAGCATTCTGCCGACGTTACACAAACCTCTTCTCCTTGAGGGGCCTCTCAAAACCTATTGTCTTCCATCCCAATCTGTCTACACAACTTAGCACCATCCTCTCTTGGAGAAGCTCCGACAGGGAGCCTGGTGACGCTCACATTGAGGGTTCTCCCTTGTCTCCTCATCTAGTGTAGAGACCATAATTTCACTTGCATTGTGGACTGGTTTGCTTTTTGGCCCCTCCACCCACTTGGAAGCAGCTTCAATGTCTTTGTGAAGACCATCATTATCGACCTTGATTTTTGTTTGATCATCTATGTCTTCATGAAGTTTTGTGTTTGCCTCTTTAAGTTATTGTAATCCCAACTTGAGGGCAACTTATGCTGACACTTCCACCTTCTCCCTATCTACGAGAGGCTTTTAGCTTTGCGATTTCAGCTTCATGTTGGCTTTCAGCCCTGCGATTTCTTTCTCGTATTGCTCCTTTATTCCAGCAATCTTTCTCCATGTTCTTCTCCCGGAGCATCAAGATGTCTCGCAAGATGATAAATCCACTCGGGCATAGGCAGGGAGAGAGAGAGAGAGAGAGAGAGAGAGAGAGAGAGAGAGAGAGAAGAAGAGGTTTAACGTCGGTAGAATGCCGCGGGGGCATGGGACACTGTGGTTGCATCCTAGGGGTTTTGCAGAGACCTACACATGAGCGGATGTGACGTTTTACACAGATACGCACCAAAGTCATGAGAGAGAGCTACCCGATGTATCAGGTTAAATTTGGAAGTGATTATAGAGGGATTGTGGCTAGGCGCCACTGGGGTCTCTCTATATAGAGATTGCTCTGATCTGGTTCCCCTGCATCTCTTCCTAGCTCGGTGCTGTTCAATGCTTTGGAGGAATGACGTAGGGGTGCTAGCTCTGGTCATGTGGTCTTCTTTATCCCATCGTGAGTCATCACACAAAGAGATCTTGAGACGGCTCTGTATTCCCATCAGGCCTTGACAATATGCACATTCAGTGAACATCACTATTTACCGGGCAGACTTCTTAGTTTTCACTTTTCATGATTTGATTCGAATTTAGCAGGTGCCCGAAGCATTTCCCACCATAATACTCACATTTGTATCATCATTGGTCACATGGGCCATATCGTCCCCTTGCAGACACTAATAAACCTCCCTCCCTCCTGCAGGTACAGGTACAGGGCAGCCTGAGAGTCCCAAGACAGTCCAGGCAGCCACATGTGAAGGCTCACATGTAAATCGCTTAGGAAAACAGGCCGGACATATGTTTACGGGGCCTGGACAGTGGACAGGGGCATGCAAGTGGCGGGTAGCTGTCAATGGAAGCTGGGCAGCAGTGGAGCAGCCTGGCAAGTTGCAACCCTTTTGATGACTCATGAAGCAGTCGGGCCACCTGGTAAGTTGCAACCCTTTTGGTGGGCCATGAAGCAATTGGCGGGCTTCTGCCTGACCAAACCCACAGCCCTAGAGGCTGAAGCCTGGCAAGTTGCAACCCTTTTGGTGGGTCATGAAGCAGTCCGCGGGCTGCTGCCTGACCAAACACGCCCCCACCCCAAAAGCTCCTATAAAAGGGGGTTTGGGTTTTCATTTCAACCATCTCATATTTCTAGGAGCTCTACCATTTGGAGTGCAAGTTTACATGCAATTTGGGCTCGTTGGAATCAGATCTGCAGCTAGTGGAATATAAAACGAAATCTGGGAAGGTTACTCTCTAATTACCTTGGGTAGCCTAACATCCTTGCAAAAAAGCACGAAAGGAGAGAAAACCATGTGGCATGCCAAACGCTGTAACCAACATCATCAAGAACCACGTACAAGATGACCCATTTCAACTAATGACAGAAGCCAAGACACAGTGTGAACTATCACTGCTGCAAAGCCTTCAAAACGAAGAGCATTCTGTATGTCCAACAAACACAAGTTCACTTCGATGCAATTGCGTGATGCTACAACACTAGTAAAGCGTACTGCAACATTTAAATATAATGTTGCCTGCCTTACAGCCGATCTGAATTTGTTGATATCATTGTTAAAACTACTGTTTTCCCTTTTCTTTTCCCCTTCGGACATGGAAACTACCAAGGAGATGTCCGTTTCAGTGACTATATTAGAGTGAGGATTGGAACGCTGTTCTCAGTCTTCACATTATACAAGTTGTACTTGCTAATGATGTACCAACTGAAGCAAGCAATATTGATTGCAACAAACAATGCAAACAACACGCTGTTATGGCGAGACATCGATACATACAAGAGATTGAATAAGACAGCAAGTGATCAGAACGCTACGAGAAAGATCGTGCACTACAACTTACCAACGTCTTTGCCAGGTGGATAAGGCTACCCAAGCATTTTAGTTATCTTTTGTATTTTCAAAACATAAAAACATGTTTCTGAAATGTTTCATAAAAATCATAGATGTTTCATCCAAATATGCCTTTAAAAATGCCAGATATGATATGCATAATAAACTTGACAACTGTGGTTCAGTGTGCAATACGTACATTTTCAATTATCCGAATCATGCAGTACCTGCTTTCTAACAGTGACAAGAGCATAGATAAAAAGAAAGTCAAAGTTCAAACTTCAAACTTCAAACACATGCAAAATATGTAGGAAACGTGCTGCAAATGCTGTGTTGTGATCCCTTCATCTTGATATCCTAAAAGTTGTATTCCACATCTTGTTTCTTATCGTTCTTTATCTTTCCAAAACCTACACGAATGGCTACCCCCTTCCCAACTTTCCATGGAAAACCCAATGAAGATACACTAGAATTCTTGGATGATTTAAAGATAGCCCATCTCATTTCTGGGAGAGAGACACTAAAGAAATTAAGGTTAGGGCTTTCCCCCTTGTTCTAAAGAAGGAAGCTAGAACCTAGTATGGCACCCTTCCGCAGGCTACCAAGGATGGATGGGAGATACTTCGCCAAGAATTCTTACAAAGGAAATACTCCACAAGGATTATGGCAGCAACTGCTCCTACATCAACATGAGTCTCTCCAAGATTTTCAAAGGTATGAAACTAAATTTCAGGATTTGTGGACTAGATGGAGTGCCTCTCTTTGACTTGAAGAAGCACTATCAAATTTTTTGAAGAGGGACAGGTTTGTTACTAGTTTATTTCCTCCTTTAAGGGATAAGGTAGAATCCAAGTTTCCTACTAATTTTGAAGAGACACTTAAGGTGGCTAGGAAAAAAGACAAAAAGTTGAGATACCAGGCACATAGGCCTAGACTAGACTTGGACATGAGAAGGAGAGAGGAAGACACTTCTGAGGCATCAACACTTAACTTGGCACAAAGAGCATCAGTGGCCTTAGGAGTACCACCATTACCTGTTGAAACCTCACAACATGAGCTTCTCCATAAATTAACCCAACAGTTGGAAAGCTTGAACCTCAACTGGATGCAAAACCCTAGACCACAAGCACCACACGAGGCTGAAAGAGGACCAAGAAGGCAACAGAAGCTCATTTGCTATTGTAATGAATGAGTACATGGGATGTATAACTACCCATATCCAAGAAGACCTCAAAGAGATATGTACCCATTGCGTCGACCCGCTCAACCGCTTCTGAGAGATAAACCTCCACCACAATAGACAGCTACGATTCCACCAGTAGCATAAAATCGAGTGGTCAATGTGTTAGGCCTCGACACACTTGAAAAAGAACCCATAGAAGATTTGGAGGCCATGGCAACAATCAAGAGGACTAGAGCTCAACATATGGAAGACAAAGTGGAAGATTCAAAGAAGACCATGAGAGAGAAGAAAAGCCAAGCCAAGGAGAAAGGCGAGAGCAACAAAAGTGTCAAGAAAACCAAGAAGACTAAGCGAAAGATTACTATGGAAGACTCTCCTGTGGATAAGATGTCACCATTTGGCCATCCATTTGGTCCATTTCCATTTCTGGTGCCACTTCTATGGGACTGTCACTCCATAGAGCGGCCACATTTGTGCCATGTTCACATGAGGCAAGGCCGGTGTCTCATGTGAAAGGGCCAATCATTTTGTGTCACATGGACGGAAACCAATTTCGTACCACCCGTGTGTGACCAGGATCGTGCCATATGGACAAGAGCCTGTATCGTGCCACCCGTGTATAGACAGGAGCCTGTATCGTGCCATCCGTGTATAGACAGGACGGTGTCTTGTCCATGGGACTGTCACTCCATGCAAGGACCTGTGTTTGTACTACGTCTTGCCTATGGGACTATCACTCCATAGGAAGGCCAAGATTTTCACATTCTATCGCACCAGTTTTGTGCCCGACTAGAATGTTTTGTACAAGTTTCATGAAAGGGAAATTTCGTCCATTACATGTGCACGTGCATCCATCTTTGTATGCTAGATTTGTTTTCGCGTGATTTATTTTCGTGTGATTCCCGGTTATGTCATACCAATGCACTTCTAGTGTACCGTGGGTGTGCCCGTCTTCTGACATGTTTTATTGCATGTGAACAGGTGGTAAGTCTGGCATATTCATTTATTTTAAATGTTGTCATTCTAACCTTTGTATTTATAAGGCTATGTTCACACTCATTAAAGCTATTAACCATGGGTACTAATAAGTGTGGGTGCCCAATTTAATTGAAGAAAGTCGTGTACTTACTATGTAAATCACACACATAACTCGACTGGAAGGGACCACGTAGGGAAGAGCGTGGAAGGAAGAACCTTCACCAACTTTCTCTCTCCTGGTAGTCAAAAAAAACTCTTCTTCTCTCTCTTGCTAGCTGCCGGCGTGCTAAAATGGAAACACCCCAACTCTCTCGGGTTGGCTGGCCGCCGGCTTGCTAAAATGGAAGCACCCTGACTCCCTCTACCTGGCGTGCTGAAACAGAAGTACCAAAAACCACTCTTTCCCTCTCTTTGAAGGTGCTACAGCAAACCCGACTACACTCTTTCTCTCTCTTCAAAAAAAGGACTGCAGAAAAGACCCGACTCTATCCTTCTCTCTCTTCAAAGGAGCTGCAGCAAGGCCCCGACAGCACTAGCTCTCTCTCTCTCTCTCTCTTTCTCAACCCTTGTGCAATAGAGATTACAGCTCCGTACATCATGTACCAGCCCGTGAACCAGCCTATAGGCTGCACCATACAACTTCACATGGAAATGGAAAATAATTCATTCATGCTGTAAAAATCCAGGTTTTCTCCTCTTTTATCTAATAAGATTTTTGTATAAATCAAATATCTTTATTTAGTTTTACAGAATTTCTTTTACAAATGTTTCTTCTCTCTCTCACTCTCGGAGTCTATGAGAACCAATTGTCCCTGTGTTTGCCTTGACCGTGCTCTCAAGTTTTGAGAGCCAGTGAAGGTCAGTGGGCCTAGGAATTTGGGAGCAATGCTTCATTTGGAGAACCAGGTTTTCTTCTCTCCGTGGTGAATCACCCTGCCACGTGTTAGTACGAGCGTGCCTACTGGTGCACGGTCCCGGAAGACCAGTGTAGTGCGGGTGCCTAGCCCAATGAAGGTGGGAGACTGCCTGTGACACGGTCTTCATCTGCAAATGGATCGTCACCGATAACATCTACAGTATTTTGGCACATTTGTATTCACTCCATGTATGGAGGAGTCTCACTTATGAGCCCTTGAAACTTGTAATCATCAAATACTCCAAGAAATACATATTGTATTGAGGGGGGAGTCGGCCCTTTCCAGCCCCAGTGGTGGTGTTAAGTTGTGCCTTGTTATTTTCAGATTTTGTGGATGATTGTGCTATACATTAATTGTCAAGTTTAAGTGATCTAAATTTGTGCATTTGTTTTCCGATTGTGGTTGGTCTCCAATGTGGAGCAGTAGCATAAGAGTCTCAAACCTTATAATCTTTCCGTTAATTTAAATTCACAAAAGTCTAATATTACTTATCCACAACACTTGGAGTTATCACCCCTTTTAAGGAAGCAATGGGCAAAACTATATAGCACTAGGATCCCCAAGAAAAAGCATGTTAGGCTTATCAATTTAATCAAATCCAATCCCCACAAAGATGTTGTCCCACTTTTGATGCTTGGGTTAAGAGTCACAAGATATCCAAGGTGTATGTGGATAGAGGGACCGAAATGTTTGTAATGTCAGAGAGAAATACGCATAGATTAGGTCTAAAGGTCATTTCTCCATCCACATTCAAGGTAACTTTGGACAACAACTCCACCATAAAGTGTTTAGGTGTCATTAAGAACGTAAGAGTCATTGCTTGTGCAGTGGAGGTAGAAGTTGACATGTATGTGATTTCTAACATAGGAGAGGGCTACCCGATTATACTAGAAAGGCCTTGGCTCATAGCCATGAATGCAGATCAAAGGTGGGATCTTCTAGCCCCATGATATGTGCAAGGATAAAGAAGTGGATTTGAAATATGAGACCACAGTAGATAAAGAGAGTCGTGAATACTCGACCACTGAGATTGAGGAAGAAACATTTAGCACTGACAATGATAATGCATTTGATGCTATGGCCCTTACTTTTCAAAATAGGAAAGCTCAATATCCGTTACTCCTATGATTTCTGAATAACCAGTGATGAAAAGAGTGGGATACCTTTTAAGCATATTGATGTAAGCTCCTTGCTCTTCTAGTGATAGGTTTAACACCAGCATTTGTTTCAATTTCTCATCAGTTCCTACATCTATCGATTGTAGTGTCTCTAGCTCCTATTTAGCTTCCCTATTTTGAAAAGTAAGGCCCATAACATCAAATGACCTATCATTGTCAATACTAAATGTTTCTTCCTCAGTCTCAATGATCGCGTATTCACTACTCTCTTCATCTATTGTGGTCTCGTATCTCAAATCCACTTCTTTATCCTTACACATATCATAGGTGATTTTCTTGCTAGAAGACCCCTTACATCCATATTTGGCCTAATTGGCAAATTAGGGCGGTTCATCTTGCTAAGACGGACCTAATTGATAGAGCAATTGTAAACTGAAGGTCTTGAGTTCAATCCTCAATGGGGGTACCAATTTATGAGGAGAATTTTCTTAAAAAGTAACCTCTATCACCTCCCAAGAGAACCACACTCACAAAGACAACCACTAGAGAATTCTTGATCTTAAAGAAAGCACAATAGAAGAACAAAACAAAGGCATCCACTTCATAAACACACAACAAAATCAACTCACCAATGAAAACCAATGCTCGAAACCATGTGGCAGTGGACATAAGCTTGCTTTTTACTGGTTGGAGACAAAGTATATGGAGATGAAAATTTGTGGGCTATACACTAATCACACATGGATGAGTTATACACACCTATAATAGCATTAGCAAGAACCACATGGTGGAAAAAATACCCCGAAAGCACTAGCACATGGGTTGATAAGTAGAGATTTGTAGAGAGCTGGAGTGAGGGAGGAAGCATGGGGAGAAGACTAAGGACTTTATGATGATATGGATGTTAGAAAGAAAGAGATTAACATAAGCTTAAGGGCTAAGGAGGAAAGAAGAAAGATGTGTCCTCCTTGATGGTGATAGATACTAGATAGCCCCTTTTTATAGGTGGAAAGGGACTTCCTTAGCAATATATAAGCAGTGTGAAAGTGGTTTGATAAAGAGGTTGTAATTGGACCAAGTCTTAGTTGTTGCTAGGTCCAAGGTGGTGGAGAAAGATTCCAAAAAATATTACAATTTTCCATTTTAGACAAGGTTTTCAAAGGTCATATTAAATAGGTGTGGGGTTAAAACATTACAAAGTGGGGAGTGTGCTTGTGGGTAAGAGAAGAAGTGAAGAAGAGATTTGAGAAAGCTATCCAGAATTTTTGCAAGCCACAGTTTTGGTTGTAACTTTTTCTGTGTATCTCAAATTGAGAAGCTTCAAATAGCAAAGTTGAAGTCCGTGACCCGTTCTATAGAAACATTTTACAAGAACTACTTCATAGATCGTGTACTTTGATTGCCAAATTTCGAGTGGAAAATGCTTAAAAATTCAACTCAAATTTGCCTACCCTAAAACAAAAATATTTTAAGAGGGCCTCTTCATTTTTGCATTCTTTATTTTGAAGATGATTCCTTAGTCACTCACCACAAAAGAATAAGACATGTGAATACACATGGTGTATGGACTTAGCACTTTAATGCAAGGTCAAAGTCGTCCCCACTTGTAAGAGCATCTCAGCACTCCTTTGTATCCATCTTAAGCAAGATATGCATGCATCTCCTAATAATGTTAAGATATTGGAAAATATTGACTTATTCACTCATTACATAATAATGCATATCAATAACTAAGGTATGTCTCCCACCCATCCTTGACTTCATTTTGTGAGACCTATTGGCATGCACTTGGTTTGTCAAGAGTTATTTATGAATGCATATATTTCCCCTTAATAGATTGAAACGTTTAAAGAAGGCCTCGTTGTTTCACACGGTCCTAGCTTGGCGTATGCTACATTGGTATCAGAGCTTGGGACATGATTCAACCCGACTTGACTATATCTTTAAGTTCATGTATATTGTTTAAAGGATTGCTAAAGACTTACTAAACTCAGGTTTAAAGAAGGCCTCATTGTTTAACACGGTCCTAGCTTGGCATATGCTACATTGGTATTAGAGCTTGGGATGTGATTCAACCTGGTAACCTAGGGTGAGAGCATCCTGTGGATGGTAAAGCTAAGATCGGGAAAATCCGCTCACCCCTCCAACGTGCCATCAAGCTCCAAACACATCACTAAAGAAGAAGAACCATTCGAAGAAACGCTTCCACAAAAAGAAGACGAAGACAACCAAAAGTTAAAGGAGCAGATAAGGCAACTCCAGATTCAATTTGAAAGACACTCTTGTGTGTTGGGCACTTAGCCCTAGGCCTTTTATGTACTCACTTTCATCTTATTATTATTAGAGAGCACATTTCCAACATCTAGCTCTCTCTCACGTTTCTTTGTTCAAGCTCTCTGCGCGCGCGCGCGCGTGTGTGTGTGTACAAGCAAGCTCCTCCCAACCCCAACAACCCTCAACCAGCTAACGCAGCTCCAAAAAGGGAAACGCAAGTACTAGGACTTGGGGAACAGCAAAACACACATGCCAAGAAGGGTCTACATGTGAAAATGCAGCCATCCTCACACCCAGGTGCTAACCCACAAATTGACCAGCCCCAAGAAAACACTCATAACAGGCCGCTTCTTCATTGCCTTTAGGTCAGTCAGCTCAGCAGTCCACCTCAGGTCCAATTCAGCCCATGACAGTCCAGAGCTAACTGCAGTCTGCTCCTGCTCCTGCCTTTGTTGCCACGATCGCCTCTGACAGTGCCACTATCCGTCGAAGCTACCCATCATCAATCCCTCTCTATAGGCATTAGGGCTTTAGGGAAACATTGAAGCTTGTGGTTCTGTAAAAAAATTTGGGGTTTTTCTAAAATATGGGGAAAATCATCAAATTGAAGCTCCAACATTCACAAAATTTTAGGGCTTTTCAAAATTGAGCCTCTCACACTAAATCGAAGCCTCTACATCCCCAAAAAATTAGGGCTTTTCCAAAATCAAGCCTCCCACATGAAATTGCAGATTTTGTAGTGCCATGGAAAGTCCAAACATCTGCAGTAGGGCATCGCAACAAAATTTGTATCAGCACTGGCATGGAAATGTCGCCGAAAGAGACTACTGTTCACCGACATACATTCAAGGGGACCTCGTTAAAACTTCCAAAATCATCTTCTAATTTATATTATGTTTGAGTCGTGGATTCTCTGCCTGGGAAGTCCCCCAAAATCTGAATTAAATATTTTGTTCGTGTTTTCTTTTTGTAATGCTCCACCATTCCCTCTTTACCCTACTTAGGGCAAGGGGGAAGGGGGGGTTGGGGGGAGGGGGGAGGGGGGGTCTTGATAAATTGATGTAGGCTGTCATCTGGTGGGCAAGCTCATATATCAGTCTCGACATAAGAGTTTGGGTGTTGGCATCATTGTGTTCTTTTGTATCACGTGATTGCAATTTAGAGTCCATATCACTATGACCAATGAAGATTTGTCGGGCATCACCTCCATCACTCCGAAGGGGGGTTGTTGGGTATTTCAGAGTTAGTTGGTGTGAACACCGTCTTTGGGCGTGAACAACCCTTATTTGATTTTGGTCAAAAGATAAGGCTTGATGCCTATAAAAGCGTGTACTTAAGTGGTTCTAATAACATTGAGCATCATTTGAGTTGTGCAATCTTTATCTCTTGTTTGCTATCATATCTTTATCTCTATCTCCCTCTTATTGTCTCTATCTTTCTATGTTTGTGCACCAACTTGTCATGGCTTGAACCTCCATCTCTTTGCACATGCTCCACTCCTAGCACCGTGAATGCTAACACATCAGTCACTCCAATCTCGTTACTCACATATGTAGATGATGTAATTCTCTTAGCATTCAGCCAGGAGGATCGACAAATGCTGATGCATGTGTTGGATCACTTCTGTAAGTGTAGTGGATTATCTATCACTGTGGGGGAAATAGGATTATGATTGCCAAGAAATTGAAGCGATCAAGCACTTTAAGTACCTGGTCACTGAAACCGTATCCAATCATAAATGGCATAAATGCTCCCAAAATAGACCGACCGCTTTCTATGCATCTACATCCAGTTTCTATGCCTTAGAGAGCAAATGCAGTCATGCAGGTAATTGTCGATGCCTTGGTCAAAGGGTCTTGTTATATGGGGCACAGGTGTGGGGAGGAAGCATCCCAAGAACACTAGGAATGGTCCGAATGACATTAAGAAAACGCTAAAGACATTTCTAAGAAGACACATGGGAGTCAAAACTACTACCTCATATTCCATCCTCTCATTAAGAAAATACTAAAGAAGACAGGTGGGAGTCACAGCTACTACCTCATACTCCGTCCTCTTGTTAGGAACTCGGAACATGCCTTAGGAACTCGGAACATGCCTTGGTGGGGAAGTGCACCATTATATCACAGAAGTGAAGCTCGTTATACCAGTGAGATTCTCGAGGCTTGCATGGGAAGCATGATTCAGACCGCAAAAGAGACCATCAAAAGCAGACTCTGCTTACATCAAGATGCATTCATGACATATGGGCTTGGTCAAATGTTCTGATGCAGAAGGGCCACTGGCCTTCCCCCGGAAACTATGAAGTTATATGTCAAACGACTCCATCCCCCCGATGTCTTGCTAAAAAATTGGTAACAGGCTCCAAAATCCAATGAGGTTAAAATCGCAACACTATTGTACACACATCAACCCTCATGCAACTTGGGAAACCACACTTGCAAACACCAATCTCCTCATGGGCTAGAGGTACAGTCACCTTGATTTACACCAGATTCCAGCATCTTGTGGAGACTTGAGCTTGGGAAGGGGAGGCACAAGAGAATGTAGCTCATTATGAGATATCAGCATCACATGAAGCATAAGAAACAATCAGAAAAGTACTGTGCGATTAAAGGGTAAGTCGCACTCTCTTCACATCAGGGGGAATTGATTTGACAAAGCTCAACTATACCACTGATATCGAAGTTGCAAATTACTGAAACAGAAGCAAGTGAATACCAAAAAAAAAATCTTCAATTAGATGGCACTTAAAGTAGAAAAGTGGGGACAATGGCATCACTCAAGCCTTAAAACTCTCCTATAAAATATTTTTTTTGTAAAGAAAGACCTGTGAATTACCAACATAAAAGATTGAATAATAAATAACTCAAAGTGCAACGCCAGAGAATTCCAAGTGACCCTACATAAAAGCTTGAATAAATAACTCAAAGCGCAATGCTATAGAATTCCAAGTGACCCTGCATCTACACTGACCTTTCTCCATGCCTGTTAGGGACCAGCCTTGCAAGGGCACGTTCCACTTCCTCTCCAACCTACATGAGAGCATCAAGAATTTTTCAAAGTTAATCTAGAAGATATGTGCGCACATACAAAAAAGGGTTTCTAAAAGTACAGTAATATGAAAAATCAGTGATACTATGCCACCATATGTTGGCATTCACAATTCTTTACAACAGAAAAAAGGCCCGTTGAACAAGAACCAAAATCAAATTAGCTCCCCCAAAGACAGCTCAAAACACGGACGACAGTGGCATATCATTACACAACATAATGCAAATAGAATGAACACAAATAACATACCCACCTTCTCAAGACATTGGTCATAAAAACCCATGGCATTCACAAATCTTTACAGCCATGCTGAACATAACCAAAACTAAAAAGCTGTCCAGAGGACCACCATCACATCATTAAACAACATAATGCAAATAAAATGAATGCAGATTATATTTATTAGCCCTACCTAATCAAAGTAGAGTGCCACAAGAACCTCCCAAACATAGGAGCAATTCAAATCTTCATCAAACAATCTACCAAACTCCTAAATCATCAACAGCAAGTCTCGATAATGGGTGAGCTATTCAGCTTGCCATTCTGGCTAACTACTGTAACGGATGCTTCATGAGTGGACACAAGTCGGTCATAAAAAAGCGTGTTTCATCGTTTCGACACCTACGAGACATAAACCTCTTGGCCGGGAAAGTTTCTATAAAAAAAATTCCTTTTTTTTTCCTCAAGTAGATCCTTCTGTAGTAGCAACTTGAGTGCCCATGGACCCTCTCCTTCTCCTCCTCTTCCTCTCCTTACTTCCCCTCATCTTCTCCTTCCTCCCTTCTTCCACTTCCTCCCCTTCTTTTTCTTAGCCTTCTCCTCCTCTACTTCTTTTCTTTTCACCTCTTCTTCTCCCATCTCTTTTTCTTCCTAATCCCATAGTTAATCCTATCTTCGTCATCTCCTTAATCCCACATTCTACAATGCCTAGCTGCAACAAAAATGATAATACCTAAAATGTGTGGAATGATACCATATTCTAGTGGTGTGTGTGTGTGTGTATATATATATATATATATATATATATATGTTTTGTGTGTGTGTGTGTGTGTGTGTGTGTGTGTGTGTGTGTGTGTGACTTTTTGAAACCTGCATTTTCTTTAGCAACGAGCAAAACTTTTGAAAAAAAAAAACCTTTGAAACCTCGAAACGTTTCTTGTGACTATGACACAAGTACCTACTCACCCACTCGCGGAATGTAAATGCAAAGTTTGCATGCATCATAGCCTCACCATCGACATTCTTGTAGGCACATCTCTAGATGGAGAGGCTATGGTGAGTGAACGCTTGGTCCAATTTAAGACATCACCAAGATTCCCTTGAATGTGCAAGCACAACAAATTGTCCTCACTGTCGAGAAGTCCTACTCTATTTGACAACCTAAACCTTGCCAGCAGCAAGGCCCCTCAACCTCTTAACATAATGAGCCCCAAATTCCTCTCTCAAGAAGGTGAAGAAGGTTTTCATTTGCCTCGTGAGAGTCTTATTAACTCACTTTCATGCACCTCATTGTAAATCTACTTGACCTATAAGTCAAAGAGCACTTTAATGCACTTCAAAAAAATAAAAAAACACATGGGAAGAAGAATGTAGCAACAACAGGTCCTTCTCATGTTCATTTAACAACAATCCTACAACAGGAAAAGCATGCAACCAGAAAGCTAATATCTTTAATTGCTCAAGTGTTGCTTCGATGTATCACATGAAGAACTAGGAATCACCATCTCATTTTAATGATTGTGTCTATGTTCTTATGGACCCCATCTCTTCTCCTCCGTTGCTCTAGAAAGTCTTAAACAATGTAACCTTGCCCATGATTGGCAAAAAATAAACAAAAGCACAGAAAAGCTCACAAAAATATAAGAAAAATACAATCACTCACAAAATCCCCCACCGTGTTTAGGTATTGACGCCTCACTAACTTTCTCACTTATTAACCAGCCCTCTCTTTCCTTCATGACCATTAAACATTTACCCACTATCCTGACCAACAACAACACAACTTTAAAATTCTCCCACAATAAAGTTTTTCACTTGATCATAAGGACGTAATCAACATCAAGGAGGAGGGAATGTTACCCATTTCTGGGATTAAATGATAATGCCACTAATATTCTACAACAAAGAGCAAAGATAGATACACCAAAAGAATGTATGATCAAGCTATGAAGCAACGGTGTCCATATCTACAACTTGGTCGGACCCCTGAAATGGTCCAACAGAATACTTATGGTGATTCTCACTCAAAGAACGTGTGGCAACAAGCTAGGATGAATTCCCTAATGATGTACATCTTGGATATATTATGAGATCAAGCATTGTATAAGCAATAGATCACATACGAGCCATGGATGCCCAACTGCCACATAAGACCTTGTGTAGAAGTCAACTTTTCTCGTACAAAAATACACTCCCACTTTGCAATTGAGTCTTTCTCCTACCTAAACCTCTTGCTAATCCTCTTTCTAATTGCATGCTCATGAGCTTGTGTGAGGGAGTGTGTGAGGTGAGAGAAGGAACGAGAATCAATAGTCTAACGTAGCGTGTGACAACGCTCGCCGGAGAGAAGCAACAGAACTAACTTCCTAGGATTTCAAGGTTTTTTTTGTTTCGAGGTTTTTGGGGGTTTTTTTTTTTAAGGTTTCATCCCTCGGCTAAGAAACCGTGAGGTTTTGAAAAATCAATAATTTCATAAAAATATAAATACCTAAAGAACTTATAGTAGCCATCTAAAAACATAGTGTAATGATGAAAAAATGGTGTCTTCTCACACATCTCAAGGAACCATCCTTATTTTGGTGAGGCGTTATGGCAATTTTGCTTGATTAGATGCCACAAATGGTTTAATCAAGGACTCTTGAGCAATTGAAGAAGAGAAGGTAGAAATTGGGAAAGATTTAAGACATTGAAGGATGGTGTATGAAAAAAAAGGGGAAAGAAGAGAGGAGAAGAATAGAAAACGAGAAGAAGAGCAAGGGAGAAGAAGAGAAAGGAAGATGAAGAGGAGAGAAGAAGAGAATGAAGGAAGGAGGAGTAGAGGTGAAAGAACTAGCAGAAGATGAAAAAGGGAAGAAGGGAGGTAAGAGAAGAAGAGAGAAGGATGGTGATGAAGAGGATATGGAAGAAAAACAAAAGTAAAAAAATCTAGGAGGGAAAGAAAAACTAAACCTGAAATTTGGGTGAACCTGTCGTACTAGAGAGGTTTCGAGGTTTTTAAAAATCGTTTCGAAGTTTCGAGGTTTCAAAAGCTAGAAACTGGTTTTTTTGTTACTATGTTGTAAATACTCATGTTTTACAATATACAGTTGATTAGGTCAATCCCTCCTTGTCTTCTGTGTGTTTGCTAGATAAGTTTGATTAGCATTAATCTCTTGTGTGCTTAGCGTTAACCTATGTTTGTCTTTCCACAACATCACTCATGTGACAAGAGCTACTTTATTGCTCCTTTTTTCATAGAAGTCTTTATTATGGAGAAATAAGTTTCACCATGCTTCTCAAAGCATTTTATCAAAGTTGATGACACAAACCCATATGGAGGCACCATTATCATAGAGCCTAGGCTCCACCCTAAGATCCTGAGAGTCATTTGATCGAACGCGTGATTGCCTCAGAACTACGACAGAGTCATAGAACCAAAGTCATGCAGAAGGGACCTTGAGGGAAGGGTTGGACACCTTAAAGGAAGAAAAAAAGCAATTGTGGCACTGCCAAAGACTCTAATAATTGCTCTAGTCTTGTTGAGCCCAAGCATCAGAGGCGTCCATAGAAAAGGATCTCCTTCTCAAACTAACGCCCACTGGTGGCTTTACCTCAGGACATCAGGAAGGTCAAATATACATATCGAAAGATTCATGGTCAGCTCTCTTGCTTGTCACAAGGAAGCCACTTTCAGGCCACAAAAGCAGGATATAGAAACTTGTAAGCCTGACCTTTGATTATCAGATCTTGAAGGATGAACTAGTCCCTGGGCCACATCAATGGTATAGCCATCAGGTTTGGCACTAATAAAGATGGCGCTACGGCCTAGGCTGCAAGATAGGGCCACATCAATGGTATGGCCACCAGGTTGGCACTAGCACGCAGTGGCAAGACTTCACACAACTTAGTCAATAGGCCTTAAACAGATGCATCACGGAGTAGACTTTAATGATGTTTCTAACTGAATGAAAATGGTCAATGCTACCAGTCCCAGAATACAGCATTAAAATTGAGCCATAATTAAGCCTATACCACACAGATTTATACCCAGAAAACATGGAAAGAAACAGACTTTCTAGTGTACATGCAATCACATTGGTGCACATTAAACAAGGGCTACTTTTACTGCTCGCTTTGTACAAAACTGAATGATATGCAATGAAATATTGGGTACTGAAAAGCTGATGAAAAGAACATAAAGCCAAGTGCAACAGCTCACCACTTTGCGAAGGATCGGTTCCAGGCTCGAGCACAGCTTCTGAAGACTGTCCATTTTGACAGCCTCAACAACCACACTGCAAAAAAAAAAAGGCATAAAGCTCTGGCATCACTACAATGGTAAGATAACCCTCCACATTTAGCTTCTTCACAGTACAAATTCATGAGTGATAACATGCAAAAATTCGAAGCTGGGATAACTGTCCCCCCAAAAATTGTTGAGAAAAAATGACCTTGCAAGGGCAGGTAACTTCTTCCGCTTCTCTTCTGGTGCAGCACCCTGAAGACCATCCACTTCAACCTTCTCAACTGGCCTTTTTATGCTGCTGCTGCCAGAATCTCGTCGATCTGAACCCAATCTGTTGGTGTGATGCATTGTGCCTGCAGGTTACCAAGTGATTTTTGAGATATGTTGAAGTAAAGCTTGGTAAAACTTTTACAGTACAACTTCTGGAGTGAACTTCTGTTGAAGCCCTGAGGTGAAGCCGGTGAGATCCTCGCGTGCTGAAACATACAGCCTGCTCTGCTGTGATGATCCAAAAGCCCAACACTGTTTAGCCCATCCAAGGGCATCAATTTGAGACAAAAGGTCTTCAACCTGAGCTCGTGGAGCTTGACCCTAATCAGAGGATGTGTAAAGGATGTACTCTGAGACCCACTACTCACGTAAGCTCAACCTAGGGCACTCTCTCCTCATACTCATACATATGCATCCGGATCTTTATCCAAAAAGATCATGCTTCCTCCATTCCCAACAAATTATGCCTTCTCAATCCTCGCTTCCAAAAGGCTGAGATTACCCGTAGGCCATGTGTTCCCAATCACATTTAAGGGGGTTCTTACACCATGGGAAGCACAGAAAAACAGAGAAAGCAGACACCCTAAAAATGGCTGCCAAATGCAGAAAACGGTTTAAGTGATCACAGAAAAGCTGGCATATCTGTGCAAGCCGGGAAACTCCATAGCCAATATCTGGTGCCAAGCCCTCTTGATTCTGCAAAATAGGGTTTGAAAATGCACTGCGTGCAGGAACTCGTGCAAAAGCTTGGTTGTGCAGTGAGCACAGTTGAAGTGAAAGCAGAAAACAAAAATTTATCAAGATTAAAGAGCTAGCGAGCCGGAGGGCGATGGGGGAGGACGCGGGCGAGGATGCGGTAAAGTACGCGGAAGGATACCACGTACGCGGTCGGTGGTGGTAGTCAAGTCTCAGTCAAGGGAGCAAAAGGCCATTTCTCCTCTCCATATGACCATGGGTGGATAGTCAAAATCTTGATCCATCCATGATCGTCTGCCACTTTGCTGCTGGTTTTTTGTGGCGAAAGAGACCATTCATTACTCACACCACCCCATCATGTGGAGCGAGAGGATGAGAAGATTCAAACTCGCACCATCTTTGGCTAGAGTGTTCGCCACTAACCAAGATGGATGACCCCCCACCCCTATGTTGGTGTGTTTTTGTGGTAGTGCCCTTGGAAAGTGGGAAAGCATGGCCCTCGTGTATTTTGGTTAGTCATGCGTCAGCATGCGCACAAAGAAGGCCCCCTTTTGCCATAACATTCTAGTAGCAGCATAATAGTCGTTACCAAAAACTTTATATTGAGCACATTTAATTTTTTATACTGCATGGGTATCTTTTTAATTTCAAAATGCAGCGGCACTTGTCGAGCTTACTAGGTGCTTTACCTAGCTTCCACAGGTTGCATGATGCAACCTTGAAGGAGTTTTTATCGAACCTTACATGAATCCTTTTTTCACCTTGAGTTAAAGAGGTAATTATAATTTTGACCAAGCAATTCTTAGTGTTTTCAATAAATTTTTGAAACTTTTGAGGAGCTCTCCCACCACGTTGAATTTATATGATTGTCAAAGTTGTAAGAGTTGTAAGCAATCTTGATGATTGGATGTGCAAGTGGTAGGTGGTACCTTGTAGTCTATTTTCTTGAAACTACTCAAAAATTGGGACCACATGTTTTATTCGAAATTTTGGCCTTTTTAAGATAAGGAAAATTAAAATATTTTCATTATTTTTATCAATGGAATTTTCATCAGTGTCTATTATAAATTAATTTAATGACAAGTGGTGGAACATCTACGTAAACTTCAATGGGCTAAAGGCCTTCCGGTCACGGTTGCTTTTTGACGGGCACATCATGCCTATTTTTTTGCATTTTGGTTGTAAAATATTTGTAAATTTTTGAAATTCTCGTCAAAAATTATATAATACCTCCACTAAACCCGTCAATTTTGAAGGGTTTGCCCGTCAAAAATCAAGCCTACTTTCGGTTATCGTTTTCGAAATAAAAAAAACACGGTCACTCTCACAAGAATGTGAATACAATTTCCAACATATGACAAAAAAACAACATCAATAACCATCAAAATCGACTACCCCCATGATGTTAGGCAAAGGAGAACTTGTATTTTTGGCAAAGGGCCGCTCGATATTATGACAGATTTTTAGCCACCGCCTTAGCACCTTCTTTTTTATTAGAGTTGGGTAAAATCCACATTTGGACCATCAAATGGGATAAAGGTGGGGATGGAGCCATCCATAATAGGCCCCTCTACCCTATATGTTAGTGATGCGGGTCGGCATTGAATCTGACTTGTGTCTAGGGTTTATATAGAGTAATAATGTTGGGTTTACATAGAGTAATAATGGTGGGTATTTTGGGACTTAATATGACTTCTTCTCCTACTATTAGTTTTAACTCCCTGTTCCGTTGAGCTCTTGCCTTTGTTTTCACTTCTATCTCACTCTCGTTATGATATTGTTTAGTGGGTTGGGTAGTGAGAGAGTTAGTAGAATTTTGTCTTCTAGAGTAGTTCATTTTTGTTGTATACATTTTGTGTATGATTAGTCTTCATATATTCATAAAGTGCCTATCTATGACTAGAAATAGAGATAAATTTTTGAAGCTCAAAATGAAATCGTTAATAATGGCTCTTATTCTATTGTTATAGATTGTAGAGCTACAATCGTTTTTTATCTAGGTATTCTAGTCTCCACCTATGCGTATCTACCACATCAAGTTTGCAGAGCCTCTATGTTTACGTTGTTAGATCTCATCCTCTATAGCAAACACTTGGGTGACCATTATACCATGCTAATACGTTGTGTATCGTAGGTGAGACCACTTAATACTGACAATACATCGTTATTGGTATATGTATTTGAGGCCATTCTAGTGTTGTTTAGTATTATGGATGATCTCCATGTGTTCAAGTCAAGTCAAGAGCTTACCTTAGCCTTGCCAACAATTAAGAGCTTAGTGTTATTTAGTATTATGGATGATCTCCATGTGTTCAAGTCAAGAGCCTACCTTAGCCTTGCCTCTTACTTATTGTAAAAAATGACATATATAAGTGACCGCCCAAACTTAAAAATGGTCCAATCTCCATTATTAGCCTTAAGCAAGTATGTAGACTTTCTCTCTTTGACATTAAGCACTGAGCAAGGCCGCTTTATATGTTCTAGCTGTCTTATAAATTCCCGTTCAAGCAAGGCCGCTTTATATGTTCTAGCTGTCTTATAAAGGATAAATTCCCGTTCAAGCAAGTAAGATGGAAAAGTGCCTCATAGTAGATCCGACAATGAAACTATGCTAACCTCTGGAGCAGTTAACATAGCCCACTTCCTAATGGTGACCACGTCCCGCATCACCTAAGTCGGTGGATTAAGTAACGGCAGGGGTGGAAAGGTGTGGATGATCCATGATACGCTAATGGGCGACTGAGGTTACTTAAAAATGGTCCATCCTCTATTAATAGTCTTACGCAACTATGCACACTAAGTTCGTAGACTTTCTCTCTTTGACATTGGCAAGGTTGTCTTACAAAAGAAATGGGTGGGTGGACAAGATTACTTAGGAATGGTATGTCTCTATTACTAGTCTTAAGTAAACTATGCACACTAAGTCCGTAGACTTTCTCTCTTTGAGATTGGCAAGGCTGTCTTACAAAGGATAAGTGCTCGTTCAAGTAGGTAAGATGGAAAAATGCCTTATAGTAGGTCAAGCGGGTGAAACCATGTTAACCTCCAAAGTGGCCTGCTTCCTAATCGCATCCTTGCATCACCCAAGTTAGTGGTGAAGTTACTACCGGGGTGGAAAGGTGTGAATGATCCATGATATGCCATGAAGTGGGCAGCCGAGATGAAGTGGTATATTTTGACACTGATTCACAGCCCAATGCAGGGCAAAGTGCTAGGAAGCTTTAGGTAGCCTTGATGGCAGCAGGTAGCTTGTTGAGAATATGACACATTTGTAGATATCCCCTCATCGAATCCACTTTGTATAGTGACACATTTGTAGATATCCCCTCATCGAATCCACTTTGTATAGTGACACGATAGTCTCCCTTGCCAATCTTTGTGGCCCTTTTCTTCCAAGTGTGCGTGGTCACTCGTGCTTGCTCAGGAATCTCTCTCTAGAAGATAAGACCCTTCCTTATCTTGGGGTTCCTTATTTTTGTGAAGCAGATGCTTCAGCGGTAGCATGAGCAATACCTCTCCACCTTCTTTGCATTCATGTGATTGCGTTGAGAGGCACTGTGTGGATGAAGCCATCCCGCACACTCAACAAGTTAATGATGGTGCTTGGTTTAACTTCATTCTATTTTCCAAGTGTACCAGTAGTTCTCAATGGGCAATCCTTGTATATGTGGTCTATCCCACAACTTGTGCATAAGGGAGTCAAGGCAAGAGTACTCACAAAAGTACTTGCCATCTTTTTCTTGATCAGACACTCAGTTATTCGATGAGGTCCACCACAATGATAGCATTGCATAGATGGTCATTTAGACACACTGTTAAGTCCTACCTCTTATGGTGTTGCTGCTACTATGTACATGTGCTCACCCTCCCATCATATACAAGGTACATGTGCTCACCCTCCATCATAGAATGACTTAGGATTTGTCGAGGTGGGATACTTGGATCAGGTGGTGGCTAAAAAACGATATTGTTAGCCACCTCCTCCTCCTCACCTTTGAAAATGATAGGTAATGTAAAGGCTCTTCAAGCCAATCCTCTGTTAGTTGTGGAAGTGGTGTGTGGACCCTTCAATATGAGATGATTGGTAGAAGCGGTCCACACCTTGTGACTAGTGAAATGACCACCATGACCACCATGGCATGATTTGCATAAGTAGATGGTGGTCTGGATCTTCATGGTATGACATAAGATTATGGCTCGATCTCACAGCATGATGCTGAGAGATGAGACTTTTTTGTGCCAAAAATGTCAGCTAGGGTGAGATTTTATTGGTGCTGAAGTGGAGGTGAAGTAGAGAATACATGCACAAAAGCTCATTGGAGGTACTTGCAAGGTCAAGTGTTCTCTAGGTAATGGGTTGTACCATGGGCCAAGCTTGTGCTTGCCACGGTACCCTCATCCTCCAAAGATGTACCTGGATGGTTGGCGTTAATGACGTTAGTTACAAATGTATGTATTTATGTGTCGTAAGATGCAATAATTGAAAATATTATGCCTGTGGTGAAATATGTAGGTGAAGTGCATAGGTGCACTTCTCCAACACAAATACTTCTCCAACTCAACTACTTTAGGTGCACTTCTCCAACACAGATACTTCTCCAACTCAACTACTTTCTTCGACTCTCTTTACTTCTTTCGACATTTACTAGGCATCACTGCTGTAGGGAAGCCTAAATTATTACTTTGTTTCAAGCATGGTAGCAAATTTTGTGCATGGTTGTGCCCAAAGCTGCAATGGATCTGGGTGGCCTCTATGGCTTGATGGATTTGGCATTGTATAATACTTGGGATAGAGGCATCATGGATCAATGGGTGTTGTGGTTGAAGAGATGACACCATTGAAGGTTCTTGCTGATTGTAGGAAGGTCTAGGCAATGGGTCATACCATGGACGAGGCTTGTTCTCGCCATGGTCTCCCCATCCAGAAATGAACTTAGATGGTTATCGATGATTAGGCTCATGGTAGGTCCATGGAAGAACAATGCCTATGTGTCTATTATATGCAGAGCCCATGTATAGATTGTAGGTGGCACGTGCATGGGTATTGGGAAAAAGATGGGCCCATGTAGAAGCTTTTTCTAGTGAAAACTCCAACAATCTTGCTTTCTTTGACACTTTTCATTTTTCTTTCTTTGACTCTCTTATCTTTTTTCTTATCTTTTTGCTCTTTCCTTCTTCTGCTTTTTGGTGGTGTCCATGGATATGGGTTTTGTATCGAAAGTGGACCCATAAAGGATTGGACATGTACTAGGTTGGGCTGGCGTGGATGATACTACCACAAATATGCCGCCGATCTCATAGGAAGATGTGACAAAGGGCTTGTAGGAAAGCCATCGACTAGATTGTCACATAATCTCAAAGGGTTTCCAAAACCTAGTAAGGTGACTACTCTAAGGCCATGGAAGTATTTGACCATGCCATAAAGGTCAAGCTACTGATGGATGACCTTCATAGAGATCAAAGACCAGCCACACTTTGTTTGTCCATTGGTTCTTGGGCATCTCCTCTAGTATGAGGATGATGAGCTAAAAGAATCGACATGTGGTGACAACGATAGCGGGGTTGTATAATCCTTGATTTTTTGTGACTTGCGCATGCTTACCTTTGCTTATACATATATTTTAGAAAACAAAATAAAAATAAAAAAGAGGAGGCAGCCAGCACTCAACTGCCCACCCCCTCCCCATTCTTCTTCTTCTATAGAGCCCACTGAGCCCTCAACCGCTTGTGCGCGTCAGTGCTATGGCCACACCAAACAAGACCTCCTTTGATGTTGGCATTGGTTGGACCCTCCTTGCACGTCAATACCGAGGCTAACCCCATGACTGCTGTGTAGATCTTCTTGCCATTTTCCTCCATTAACCATCCAACCCATACAGTCACATAGGCATTCTCATATCCTCGCGGTTGGCATTCTCATCTCCTCGCTCGTGATGCCGGTGCTAACCTTTTCTCACACGTACCCCAGTCCTTTGTTCCTCTATAAATCCAACCCCCCTCCTCGTATTTGGGTACAACAATTCATCCCTAAGCCGAGGGTTTATTGTTGTGGTAGATTTCACCTGGGATTTTCAAGGATCACCGATTCCACAAAAATCTATGCCTTGGATATTACCAAATAGCCTTCCGAGTTTGTCCTAGGGATAAACAATATTTAAGAAAGTATTGTAAATCAACACACGATCTTATTCACAAAATGTAATAAAAAGTGAATAATATTATCTTTTCCACCTCTTAAGTTTTCCTCAAGTTTGGCATTAAATCATGTTCTCTATTTAGACATCAATAGGATGATGAAGCTAAAAGGAAATTCCTACTTAAGCAGATGTAACCCTCTTCCTTCTCATGAGAAGGAAAAGATGTGGCTAAAGATATAGAGGCATGGATAGAGTCCATGACCGACTATTTCTGTCTTGTTGGTACTAATGAAGTCAACCAATCTATGTTGGCACGTTTCCGACTAACTGGGGATGCTAAGCTATGGTGGAATGAGTGGGGTAGAAAAAAGGAAGTCCAAGAAAGCACTATCGTCTGGGAAAAAATCAAGGGACAAGGAAAGGTACTTGCCCTTAGACTTTGAAACCCTAAAGATGAATGAGTTCTATAGCTTGACTCAAAAGAATTCATCAGTCGATGCTTACTACTCCCATTTTGTTAAACTCAAGACGTATGCTCCAACTTTGACCTTGGCTTAATCCATTAGCCGATTTGTGCAAGGCTTAAACCCTCCCCTCAACCATCGACTAGAATCCATGCGGCTGACTAGCCTTTAGGATGTAGTTTTTCAAGCTAAACCTTTAGAATAAGAACTAAAGGATAAAAATAGCAACAACTTCAAGAAGAGACCTTACCCCAAATTATCCAATTCAGGGTGACCCTCTGGCGTACCCTTCAATTGACCGATTAGTGGTCGAAATTCACGAGCGAACACTCTTGTCTCGCCCTGGAGGCCCTATAAAATGACCTAGCATGGCAAAGTGGAGTGTGCTACAATTGCCATCAAACACGTCTCTGCGGTGCTGAATGCCCACATCCCGGCCCAAGGCTCTTAACCTTTCAAAATTACCTCCTCCAAACTTTCCCAGGAACCCACAAAACTAATCCAAGGGGAAGAATTGCTTCCATTCAACAACCCAATCAAGTAAGAAACGGAGTTCATGTCCCTAGAGGCGGATATCATGGACAAGGTCATGGAAGAGGAAGAGTTGCTATGATTCAAGCCAAAGAAGCAACCCTTGAAGATAAAGAGGAGGCTAGAGGCCGGGTTCATGTTGCAATAGAGCACCAAGGTGATTATCGGTAATAGTGATCCCGACACCAACATCTCATCATGGTAAACATTTTAAATTGTTGATTAATTCTGGAAGTACTCGTTCATTCCTTTCACCAATGTGCATCAGACAATTAGGTCTTAATAAAAAACCATCTAGGAAAATGGTCTATCAAGCTAGCAAGTGGCAAGGAAGTAAATTTCCAACATACCATAGGGGATCTAGAGTTTGATCTTGATGGAAAACCAACCAACTGCTACTTCCATGTGATGCCCCAAGGAATTTATGATGGTATTCTTGGAATGGATTGGATAAAAGTAAAAAGGGACGCTATCCAACTATGAGAATGGGCAAATCTCCATTCAAGGATGCCCAAAACAAAGAAGTAGTAGCTTCAGGGAGCCCTGATAGATCCACCTCACAACTAGTCAAGGGTAGTAAGTTACTAAAGGGTCTTAGAAAGAATCAAAGGGTATTCGTAGTAAAACTCAACAAGGTGAGAAAGATGCTATAGGGAGTGAACTTGATTGGCTACATGACTACAAAGATCTCTTCCTAGAGGAACTTTCCCAGATTCCTCCACAAAGGAAAATTGACCACGAGATTGAGCTTATTCATGGAGCATAACCGGTGGCAAAAAGGGCATATAAAATGTCAGTCCTAGAATTGATGGAACTCAAGGAACAACTCCGACTGATGTTATAGCAAGGATTCATTAGGCTGAGCATATCACCTTGCGGATCCCCGGTCCTATTTCAAAAGAAGAAGGATGGAACCTGACAGTTATGCATTGACTATAGGGACCTAAATCAACTCGCCTGAAGAATAAGTATCCAATCCCTAGGAATGATGAACTTCTAGATCAACTTCACGGAGCCCAAGTCTTTACAAAGACTGATTTGAAGTCCGGATACTATTAGATTAGGGTCAAGGAAGAACATTCCAAAGACAACATTCAACTCCAGATATGGGCATTATGAGTACATCCTGATGCCGTTTGGGTTGACTAATGTCCCAGCAACATTTAACAGGTTCATGCAAGATATATTAAGGAGGTAGCTTGACAATCATGTCTTGGTGTTCTTTGATGGTATTTTAATCTACTCCAAGGATGAGAAAGAACACGAAGCCCAAGTAAGAGAAGTTCTATAAATCCTAAGGGAGCATCAACTCTTTCCTAAAGAGAGTAAATATCCCTTCTTTATAGACAAAATTGAATATTTGGGATTCATTGTCTCCAAGGATGAAATTTCAGTAGACCCAGCAAAGGTATAAGATATAGTGAAATGGCCTTAACCGTCCAACATCAAGGAGATTTGAGGTTTTCTTGGAATCACAAGGTGGTACCGTATCTTTATTCAGGATTATGCAAAGATAGCCACACCTTTAACCTAGTGTACTATGGACTTTATGTACTCCTAGACGCATCTAAGTGTGGCTTCCTCGTGTCCTACTTAAAAAGAATAAAAAAATAGTTTGGATTAAGGAGCATCAACAAAGTTTTCATAAACTCAAGGTGGCTCTCACAACTGCACCCATCCTTCAACTGCCAAATTTTGATGCGGATTTTGAAGTGATCACAATGATGCTAGTGGATTGGCTATGGGTGGAGTACTCACACAACAAGGGAAACCAATAGCTTACACTTTTAAGGAAACTCAAAAATTATGAGAGAAACTATGCTACTCATAATCTAGAACTTTTGGCTATAAATCATACTCTGAAGTTACGGTAACACTACCTACTAGGCAGAAGGTTTATGCTTACTCTACAGATCATAAAAGCTTAAAGTACTTAGTCAGATCTCAACATGAGACAAATGAGTTGGATAGAGATCTTATCAAAATTTGACTTTGAAATCAAATACAAAAATGGCAAAGATAATGTAGTTGTAGATGCATTGAGTAGGAAGTCCTTTGTAGGGCTACAATCTTTATGCCATGTAACCCTTTACTTATGGAAGTAAAGGACAAAGTACCCTTGGGATAAGTACTTGGGGCATATTTTACAACTCATGGCCCAAAACAACTCACTCTGAGAAAGAGAGTAGGATAATCAAAGATTACACTCTTAGTGATGGATGCTTATTCTATTAACTCACTTTGAGAAAGAGAGTAGGATAATCAAAGATTACACTCTTAGTGAGATGGATTCCTATTCTATCAACTAAGGTTGTGCATACCAAACATTAAGGAGTTAAAAGATCAAATCCTACATGAAGTTCATGATACAACATCTGCTAGATATCTAGGATACGTGAAGATGTTGAATGTTCTACAAAGGAGTTTCTTTTAGCCATGATTAAAGAAGGATGTACTTAGGTATATCACATAATGCTTAGCTTGTCAGAGAAACAAGGTTGAAAGGGTAAAAATGCTAGGTAAGTTGCACCCACTAGACATTCCTCAAATGAAGTGCAAATGTATCAGTATAGATTTTGTCACAAGTCTTCATTCTGCACAAGGGGGTTATGACTCTATCATGGTGGTTATGGATAGGCTAATAAAAGTACACCATTTAATTCTTGTCAAAAAGACCTTCAAGGCAATGGACATTGCAAGAATATTCATTAAAGAGATATTTAAACTCCATGGTTTGCTAAAAAGGATTGTCAGTCAAAGTTTACTGCTCGGTTTTAGACTGCTCTTTTTTATGGGATTGGAACTCAGTTTATTGCTCTTTTTTATGGGATTGGAACTCAGTTAAACTTCAGCACATCCTATCACCCAGAATCAAATGGTCAGACTAAAAGGGTAAATCAAGTCATTGAAGACATATTCAAGGCTTATTGCAATTGCTAGGCTTCATTACCTACAATTGGTAGAATTTGCCTATAACTCAATCCATCACAGGAGTATCGGCATGTCCCCTTCAAAGCTTTATACGGTCAAGATTGTATAACAGCATTAAATTGGTCCGATTTAATGAATACAATAGAAGCCTCTAAACAAATGTTGGATGACATGGATCAACAAATGAAAGCTGTCCGGAAGGAGATCAAGGCTGCCCATGACAGATAAAACGCTGAAGCTAGAAGAACTCAATGATTATTCAAAGAAGGAGATATGGTCTTCCTAAGGGTACGTCCAAAAAGAAGCTCTATATCTTTAGGAAAGTGCAAAAAGTTGAGCCCTTGCTACTTCGGACCTTATGTCATCACCAAAAGAATCAATGATCAAGTCTATGAGCTATTGCTACCCCCTCATCTAAAAGCCCATAATATATTCTATGTAAGTCTTTTGAAAGCCTATATATCTAGTCTTGACAATATCCTAGATGATAAGCAAATTGTTATGCCATCCCAAAGCACTTTGGAGATTTACCTGACAAAATCCTTAGTTCTAGAGAAAGGACTCTAAAAAATATAGTCATTAGGGAACATCTAGTTTAGTGGAAATATTTATCAACATAAGATGCTACGTGGGAAGATGAGTCTAAGTTGTATCAAGATTTTCCCTACCTATTTTCAAGATGAGGACATCTCAATTTCTTTAAGGCAGGAAGGATGTAAAATCCTTGATTTTTTGTGGCTCCGCATGTGAACCTCCACTTATACATATATTTTAGAAATAAAGAATAATAAATAAAATAGAAGAGGCAGCCAACACTCAAGCCACCACCCCCTCTCCATTCTGCCGTTAACCTCTTGTGCACGTTAGTGCTATGGCCACACCAGACAAGTCCTCCTTTGATGTTAGCATTGGCTAGACCCTCCTTGCATGTCGATACCAACCAACCCCGTGATTGTTGCATGGATCTTCTTGTCGTTTTCCTCCATTGGCCACCCATCCCATACGGTCGTGTAAGCATTCTCATCTCCTCGTGCTGCCGGTGCTAATATTTTCTCCCATGCACCCCAGTCCTTTGTTCCTATAAAGCCAGCCCCTCCTTCATTTTTGGGTACAATTATCCCCACCCCCTACAACTTCTCACCACCCCTCACATACTGAGCTCGCCACTTGGCAGTGGGGGACGTGTGCACACACACACACACACAAGTGGAGAGAGAGAGAGAGAGAGAGAGAGAGAGAATTCCCCTCCCCCACCCCCCAAGTGGTGAACCCCCCAATGGTGAGCTCGCCACTTGGCAATGGGGGAGGGGAATTCTCTATCTCTCTCTCTCTCTCTCTCTCTCTCTCTCTTTCTTCCGCCCACCTACTAACCCTTTCTCTCTCCTCGTCCTTCTTGACCCCCCCTCTCTCTCTCCTCCCCCCACCCTTGTTGGCCTCTCTTGTTCTCCCTCAATGGTTAATAACATCCTCTCTGTGATGGAAAAGATCTAAGGAGAGTTTTATGTTTATAATGACAATGAGAGAGAGAGAGAGAGAGAGAGAGAGAGAGAGAGAGAGAGAGAAGAAGAAGAAGAAGAAGAAGAAGATAAGGATAGAAGCACTCTAAGGAGAGTTTGTTGTTTGCATAGACAATCGGTAAGAGGGAGAGTTAGAGAGAGAGGGAGAGAGAAGAAGAGAGGGGAGATAGTGCAAGGAGGAGAGATAGAAAGAGAAGAAGAAGACGAGGATTGTGCAAGGGGAGAGAGAGAGAGAGAGAGAGAGAGAGAGAGAGAGAGAGAGACCTCAGAGAAGAAGAAGAGGATAGAGGTAAATGGGGAGAGAGAGAGAGAGAGAGAGAGAGAGAGAGAGAGAGAGAGAGGGGAGAGAGAGAGAGAGCAAGGGAGGGACATAGAGGGAGAGGGAGAAAGAAATAAACTTTTATTAACATCTTCAAAAGACCACTAAGGTCTATGAGACAAAAAAGGTGTTACAAAGTATCCAGGTGTTACACTGATCTTGGTGTAAAACAAAAAAATAAAACACTCAAAAAAGACTACTAGCTACTAATACAAGTAGCATCCTCAGCAATACAATAGCATGATGACCCAAGGTCCAAAGAACATCAAGCTAGGGTGGCTAGTGGTGAGGTCTCATCATCAATTATCCTCAAAAACTGTGTAAAGGGCATCAATGTCCACATGTCCTATGTGGGCGTCTCTGTATCACTGGAACATCTCCTCGACTTGGAGCTGATGGGCCGAGTGCCTATGCGGCCCAGTAGGTCTTGGGCGCCTAGCTTACTGCATTTGATCCGCCTTTGCCATACACATTGGATACTTTGGGATGGAAGGCATTGCATGGGAAGTGATTGTAGGCTTCCACATGGCTGGATTACGAATCCCCTTTATATTAAGGCTTTGGAAACATGTAAATGCATATTTTTTCTCATAAATTTATGCCAACATCAATGCCTCACTTAGACTAGTGGGTCTTTGGGATTTGCCATCCACTCTTATGTTCCTCCTCAAGCCTTTGACAAACTTCATGATCTTTGAAGTCTCATTTATGCCCTCCACATTTAAAGATAGCTTCAAAAATTGTTGAGAATTGTTAACCACATGTGGCTAACATGTTTTTGGTTAACATGTGGCTAACATGTTTTTGGTTAACATGTTTCTATGATAACTATGTCTACACACTTATGTTTCTATGATAACTATGTCTACACACTTATGTAGCAGGTGCTCGTACTATATTGTAAGTCCTGTCATTTGATGAGGGAAACACCCTAAATATGCTCCCAAGTCTTAAACTTCAAAGGTCAGACAAGAGGATCTCAGCAAATCGGCCAAACCATAAAGAAAAGCCTTGTAACTATGTTTCGAGCGCCTTGGGTCACTTGCGGCCTAGAGGGAAACGGCTTGGAACTACGAAAACCAATTTCTCTTGTTTGTAACTCATTCTCCCATTTATGAAATAGAATTGGAGTGTTCTCTCTCTCTCTCTCTCTCTCTCTCTCTCTCTCTCTCTCTCTCTCTTGCAACTCTAATCTAGCATGTGTGGTATGCTTAGGGTTTGGATGTGATTAATGCTAATCGCTCGTTCTCTCATGCTTCCCTCTTGCTGCTTCTCTCCCTCTTGCTTCCCTCTTGCTACTTCTCTCCCTCTTGCTTGAGTAAATCACTGTGGATCGACTTTTGTGGAGATCCTACATGATCTTTGCGAGAGCGGTTGCACCACCCGTAGGATTAGGAACGGCCTTGACGTGTAGGAGGATCGCAGACGACAAGCGGCACATGCGATGGTAGAGCTCTTGAGCATATCTCAAGCTTAGTGGATCGGCAACTTCCCATGACAAGTTTGGTTAGGTTAATATCTTTTGCGCCGCCGCCAATCCGCTTCTTGTCGAAGCCTTCCTTGTTCGAATCTGATGGAGTCTCCATTGCCCGATGTCAAGTAAGTAACTATGGTATTCGTTTTTGGGTTTTTTGATTTGTTTTGTTGATTATTTTTATTGTTTTTATTTTGATTTTGTGTGTAGCTTATGATTTGGAGTAGGATTAGTAAGTTTAAGCTAAAAAACTAGAGATTTGAGTGATTAGAGAGCTCAAAAGAGAGGATTTTTGCTTAGACCTAGAGTGTTTCATGCTAATTTTTAGCTTTCAATCATATTTTTTGTTAGATTTGTGTACGTAGGTAGGCTAGGAATGTAGGATAGAACCTTAATCAACTAAAAAACATAAAAAATCACAAATAATCTCTTAATTTTTACTAATTATCACTAATCTATTGGTTAGTGTGATTAGTGAGCTTAAAGAGAGCAAAAAAATGAAAAAATTGAGCTTAATTGCTTGCAATTGGACTAATTGGAGTGGCATTAGTGTTGTAAACACTTACCTTGACCGAAATCCATGCTTAGACGACTCCCATTAGGTCACACAATCAATGAGAATTAACACTTATTGAGTCTCATTTATCTAATTTTTTCTCTTTTGAGTGGGTTAATTGGAGGCTTAATTGAAGATAATCATGTCATTAGATTAGCCTTGACATTGCTAATCTACTTATCAAATCTCCATCTCAAAACTCTTTACCATTAAGGAGTAATTAGAGAGCAAAGAAAGAGGGTTAAAGGATTATTAACAGTGAGATTAGGATGGATTAAGTTTTAGTTAAGTTAGAGGATCTCTAGATTAGTTGAAAACCACTAATTTAGAGTTGATCTCTAACTTTAGCCTCTTTCCACCTACTTGTCATTAAGAGGGAATCTTAATTGTCCCCCACTCAAAAATTCAAATCCCCACCCACCCCCCAAATTCAAATTGCACGACGGCTTTAGGCAAGCGTTCGACCATATCTATGTAAGTGTACAGACGTACCTATCCAAAAAAATCTTACTCATAAGCATACAGACGTACCTACCCGAGCCACGACCGTTCACTCATCACGAAGCCATGGCCGTTCACTCACGAAGCCAGGGCCGTTCCTTCACAAAGCCTCAGCCATTCACTCTCACAAAGCCACACTCACAAAGCCATGGCCGTTCACTCACAAAGCCATGGTCGTTCCTTCATGAAGACATGACCGTTCACTCATACAAGCATATGAACGTACCTACATCAGTGTATGAATATACCTGCATAAGCGTACGAACGTACCTAGCTAAGTGTACGAACATAGCTACCGTTCACTCATAAGCGTATGAACATAGCTACCGTTCACTCATAAGCGTATGGACGTACCTACCTAAGTGTACGGACATAGCTACCAAAAAAAAACTCAAAAAATCAAAAATAAAAAATTTTCAAATCTTTAGAGGTGCTTAAGGTCTTCCTCCCTTACCCACCACTGGGGTGGTTTTTACACACACGAAACACCTAAAATAATCTTGTTTCACCTTAAGGGGACGTTTACGTGCAAGGAAAAAGAGAGTAAAAACTTATATTTTTAATCCGCATACACACCGTTGAAGCTTTTATAAGCCTCAATGCACACCATGGACACCTTTCAATTATGGTTGCATGCCCCGAGTGCCCCCATTCCATTAGACGGCACCCTCACCACACTGTACATTCACATGTGATCGACATGCCAAGCAGATTTGGCCATGAGGACGAAATGCCCCGAGCACACACACACATGCCTCCTCCTAACCACGGGCATATTCTCACCCCCACCCACATACCACCTTCCCTTGATCTCCAAATTAACATTTTGAGCTTAGCATAAGCTATAAGAAAGAGAGTGGCACAACAATTGCACCCACGGACATCACATACATAACCAATGTGGGTGAAAATCTTCAAACTCATGTTGAAATTCCATAGCGTTGGAGACCCCGTATCTCACCTTGAGGTCTTTAACCAAATTTGTCATGCATTTGGAATTTTCAATGATGCAACAAAGGTCTATGTCTGTGGACTAAGCCTTAGAGGCAAGGTGCTGCAATGGTTCCAATCCTTGGACCCTCTGCACGAAGGTACTTTCAAAACAGTAAGAGAGGCATTCACTCTTGGATTTGCACTATACAGGCCCAAATGGAGCCCCATTATCCAATTCTTCCACTTAGAACAAAAGCCAAAGGAAACCTTATGCGACTATGTTGCACATATTAAGTACCTTGATTCGTGTTGCAAAGAAAGGAAAAAATTGAGTGACACAATTAATGGACCGTTTCCTCGGGTTTGCACAATCCAAAGCTTCACGACCATCTATTAGTGAGACGGACCCCTTAACCTTTAATCAAGTCTACAAATGGACGATCTTTCTCGATGACAATATGTGAGAAAGAGATTGCACGCAATTGGCCATCGAGCTAATGATAAACCAAAGCCGATTTGTAACATTACCCTCATCTCCTCCCAGGCACCATGCATTACTAGCAACATCGCCCCCAATCCCCCACTTGCACATAGAGCCACCACAACCATCTACAGGCCTTACTATCTCCAACAACTAGTCACAACCTTTTGCCATAGGAAATATGGGTCTCCCTAGGCAAACCATCTCTTCACAGTGCTCATGCTAAAATTCAGTTACCTAGAAAAAAACTGATACGAAGTCTTGGACCTTTTACACGCAAACAAGACATACTATCTCTAATCTATTGGCTTGGAAGTTTAATGTGGTTCCCAAAGGTGAGACTAAAGAAACATTCATCCTTCGAGGGAGCTGGGTCAAGAACACCCCATTCAGTCAACTCAGTTAACAACACAACTACCCTTGAGCTTCCCATGGGAGAGGTAATAATGATCCTCTGGGAAGGGGAGTTCACCATATCCGATCCTATGCCATAACCAACTACCCTTGAGCTTCCCATGGGAGAGGTAATAATGATCCTCTGGGAAGGGGAGTTCACCATATCCGATCCTATGCCATAACCAACTACTTCACTTCCATAAAGGGTACTCTTTCACCCACAAAAATTAGTAAGTCTTCCACCACCTCCGAACTACCCACAAGAACCAAACCCACCAAGAATATGGATTGGATTCTTGACTGAGAATGCTCTACAAAGGTGGCAACCCCACATATATCCTATGGTCCACACTAATCTCATATTCTTGGAGGCGTGGAAAACTCTCAGCAAACCTACACTTATACCTAAAAGCAGTTACATTCAAATCTCACAAAATGCATCTAAAGAGTGTTGGGTATTTCATTCCTAAAATATGGAAATAACTAGTTGGAGTGTAGATTTCATGTCATAGAGATGCAGGAGCACTCCAAGGCCGGATTATAATTGGGAAAGAATGGATTGATGCCACTACCAAATCAATTGGCAAGACGAAACGACCACCATGGAAGTCAATAGCAAAAAAACCATAATCCTCTTGTGTCCAAAAGAGGAAATCATACATACAGTCTTACCCTTGACTACCCTCCACATTCCAATCCCATCCTCATCACCGATAGTCTCCCATGTTACCCAACCCCATGCCTCACCAAAGCTGGTCAAAGAAGCAATGTCGACACCATCCAACGTAAACAATCAAGCCTCGGCATTGAGCTACACAGAACTCTGGATCCCAAAACGGCCATCCCAAAAACACAAGAGCAAAAAGCAAACCAAACAACCAATAACCAACCCTAAGCTAAACCTTCAACGTTGGGTAGTCCTTGACCACCTGCTATAAGAGCCCAAGGCTACTATGAGTGTTGCTCTAGCTACCCACCAAGAATGTAGCCTGTGCTTATCCACCACAACAAATCCCCAAGGAGCCGTAACAAAAGGCCCAAAATAGCTGAAAGTTAGGCAACCCCAAACACAATGAAGTCAACAATGATGGGTGCCTACCAATGTGCTCATAGGTTAAGGCTTCCATAAAGGAAATACACACCTGTGGCTCCCAAAGCCACAATCAATAGCTTGTCCTCAGCATCGACAACCTACTCGTAGCTCAAAGCCTCGTCAACAAAAAACCAAGAAGCCTTGTCAACCACGGGGCCTTATCACTCAACAACAATGGGTGCTAAAACATCTCTTAAAAGCCCAATGCTTTAATGATGGCAACTCCATCATTTGGGTCCCCCCCGAATAACCCTCAAAGGTTGGCCCAATCCATAAAAATCGAGCCAGTACCTATCCAATCCATGCAGCTTGTTTGTCAGCCAACGAGGAAACAAGTCCCCTCTTCATTAACCAAATCCCACAGAGTTGCCCACACACAAAGCATGGGCACTCAGAAGCTCAATTTGCCCAGTCCTTTCAATGAAAAGAGCCTCACCCACAAAGCTCCAACCCGCCCCTCCATTTCATCACCAAACCCAAGGGTAGTGCCACAAATGCTAAAGCTTATACAGCCACCAAAGACAACCTCAAGGGTAAGCTCACAAATCTAGCCAAATGGGCTAATCAGTTCACAACCCTCTTTTGGGGTGCTGACCAATAAACAACCTTCAAGTCCTCACCCAAGAGGAGGACCCAAAAAAGAGGAGAGTGTAGAGTGAACTTAAGCGTCTCCAGGTGATCAGACATGTCTAGGTGATTAAGACCATGGACACACCTTTCGCCTTTGCACATGCACGGCACCTGCAATTCTCACTGGGCTCTGCCATTTAAGCACACATCGCACAAAGTTTCCTCATCGACAACCATCCAAGTACATCTCTAGATGGGGGGACCATGGCGGGCGCAAGCGTGGTTGATGGTGCGACCCATTGCCTCAATCTTCTTGATCGCCCCAACTTCAACCAAATAATTGTACTTCATGCCTCATCGACCCTACCTATAACTTCTTCTTATGCTACTTTCCCTTTGGAAGCCAAAAGTTGATCATAATATGCATATTACAATCATGATCCAAAGTAGCTTCTACTTCCATAATCAAAAGCTACTACATCTACGGATCCTCATCGTCAACTACCACTCTCATCCAAACAGGATCCCAGTCACATGAGCTACAATGACAGAAGAAGACAAACTACTAAAATAGAAAGAGATAACCACTCACCAGAAGATCAACACCCAAGAAAGCCAAGATGCCCATTAAGGTGTTGATGAAGATGTACATTGCCATCGAATACATCTCGGAGCACAAGTAGTTTCCATGCGAGTTACCTCCTTGTCCCTTCGGAACCCCCCACCTTGCCACTTGCTTGCTAACACTGTTGTTTTATTAACCCCTCATTAACACCACCACTTACAACTTGGATACTGGTCTTTAAGTATCCTGTGCTAGTATACTCATTCAAGTACTCTGATCTCTCTCATGAGGATGTTAAAGCCGCAAAGGTGACAAAAATAAAATAAAATAAAAAGTACTATTGGGCACATACAAGAAAGCAAAATTCATGAGAGCCCATATGACTAGATGGATACTTAATCACCAGTACTCCACTAGCTTCTTTCCATCTGACTAACCCCCCCACTTCCTCTCATTTCCGAAGACAAGAGGACCACCCAAGTGTGACACTTCACAATGTGCCTCAACACCTTCTTCACCAACTACGAGGATGCAATTGACTTTAGGAAGGGGAGTATGTTAACCACATGTGGTTAACATATTTCTATGACAACTATGTCCGCACACTTATGTAACGGATGCCGGTACTATATTGTAAATCTTGTTGTTTGATGAGGAAAATGCTCTAAAGATGCTCCCAAGTCTTGAGCTTTAAAGGACAGACAAGAGGATCTCAGCTAATTGGCCAAACCATAAAGAAAAGCCTTGTAACTATGTTTCGAGCACCTCAGGTCACTTACACCGGGATGGCCTAGTTGGAAAAGGCTTGAAACTATAAAAGCCAATTTCTCTTGTTTGTAACTCACTCCCATTTATGCAATAGAATTGGAGTGTTTTCTCTTTCTCTCTCTTGCAACTCTAATCTAGCATGTATGGTATGCTTAGGATTAGGATTTGGGTGTTATTAATGCTAATCACTTGTTCTCTCATGCTTCCCTCTTGCTTGTTCTCTCTCTCTCTTGATTGAGTGATTAGGCTATCACCACGATCGGATTCCATGGAGATCCCACATGATCTTCGTAAGAGTAGTTGCACCACACGTAGGATTAGGAACTGCCTCGGTGTGACAACGAGCGTGGAAGGATTGCAACAACGAGCGGCTATCCACACGCGACAGTGGAGTTCTTGAGCATAGCTCAAGCTTGGCTGATCGACAACTTCTCACGACAAGTTTGGATAGGTTAACAAAAACACTTCCTCACACTTTTAGGAGCTTGATCCAAGTCATACCACTCAGCCATAGTATAAATTTAGAGGTGAATGTATCTCTCGTCTCTTCTTTAAATGCATTCCAAGATGTGATGATGTAGTTGTTTTGGCACTTAAGTCTCACCACATGTATGCATAATCCTCAAGATGTAATGTTACAAAATATACCTTGGCTCTTTCGGGTGTGAGGATTAAAGGCAAAGTACAAATCCATTTTATTGGCCCATTCTTCAAACTCGTCATTTGTGTTTCCCTCTCTTTTGAATTGGATCAACACCACCTTATCCTCCTTGACGCCTCTAAAATCATTATTGGTAGAAGAGTTTCTCCCTCTTTTCATGTTATTATCCAACTAATCCCAAGCATTGACATTGGGTTCAATGTAGACACCCTTGCCTTGTCCCTTTGTTGGTTGCCGCCAAACGATGGAAGGAAAGTTCTCCTTATTATACAAAATCTTCCATACATTTTCAATGAGTTGGGTTGTTCAAACACCATACTAGTAGTGTGATCAACCCTTCTTGGCTCATTATAAGCATGCAAGGCATCACTATGCATAGGAGGGGAGGCCACAACCGCGTATATGATCAAATCCTCTCACCATAATGTTTGTCATAAATTGCATCGTTTGCATCATAGGATTGACTTTTGGAGACAATGGTGCCGCATGTTTATCCTCATTGAAAGTGGCTTGACAATGCTCTTATGCATTTCATCACTGCCCCCTTTATGTGCATCATTAACAGCTTGTTCTTCTTGTGCTATTTGATTGAGTTCAGCCTTAGGTCTTTCTCGATTGCCCATATTGTCAGTTTTCAAAAAATCATAGCTGAAAATCAACAGTTGTTGATTGACCAAGGTAACCTCGTTGGAATTCGGTCTACTTTAGCTCATTTGCGAAGAGATTCAATCACCCCCCTATACCTCTCTGTTTTGACTTTTTTGAAAGGTCAACTATGTCGGATTGACCACCCACGTGCAATGAACTTTGCATTTTAAAGGATCAATCGATAACGGAATCGGGTATGTGATACCTTGAAATGTAGCTCTTAGATAGCTCTATCAAGCTATGCAAACACCTTCAAAACAACCCTTAGGTCTTTGGATTGAATTAGGGTTTCTTCAAGTGGCCAAAACTGTCAAAATTGCTCAATCTATCCAATCAAAGCATCCATCACACTTTACCATGGCACTCATGGCAAGGAAGATTCAAGAAAAACCTCCCCATTAGCACCTCTTCTCCTTATTGCCAAGGGTACCCTTTCCACATTTCTATCTAGCTTGAATGGAAATAGCTTTTCAAATTGAAATGGGATAGGATAGAGGTTCACTTCTAACCATAGCATCATGAACTTATGCTTATCATTAATACAACATTCATTTCCACCATTTTAAGAATCCATTGCTCCCGTAGGCCTCCATTGATCACAAATAAAGCAATTTGCAACACGTGCTCTCACAAGGGTATCACATAAGCATTTGACATGCATGGGCATTCAACACCTTCATGTACATGTGTATTGAGCATCCAACATGACATTTGACATCAAACTCATCATGAAATGACTCCAAACATCCATATCTTCAACCAATGATGCTTAATCAAGGCAATACATGCAAGGTATACACATGAATCCTTTCAAGAAAGCTATGAAAGCTTCAAGTATGAATGTCGCAAAAGGGTGGCATGAACCATGATCTTTACTTCTAATGAATCCACACACTATTAATGAACACCGGAGCCAAGATTTTAGGGTTTTCATTCCATTTTAGGGTTTTTAATTCATCCATTGATGGGACAGAGTCGTCTTCTCTTTAGTTTACCTACAAAGGTCGCCTTTTCTTACGCTTGTAGAAGGTAGGGTATATAGATTATTAAGAACACCTTATTGAACTTGGGGTCATCTCCAGTGAGCTCTAATGACTACTTTGAGCAAGAAGAATGCAGAAAAAAAATGACAGTACACACATCTGCGCCTTCATGTTTCTAGGGTTAGGAGAAGAGATTCATTCCTAACATGGTGGAAAAGATGCTCAAGTTGCTAGTGATCTAAAACAGAAGGTCTCCATAGGGTTTTGTAAAAATATGGGAAAAATTTCCAGAAAATTGAGAAAAAGTCATATAGGCCACCAAAATCTTTTTGGTGGTATGTTTAATTAATTTCACAAGGATATGCTTTTTTTTTAGGTTTTAGAAATTCTTTTTGGTGGTACGTTTAATTAATTTCACAAGTATATGATTTTTTTAAAAGTTTCAGAAATTCAAAGAGTATCAAGCTAAAAATTTGCCTCTTTTAGAATGTAGAAAAACTAAAGGCAAATCTGCCTTTTTTGGAATGTTGAAAAATGTGGTTGTTTTGTGCTAGAAATTTTTGGCAGGCTACAATCGCCCTCCATCTCTCTCTCTCATTGCATGCTTGTGCAATCTCTCTCTTGTGAGTGCTGGAAGGGTTCAGCTCTCTCTCTCTCTCTCTCTCTCTCTCTCTCTCTCCATATTCAGTACCCACAGAACTCTCTCTCGCAAAAACAGAAACATGTATGAGCCGGTGGAGGAGTGGAGGGGAGGTATGAGGAAAAGGAGGTGGTAGTTTTTTGTGAAGCAGGTATGAGGTGGAGGAGATGGTGGGGAAGTATGAAGCATCGTATACAGAGGGGACTATGAGTTGATCTTGTTTCACTTACTGAACTAGATGAAGAGCTGGTGACGAGGAGAACAAGGAGCTGATAACGGGAGGTTGTGCTGATTCACACGTGGAGGAAGCGGGTGGAAGAGGAACATGTGGAGGAAGTGGGGGGAGGGAGGGAGCATAAGTTGGTTGGGAGGAGGTTCACCTGTATAGAAACTAGCAAGGTTGCAGGAGGTTTCGTAAGAGAAGCCGATGCAGTAGGAGAAGGCAGTGGAGTTGGAGAAGGTACCTTAGCTGAATAGATATGCAAAACAGATTTAGCATATCTATTCAGCTAAATATGTTTTGCATATCAAGAACCAAACGCTTTTATACCACTACAAGATTGAGGAAAAGTCATAAAATTGGAAAATTTGGTAAAAGTTAGGGTTAACGAGATCAAGAACCAAAAGCTTTTATACCACTGTAAGATTGAAGAAAAGTCATAAAATTGGTAAAAGTGGATCAAGAACCAAAAGCTTTTATACCACTGCAAGATTGAGGAAAAAGTCATAAAATTAGAAAAATTGGTAAAAGTTAGGGTTAACAGGGTCAAGAACCAAAAGCTCTAATAACACCGCAAGATGGGATGCACTCATTGAATGGAGTGCTACATTGGATATGGAAAGCTCATTAGCAAAAAGCACAAAACCTTAATTAGTATTAGTTAATTGTCATTAGGAGCTTCCATTCACTTATATACCACTTGCCCTTTTCACACTCACTTGTTAGTGCCCATACCCTACTTAAGCCTAGGCCCCCTAAATCCATAAGCCTTTGGAACATTATTTACACATGTTCATGGCCTCTACATTAGATAGCCCAACAACCACAATTACAATAATCGGGACTTGTCTCTTTTGCTATATAATTATGGATAAGTATTCCATTTTGTCAAGTGCTCATCATCTATTACTCAACAATGCCAACCATGTTAGTAGCATACAATCAATTGGACTCCTCACAATCAATCCTAACATGATAACATATGATAGCCAACCATGTTAGTAGCATACAATCAATTAGACTCCTCATATTTAATCACAACATGACAAAATATGATAGGCATAAACATAAACACCTATAAAACTAGCTCAGTATATAACATGGAATCACCCACAATACTGATTAGACTCAAATGTACATACACCAATAACACTAGTACATTAGTACTTAATATGGAATCACCCATGATACCAACTACCAACATGGTGCAATGGTATTTCACGCGGCTTCCCTAATCTACCATAGAAGGATCTAGCTAACATCCCTCTTACCTCTTGAGTTTGCAATCCTCAATTGCATGTTTGCTTATATGAGTGGATGAGGTCTAGACAAGTGTAAAAACATGCTTAGGCATCCATCGCATCTTCTATAGGATGATTCTTGAAGTCAAAATATACTTGGTGTATGTGTTTCTTGCAAATGTGGTAGTATATTACTTCTCAATGATTATGTAAAGCTTTCCTATTGATTCACAAGTAGGATGTGAAGGAAGTGGTCCTCTAAATGGTTTTAACAAACTAATGTGAAAAGAATTGTGGATAATATGCTTATGTGATAGAAAATCTAATTGTCGTGAATATCCAAGGTCATTAATCTTTTGTGATGACCCTAAATGGTCCATAAAAACTTAGTGTTGATTTTATTACTAGATTCTAGAGTCTAAGTGATTGCGTAACCCTGCACCCACGACTTTGTCATAGTGCTCATCACCTATGGAATCACCCATGATACCAACTACCAGCATGGTAAAATGGTATTTCAAGTAGGCAATAGACTATCATTTATAGCAGTAAGATAACAAGATAACATGTAGTCTCATTGGTGGGGTTCATTTTTGTAAGTATATTGCTTTGGGTAGAGGTTGTGGATCTTACTTGCTAGGTCTCTAACATGTAGTCTCATTGGTGGGGATCCGTCCTTGATCACCTCTGTACTTTCCTTTTCTTCAAAATCCAACTTCCTTTGCCTCATTTGCACAGCCTTGATCCCTTGGCCTTTTATCCTTTGAGCAATTTGTACAATGAGACTACACACCTTTGCAATGTAGTATTTTACATGTCTTTTACTTAAGCTCTTGTAGTTAGAGAATTGACTAGTCCCAAAACCTGCATGTTGGAAAATTATGAGATGAAAGTTGGACAATATCACATACCTTTGTGGGGTAGTTTGGTAAATCCTCATACCACTTTACGAATTATACTACTATATAGATTGGAAATTCTTGTTGCATGATTTTTCTCCTTTTACTATTGTGAGAATGTTATTAAAAACCATTCGTGACCACTCTGGATGTGTGGTTTCAAAATGATGTAGGCAGTTGAGAGCATCATCTTGGCCTTTAGTGGCCTTGTGATGGTTAGCGTCCTTCTCCACAATTTTATATGGATGAAATCTCAATTAACAAACAAAGAAAATGCTGAATTTTTCCTTTTCTTAAAAGCAAAAACTAATTTGACGTGTCAAATCATTGGGTGAGGGTTGTTGTATCTTTGTTAGTTTCCTTTAAAGGAGCATCATCTTGGCCTTTAGTAGCCTTGTGATGGTTAGCGGCCTTGGCACATGTCAAACCATTGGGTAAGGGTTGTTGTATCTTTGTTAGCCTCCTTTAAATGTAGTTAATCAAATACATGAGTGGCCTTAGCCTCCTTTAAATGTAGTTCTGTAAATGTAGTTAATCAAATGTCTGCTGTTAAGACATTTAATTAACTACATTTAAAGGAGGCTAAGGCCACTCAATTAGAGTACACTATTATATCTGAGATCTGGAGATGCAAGAATTTGGTAGCACACTATGGTATGAGTACAACCTCTTCTCTCAATGCAGAACAAGTCAAAGAGATCATCCTGCAAGCATGTAAGCTAGCCAGTAACACTAGTGCTTCCATTAGAAAGGAAGCTACTAAGACATTTTTTAGGAAGCTTGTTAAGCTGAAGGTTTAACCTCTGGGTGATGTATCTTTTTTGATACTAATATAACAATTTCTTGGCATTTAAAAAAATATAGTTAATCAAATATATAAGTGGCATTAGCCTCCTTTAAATGTAGTTAATCAAATACATGAGTGGCCATAGCCTCACAATAGCATAGTCCCCACTAGTGATGCCAAAATCTGTTAGCTTGGTCATTTGTGGGTGTACAAATGTCTTTCCTTGGGTAAGGTCTAAGATGACCAGTTAGATGTGTTTGTTTCTCCCTCTTTTTGAGTTGTCGCCTAGAAGAGCTAGCATGACTCTTACGATTCTCCTTCTCACTCCCAATCCTACCTATAATAGCTTGGTCATTTTAATTTACAAGTAGGGACAAGTTACTCTTTGGAGCTCGGTTCCTAGATTCGTTCTATGAAGGACTCAAAGCACAAGTGCGGCTGTGAGCGGCGGCAGGTGGTGCGAGTGCAAGAGGTGGTTATGAGTGTGAGTGCAAGCGTGAGGTGGAATATGTTGTGTGTAGTAAATATTGTGTTTGTTTATCCAAGACAGTATATCCAAGTCTTCTCTACTTTAGTCTCCTCCTTCCTTCTCCCTCAAGGGCTATGCCTCCTTGTGCCTACTTCTTCAAGCAACACATACTTCTTCTTCAAGCAACACGAGGAAAGATGCAATGGAGATTTCTTTGCCATTGGACTCTCAAAACCTTTCAAACAAGTCCACTCTGTAGCCGCACACTTACTCTTTGCTATTTCCTCTTTCTCTCTCATGCATATATCCCTCTCATCTCCCTAGCTCCATTCCCAAGATTTACTACACACTAATCTTGTGATTTCAACCCAATATTTTCTCCTCAAGTCAAAAGAAATATACATAAGCTTATCCTACTCACCCCCCCCCTTAAATTTCAAATTTTCACAAACATAGAAAAAACAGAACAAGGTAAGAGCTTACATGAAAGCTCGAACACTCATAAGTACCATAGAAGCTAGAAATTCCAAGAGAACACCACACACATAGAGTGGTGAGAAGCACTCACAAGAGTAAGTTGAAATGAGCATATAAAAGTCTATGGAGCTTTGAGATTTTGACTTATATACAACTTAAGTTATGGGCACTCACACTTGTCCATCTCCCAAAACTCACTTGTTCTCTAATCAAATCTCTATCTCCTTCTTTTCCCTACCATTTAACTCAACACTTACGGCCCAAGCACATCCTCCAAGCATATCCTAATGCTGCCATCATGAACATCTAACATTACGTTTTAAGCTTCAAGCTGTTAATGGCTTTGCGACATGCCATAGGATTCCAAACTTTGGATATTCGGAACCCTTCTTTGATTGATGTAGACCTTTAATTGGCATATTTGATCTTAACATCGACGCTTTTTGTATGTGGACCCATCTTTTGTGCTCATGCATTGATCAAGCTTTAAATCTTGGACACATCAATCTATTAGCTTGTTCTTGTATCCATGGTATTGTGTGTTAGCATATGCTTTCTTCATTGACATTTAACTTTATTAACGCCAAGTTGGCTTGATCAAGGTGTTGACCGAGTTAACAAAGTCTTGTGTGGCCTTTGTACTCGTGATGATCTCAAGATAAGTACCTATGGACTAGTTGCAAAGCCATTGAGTGCATGTTACAAATTCACAAGGCATTCAAGCACAAGAAGACAAGCATTCTAGACCCCCACTAGTGAGTGCAAACACAACCAATAATTATAATCCATGCATGTTACAAATTCACAAGGCATTCGAGCACAAAAAGACAAGCATTCTAGACCCCCACTAGTGAGTGCAAAGACACAACCAATAATCATAACCCACCCATATGACAAAAAGTAAAGTGCACTTCATAGTTTATGGCTCCTTCTTGATGCATAAAAAGCTTGATTTTTAAGAAGCTGAGTATATGGTGTAGGATCATATCAAAATTGGAAGGAAAGTAGCGTAATGAGAGATTAAGGAGCAAATACTGGCTCCCACCTAATGAAGCCATATACATAGTTTACTTTGTTAGAACCTAGAGAAAAGATTGCTTCCTTATATGTTTTAAATGGAGAGATGGCTTTACACGCTATCAATGCAATTTTTTTTGCTTGTACTTAATTTAGAATAATAGTTTAGTTCACTGTGTTGCTTTTGTAGATTATATTTCACTTATTTCAATACATATATCTTGAAGCTACATATCATCTAACTTTCAAAAGTTGCCACAAGTAAAGGTATTGTATCTACCTAATATTGCAAAACACCCGTCTCAAAACTAATCTCTTTTTTAGAAGGTATGAAAACAAAAATGTATATATCTACGTAGCTTGACATGGCAATGAGAGTAGCTGTATTTTCCTTGTGTAACGTACTTAGAGAGTTTACCATTCATCACATTAAAAAATTGCTTGCATATTACTGATTCACTAATTTTAATAAGTTGTTAACCTATGCATCTGCCTTAATTGAAAAAATTGCACGAAGTAGCTTTGGTATTGTGAATTGCTTGCATATATTACTGATTCATTAATTTTAATAAACTGTTAATTTGTACACCTCCCTTAATTTAGACCCCATTCTTGAAAAAATTGCACGAAGTAGCTTTCGGATTGTGAATTACTTTGTACACCATGTCGTGATAATTCAAGAAGTGGATAGTGCCAAGTAAGTAGACTACAGCTTATCATGTAGTAGAGGACTACATTAAGAGTTCAGCACATGATCTATTAGATATGACCTTGGGACATTTGCATGGTATTTAGTTCCTTTGTTTCTCGGAGTCTAACACAGCTTTAGGATGCTGCTCATAGACTTGAACAGAGAGTAGGAATTGCCATACCCACATGATATTTAGTGTGTACTTTGCAAGATACTCTCTTAATGAATAAACCTAAATGCATACAAATGCATGACCAAACAACAACTTCAACAGTATGTGACACCATTAAACAATAAATTGCAGTAGCCCTTGAACAGTATAAGATCCTGTACAAACCTATTACATGCTGCAAAAATACACCACAAAACAAACCTCCTTTTTTTCCAAGAGGTGTTGATGTTCGAACTCACCACCTCTTGGGCAGGATGGGTCATGAGCTCATCACGGGGGTAGAGCCCACCGGACTGCCAAACCTTTTTACAACTTGTAGTGTGTGAGATTTTGCACACCTACACACATTCTTCTTACACTAATCCACTGTATAACAAATACATACGTACACACTTCTTACACCATGAACCTAGCTATAGGCCATATAATATGCATACAAATTTGTTTGAACAATCCAAACCTCTGCAGCAAAAGCTTTCAAAGAGACTATGATAGGCTCCCCCCCCACACACCACCACACCAAGTGGGACAGGCAGCAATTAAACAGGCAAGACTGTCCACCTGTACCTGGCGGCAGTGGCCATGATAGCCCCCAGCTGAAGGGCGAAGTACAAGTGACAGTGTGCTTAATACCGATGGTGGCCTCAAAAGTTTCTTGTTTTCTTGTGCCACTTTAACGAATGATTTCCACCCAAATTTCTGATTCCTGGCCTTAACTTCCAACCATGGGAGGCACATTTAGCTGTCAAAACCAAGGCCATAGAGAACAACCAGAAAGCGATTACAACCAATGGGATCTGTTGGCCAATGTCAAGCTCATTCCATCTGTCAATCATTGCACCCCACCCCTGTACAAGGACAACAAAAAAGGTCTAAATGCTTCAAGGTACCGTATATATAGATATATATAGAGAGAGAGATGTATATGTATGTCTGAGTTATGAAGGTAAATGTGAACTAGCTCACTCTATTAAGTCGAAAAGCTGCTGTTAATTTAAATGCCAGGTTTCTGTCCGCCCGCTCCAAGGAAAAGTCCAGCATGTTCAGCAAAGCAAGGTCATTAGCAAGGTCTACATCCCCAGGATGCACAGACCTTTCGGTAAAACCTACACATGCCATATATATTTATTCAAAAATCACATCATTGTAGACAGCACCCACAGATACGCGTTTGGAGCACATCACAAAAGATCTAGATGTGTATGCCACTCACATGATATGTCAAAAACTTGATCCAGAGGGGAAACACCAAAGAGCTCTCCAATAAAAATCCTTGTCAGTACGCGATTTTCCGAAGAGAGTTCGTCCCCATGGGTCATAACCACAGCAGGTCTATCATCTGTGACGGTACCATGACAATATTATCCATCAGTGAAGCACTCAGACACTGCTTCACATCAATAGTCATATAAACCTTACCTTTAAATGAGAGAAAGGGGCTTCTGTAGAGCATTGCCAGGTTCTCCAAAGCAAGTAGGTCATGTCTTTCTCTCATATTGACAACCGAAACAGCATTCACAACAAACACGACAAAATCCACTCTCCTCTTGACAGTCCAATTAGAATGCCCTTGCCGACCTCTTCCTTCAATAGCCTCTCTAATCATTTTGCTATCAGATGGTCTGCAACAACAACAAAACCACACCCAAAAGAAACATGTGAAATTCCCCTCAAAACAAATTATGTTATTGACACGCCTGCAAATGACAGGCTATAAGTAATCACCGCCTCAGTGATATCAACTGCAAACTATGCCTAAAAAATCCCCTCTAAACAAACTATGTCACTGACTCACTCACATGCCTGCAAATGACAGGCTATCTGTGATCACTCTCAGTAAAATCACCTGCAAACATGTTCTCCATGGAAAATGCCGTCTGCCATCCACTTTTTCACGACATCAAGATCTTCCGCTACATTGTTGTCAGAGAAGCCGCGACTGTCGAATACAGAGAAATGCGAGTCTTTGTATAGGAAATACTCCTGCAGGAACAAACTGCCATTGCCAATTTCTACTGTCATAAGACAAAAACATTACCTGATCAGAGAGAATATCAGTGGCCATTATTATAAAGAACATACTAACATAGTAGTAAGGGTATCTACTGTGACATTCGGAAGCCTTGCCTTACTTGATCCAGCCCTAAGCCTACTGATAAAGAACACTAATGCAAAAGCAATGATTAGAGAGAGAGAGAAGATGGAGATGAATTGTGTATTCAGTATATTGATATGCTACAAAAAGATGCCTTTGACTGTACAACTTCTGTGGCATTTGGCCTTCCAAAATGGAAAACTAAGACCCTATATGGACTGACTATTGACCTGCCCCAACTAGGGATCAGATCCATAATGACTAAACCTGGCCTAGCTATTTATAGGATCACGAAATGCCCCTACACACAGCCGATTGCTGTCGGCCTAGCACAAGACGAGTACAATTTGCATTTAATTATGCTAACTTCCCCTGAATGATGGTTTATGACCTGGCCAACCAGCCCTTTGACCATGTAGAGCCTTTTCTATGCCTGTCAGAGCCTGCTAGTGCCCTAGATCTACCCTAAAATTGCTGCCAAACTAGGGATTAGCCATGCCCATGAGTGTGCCTGTCGAAGCCTGCTACTAGTGCCCTAGATCTACCCTAAAATTGCTGCCAAATCAGGGATTAGCCATGTCCACGTGTGTGCACGTGACATTTACGGTGGACAGATCCCCCCACCCATCGGAGTGGTGGGGGTTGGACTGAGGAGTGCATAGAGTGCATGCCCCGTCACAGCCTCTTTTGGTAAGCTTGCCTGCCCAATTGTCCTGATGGCCACACAATACACGCTCATTAATCACATCTAAGAGGCTGACAGTGCCTTTAGGTCACACACACCAAGAACTGCGCCATGGTCATCACATTCACTTTTGGTAAGCCTGCCTGCCCATTGTACAGGTGCTCTGGGATGGGCATGCAGCTTGCGTATAGCCAGCCTAATGCACTCTTAACTTATCATTTGCAAGACTGCCTACTTAACAAACTGTGTATGCTATGAAGAGCAATGGTGTGGTAGAATCACAGCCTCTTTTGGTAAGCTTGCCTGCCCAATTGTCCTGATGGCCACACAATACACGCTCATTAATCACATCTAAGAGGCTGACAGTGCCTTTAGGTCACACACACCAAGAACTGCGCCATGGTCATCACATTCACTTTTGGTAAGCCTGCCTGCCCATTGTACAGGTGCTCTGGGATGGGCATGCAGCTTGCGTATAGCCAGCCTAATGCACTCTAACTTATCATTTGCAAGACTGCCTACTTAACAAACTGTGTATGCTATAAAGAGCAATGGTGTGGTAGAATCGACCACATACAATAAGTTTGAGCTTTGTCAAAGCCACTCGTTATGTTGTCTAGCACCCGAATCATGTTGTTGATGAGACTGCTTTTTCCAGCACCGGAGGGTCCAACAATTAACAAAGTTGTCACTTTAGGGACAGCGAGACCCACCCGGCTAATGCCTCCCACTTTAAATATCCCATCTCCAGGTCTGTAACTGCAAAAATCAGAGCCATTTGCAAGCAAATCAAGAACCTTACAATGCGAATTGAATGTCTTTACACTAACTAGATGTCCATGGCTAACCTTTTTATCTTGTTTCGCATGTCTCCGAGGCTCTGACTGCTCTCGCGCAATGCTTCATTCTGTAGCTGAATTCGCTTCTCTATCATCCCATCGTTTCTCATCCTCTCTAAGTTGAACAGACCTTGGATTACTCTGGAAACTTCCTGCCCCATGCTACCATCCGACTTGCTACCATCCATGGTTTCAGATATGTAATATCCAGACTGGACAACTGGTCCCTTACCATCCTCGCACAAGAACCGCCCTTCCAAAGAGTTGTGACTGCTTGAAGGCTGACTTCGTTCTGCACAGATGATATTCAACCAGATTCAATAGACAATTTCCAGGATAAGTATGGAAGCCCAAACAACATGATGCATAGCATAAGACTGCATGCTATGGCATAACCCTTCTCACTTCATGGTGGTCGATAGAGCATACCCTAAGGCATCCCTAGTGACCCTTATTAGTACCCAAGGGTAAGGCGGAAGTTATGTCAGCCACCATCTCCATACATCAACGGCCATCTTAAGCTCATATCAATCCTACAAATGGAGAACTCAGCCATGGTGAAACCTAGCTCTGTGGGGGGCATCACCCTAGCTTTTGATGTTGCTGGGTTTCATCCATGACGACAGAAATCTGGGATGACAAGAAGATGGCAGAAAAGCAATGGCAGGGCAACGTCATCATCATCATCACCACCACCAGCAACAGCAACAGCGACGCTACCACCAAGCAATGGCAGGGCAACACATCATCATCATCAATATCACCACCACCACCACCACCACCAAAGGCGGTGCTGCTGCAGCCATCACCACCACCACTGCCACTACCATCATCATTATCATTATCATCATCATCATCATCATCAAAATGTAAAACTGTGTCCAGAGGGCTCTAACGGTAGCGCTCATGGCTCCCAAAGAGGAAGTACTAAGTACTGGGTTTCAATCTACCGAATTCAGTACCCAACCTCGCATCCAAAGCAAACTTGTGCATAATTCCATATACGCTAATGTGTATATAAATCAATAAACAGGAATTAATTAAGAAGAGAGAAGCCTAAAAAAACACATAGATTATGCAACAACTACAACGCAGAAAAATGGCAGGACTATAAACACTGAAATGAAACCAAGCTTTTCAAAGAAGAACAGCAACAGCAAATATTAGGTAAGAAAGAAACCTCCTCCCATCTTCTCTTCTGAGATGGCGAATTCTTCGACCGAATTGGAAGATAATCTACTATCTATATACCAGAGCTTTGCGTTAATAAGTATTAACTTATTTTTTTAATAAATTACTTTACGCCAGCATTAAAAAATAATTTCCCAAGCGTGTACTCAAGCCTAACCCACGCTTGAAAAATTATAGCTCATTTCAAAATTCAAAAATCCGAAAATCCTTTTTTCCAAAAAAAAAAATAAACTTTCCCAAGCTAGAACAAAAATACTTCCTCAAGTATAAAATGGAAATGTATTGATAATATTATAATATCTACTCTTTATTAAATATAGCATAGTCCCTCTCCAAGTGGCCAGACCAGAGGGAGAAAAGGGGAGGATTTTTGGATTTTTGAAATTATTATATAACTTACTTCCTCTCCACGCAGCCAAACCAGAGGGAGAAAAGGGGAGGATTTTTGGATTTTTGAAATTATTAAACATAACTTACTTCCTCTCCATGCGGCCAAACAAAGAAGGAGAAAAAGGACCAGAGAGAAAAGATTCTTTGGATTTTAGAAATTATTAAACATAACTTACTTTCTCTCCACGCGGCCAAACAAAGAGAGAGAGAGAGAGAGAGAGAGAGAGAGAGAGGTATTAACGTCGGTAGAATGCAACACGAGGGCATATACGACCAACGAGGGGACTTGAACTCGGGTGGATCATGGCCTTTATAAGGGCCCTCGCACTAGAGAGAGAAAGGACTTTTGGATTTTTAAAATTTGAAATAAAGGTATAAATTTTCAAGCTTGGGTCACCACATGTGGATGTGAATGCTTTTTGTTTAATTGCAATGATTTACTCACACTCTCTTTTTTGGGTTGGGGGGGAGGGGGTGTGAGCTCAATCAAATATAACTCGGATCGAGGCCAAAACACAATTAACCTCACATGAGGACATATGACCTATGCGATAGTGTGTGTGTGTGTGTGTGTGTGTGTGTGTCTGCACGTGCGCATATGCATGTGCACACACATGCGCAAATAAGCAAGCTTGCTAAAAAACTTTTACTTGGTATCTAATCTGTTGTTTTCATTGTAAGAAAGTTTTTACATCTTTAGAGCAACCATCTTTCAAAAGTTCTTCCAGAAGTATCACTATTATTAATCTATCAAGATTTTATAAGATTCGTAAACTTTTTTCACTTCTCTTCTTAAAGAAAAATTCATTGGACCAATAATGCATTTTTGTGCAAAGGACATTAACTGGCCTGCCGTTGATTGCCCTACCAAAAATGCAAGAAAGGCCTTATCATTTCAAAGAATCCCAAAACTTTTACCAAACTTTTGTCCTTACCTCTTTTATTTCTTGGTTCACATAACCTAAGATGATGTAATGGGGAACTTAAAACAATGATGAACTTTGGCAAAGAGCGGCAAAGCAAGGTGTGCTTATTTAGGCTTGGACACCAAAGTTGCTTCCCAAACATCCCTTTGCTCTAACAACAAATAGCACCAACACAAAATGTAAAATTTGATTCACACCATAGGCTCCATGTATATATGTATATCTTCTAGTGAAAGTTTCTTACTCTTGAGACTTTTTCAAGAACTTTTTCTGGATTGCTATTTGACTTTATCTCATAAGGGGGTTGCCATTGTATTATTATGTAACTTTAATCGTTACCTCTTCTAGATGATTAAAGAGTCTGATAAGTTTTTCTTTGAAAGATCATTTAATCATTTATAATATAACAAGAACACATCACACTCTCTTAAAATTAGCTATACCAGATGTGATTTCATTTATTTATCACAAACTCTTTCAAGAAGCCCAAATGTTCAAACGAAATGAGCATCGGGGAAGATTGCCCCTTAACCACATGTGATGTCTAAAGATATTCTATTTACTATACCCTTCTTTTGTAAATTTGCACAATAAGATAATCCTTGAACTAGACTTCCTACCTCCCCTATTATTGTTTTAGGATAATTTGCAAATAGCTTTCTACATCCACTCCCAAATTTTAAGAAAAGCTCTTATTAACCATCATTCCTAGTCTTCTTTTAGGAGTTTAGAATATGCACTTCATCAAAAGGACAATTTCTTCATGATTTACCCAAGGTATCAATGAGAATGCCTATAAACTTATAAAACTTTTTTTTTTGTGTACTCATATGTGTCCTTACTATGAGCATTAGGTCACCTTTAGTCTAAAAAGTGATACAAAGGACTTTTTTTGTGAAGAGTTTGATAGTTTTTGTTACCTAGCTATTTTGTTCCTACCCTTTTTATTATATGGATTACAAAGGTGGCTTTTTTGTGAAGAGTTTGATAGCTACTTTGTTCCTAGCTTTTTTATTCCCCTTTTGTTCCTACCTTTTTATTATTATATGGATTAAGTTATTCCAGTTACATGCATAGTACAACCTCATTGAGATTACATGCATAATTTCTTTTATAGGTTTTAGTATAATGATTAAGTTATTCCACTTATGTGCATAGTACACCCACTTGAGAACTAAAATTAGAATTCGAGTAACATAAATTCTTTCTTGTAGGCTAAGATTTCCCAAGGTGTAAGATTAAGTTATTCTAGTTATGTGCATAGTACACCCACTTGAGAACTAAAATAAGAATTTGAGTAGCTGTAGGCTAAGATTTCCCAAGGTAACAAGTAAGATCAATTCATTCTCTCATCAAGCATGATGCATAGAATAAAAGGGTTGTCATGATGTGTAATAAGTGCAACTGCTATAACCACAAAGGAAAAATTACATAATAATCAATTGATTATGCTCATGATTTTAAAAATGTCAATTTAACATATCATACACTGTTCTCTTTAATTGGGTTCATTGAAAGCACACAAACATATACATATTTTTCTTGATAGAATTTTAATACTTCTAGTTAGTTACAAGATTCTCTAAATTGGGTTTATTATATTAAAAGCACACAAACATATACATATTTTTCTTGATAAATTTTAATACTTCTAGTTATTTACAAGATTCGATATCAAAAAGTACTAAAATGTTTAATGACTTTAGATGCCTGATGGTAGAAATATTTAACTTACACGAATTGATTCGCACTTGTGAATAAAGTTTTTTATTTTGTCATTATTATTTTCTAAATCCTAATCTCACAAAGCTTTCACCTCTCATCTTTCCTATCCCTCTAATCCATAAGATGGGGCTCAAATATGGGAAGATAAATTTTTTTTGATAACTTGCTTGAATGAATTTATTGGGAGCGGGATTATAAGTATGAATGACTAAGTTTATATAGGTGAGGTACTAGTCAAGGATTCAAGGGAATAAAATTTCATCATTAAGAGGATAATATTCAATAAATTTATCCATTCTTAAGCCCAAGTGTGAAGCAAGAAAAGGTCTCACCACTTCAATTACAAACCATTGTGGTGGGACTTTGCTAACCATTGTGGTGGGACTTTGCTATGAATTTTGAGCACCTTTAATTGATAGTACTTGCTTAGTGTCCGTAGCCTTTTTGGTGAGTACCTGTGTAGTGACCTCTATAATATTGTCCGTTGGCTCCTTTGTTCACATGGTATGACAGGTTAGGTGGCCTTAGAGTCACCGTCATGATTGATGATGGAGCCACTCACAACTTCCTTAATTACGTGTTAGTTAAGAAGTTGCGATTGCGAGAGACCAAGAGTGACTATAAGTACATTGTCTCATTGACTAATGGTAAGAGTATTTAGGACACGGTGGTCTTGGGGGGTACCTTTAGCTATGCAGGATTGTAAGGCCAGTTTGGATTTTCAGGTCACACACTTGGCTAGAGCCGATATTTATCTAGGCCCTTGGGAGTGGTTGTATAACCTTGGCCCTACCTTGAGTTGTAGCTACCAAGACAATAGTCTAGAGTTTGTGCATGGGGGGAGAGTGGTGAGGCTACATGGTGAGTGGGAGGTTCCAGTTGATTTCGTCCCTAGGAGTGGTTGTATAACCTTGGCGCTACCCTGAGTTATAGCTACCAGGACAATAGTCTAGAGTTTGTGCATGAGGGGAGAGTGGTGAGGCTACAGGGTGAGTGGGAGGTTCCAGTTGCACCCATGATTTTATCCCTAGACTTGTGTTATGCCAACGACGTTGACGACATATAGCAGATATACATTTGTACTCTCTTCCATTAATTTATTTTCGTAGATGAAATAAATGTGATTGATAAAGTTTTCGTAGTTGAACTAAGTTAAGCTGTGATAACTTAAATGGCCTTGGTCAAGATCAATGTTTTCTAAAACCTATTTTGTCTTCTTGTGAATAAAACGTAAATACCAAGGCTAAAACCGAGATAATAAAACAAAAGTACGTATTTGCTTTGAGTGATTTATTGTGAGAGTTTAAGGATGCATTTCCCAATGATCTCCCAGATGGGGTTCCACCATCTAAGGTGCTTGACCATGGCATTAATGTGCTACCAAGGTCAAAACCTTTAAGCAAATCTACTTACAGGTTAAGCCACTCCGAGGTAAAGGAAGTGGAACGACAGTTAGCCAAGTATATGAAGAGAGGGTTTATATGCCCGAGTTCTTCACCAGGGGCATCACCCATTCTTTTGGTAAAAAAGAAAGATGGATCTATGCGGATGTTCATAGACTACCATGCTCTTAATTAAATTACGATTAAGAACAAATACCCAATGCCACGTATTGACGAGTTGTTTGACCAACTTAATGGTGCAAAATACTTTTCAAAGATTGATCTGAGATCGGGGTATCACCAAGTTAAGATAAGGGCACGAGATATTTCCAAGACCGCATTTAGGACTCGTTTTAGACATTATGAGTTTCTAGTCATGTCGTTTGGCTTGACGAATGCTTCGGTGACATTTATGATGCTGATGGACAAGTAGTTTTCCTTGACGGCATACTTATATATAGTAAGTTAAGAGATGAATATTTACAACATTTGTGCTCAGTGTCCAAACTCCTTAAGGAAATTAAGGTATTTGGGAAGGAGTCCAACTGTAAATTTTTTTGCTAAGGAGATCCACTATTTAGGCCATATTGTCTCTGCAGGACGGGGTACATGGATGGATCCTAACAAGGTGGATGCCATTGTCAGATGGCTTGAACCTAGAAATCTTGAGGAACTATAGATTTTTCTAGGTATGTCGGGTTACTTACTGATAGTATGTAACCCGACAAGGTGGATGCCATTTTTCTAGGTATGTCGGGTTACTTACTGATAGTATGTAACCCGACAAGGTGGATGCCATTGTCAGATGGCCTGAACCTAGAAATCTTGAGGAACTATAGATTTTTCTAGGTATGTCGGGTTACTTACTGATAGTATGTAAAGGATTATGCGAAGATCGTAGTCCCCTTACTCAATGAGTTGAGGACAAAGAATAAAACTATTCGTTAGGGGGATCTTCAATGAAGAAGTTTTGAGAAGCTCAAGGTGGCCATCTAGATGGCACTAGTATTGAGCATTGTGGGCCCCAATGAATTATTTGTTTTAAAGACAGACGCTAGTGGGGAGGCATTTGGAAGCAAAAAGCTTGGTCATACTACCTAGCATAACTACTCGGCCTACAAGTGAGAGTTACTTGCTATTATTCATGCTCTAAAAAAGTGAGGACATTATTTTTATGGCGCTACGTTTGAGGTTCGGACGGTACATGAAAGTCTCAAATGGTTTTCAAGTTAGAGTGAGTTAAAGGGTAGAAAAGCTTGGTGGGCGGAGATCCTACAGGAGTCTGACCTTACACTCCGTACAAGAGAGGTAAATTTAACGTAGTAGTGGATGTGTTGAGCCACATGCCGATGGTGAACGAGTTGAGTTTCACCACCTTCAAGAGTAAACTCTTGGAGTCACTACGTGGTTTATGTGAGCATGATTCATATTTTTCAGAGGTATGGTGCATTGTACATGGCCACACTTTTATACACCAGCATAGCCACCTCCCTCATCAGAAAGAACTCATCAGAAAGAAGTACTAGTCCGGAGCGACTAGAAGAGACTCTTGGGTTATGTACTGAGATGGAGAGCTTGAAGGTAGACCCTTCACAGTCATTTGACACTAGTTCACTTGGGGTGATAGACTTTGTCAAGGGGAAAAGTATAGACACTATTCCATTGATAATGAGTACTTGCTCTATAAAGGTAGTGTTTGTGTACTAGGTATTGGTGATTTTCGGGCCCAAATTCTTATAGAAAGTCCCTGATAGTCCAAGTGCTGGTCATCTCAAGATACTGAAGACCTATGCACCAGTCAAATGATAATTTTATTGGCCTAGTTTGTTTAAGGACATCTAGGACTTCGTGCTGAAATATGCAAGAAGTGTCAGGTCAATAAACATGAGCGCCTCAAGGTTGGAGGTTTAGTGCATCCATTGGATATTCCCAAAGGGAAATGGGAAAGTATTTCCATGGATTTCATCACTCGCCTATCTAGAAAGAATTGAGGGAATGATTCAGTTTGGGTACTGGTTGACAAATTAACCAAGATGGTCAAGTTTATACCTAATAAAAAGATGGTGAAAACATCTGAGTTAGCTAGGTTGTTCATCGAACATCTCTACAAACTATATGGCTTGCCTGCAGATATAGTCTCTGATAGAGATATGAAGTTCAATAATCACTTTTTGACACTACTCTAAGTATGAGTACAGTTGATCATCTGTAGTCTGATTGTCAGACAGAAAGAGGCAACCAAGTGTGTTAGAAGACATGCTTCATGTGTATGTTAGTAAAAAGCAATCCAATTGGGAGGAGTACTTGCAAGTATTAAGATTATAATAGTTTGAAACATTTCGTGATTGGATTGAGTCCATTGATTTTGATGTATTGCTTCCAACCGAGATATCCTATAGCCGTAAGGCTAGAGAAGGAGAAGTTGTAGTCGGTCAAGGAGTTCCTTGAAGACATGCAAGATATGTTGTAGTAGGTAGCAAAAGATAGCATACATAGCACACAAGATCGTGTGAAGGCGTATGCAGACAAGTGTCATAGAGAAGTAGCCTTTGAAGAAGGTTACTTTGTATCGTGCGAAGTCGGAGACTTTAAAGATGGATACTATAGTCCCTTTAAAATCCTTAAGAAGGTTGGTGGATTAGCGTACAAACTTGAGTTGCCAGAGAGCTCTCGAGTTCATCCTGTTTTTCATGTCAGTAGATTACAAAAAACTGTCGACCATAAGGAGAACGTAGTTTCTCTAAGCATTTTGGTGGAGTTGATAGAACCACCATCTATTCCACATGAACCCAAGAGGATTCTCAAATTTAGAGATCGGAACATGAGGCGCACTGTGTACCGAGAGGCACTCGTTAAGTGGAAAAGATCACGAGGATGAGGTGTCCTCATGGGAGCGCTTGAGTATGCGAACCAAGAACTTTTCAAAGTTCGTTTTCGTGTGGACGAAAACTCTTCTTAAGGGGGGAGTAACATTATGTAGCTCGTAGCAGCTCTACAGGGAGCTTGACTGGCCTCTGAAATCATCCACCGGAGCGTGGGCGGTGAGTGAGTTGAGGTTCAAGGGAGAGGGCACCCAGACATAGTCCTGCGGTGGTGGCAGGCGGTCGGACATATGTGGGCACATAGGAAACTACATATGTCCGGTAGTGAGGATCCCTATCCTCATTCCCTCTATGGCTGGCTGGTAATTTTGGTACCACTTAGATTTGAGAGATTTTGAAAGAAAGGTATTCAAAAGAAATACCAGTACACACAAATATGATTAGATTGATATTAACATTCTCATAAACATTGTTTACATTGTTGTGTTACAAAAAGTTTGAGCCAAGCTCTTACAAATACCAGTACACACAAATATGATTAGATTGATATTAACATTCTCATAAACATTGTTTACATTGTTGTGTTACAAAAAGTTTGAGCCAAGCTCTTACAAAACCCATGAGCAAAAAACAATATATCTATGTACGGTGGCCACTCTACTCATTATCATTCTCATCGCCTCCTTTCCCTTCCTTGTCATTGCAAGCCCCTTCTAGAATTCCTTGCATAAATGTAGGCAAACCATAAGTTATATGCTACCAGACATTAAGTTACATTATTGTAAACTTAATTAGAAAACCATTATACTTACATAGTTAACAATGTGGACCCAATTAATTTGATGCCCTTCTTACTCCAACTTCTCGATATGCAATTATTCGATGCCTCCATCATGCATAGTCGTACTCATCTTACGTATAGCTAGTCTGGTTGCTTCCTTCTACACACATTCATGAAAGACAATTGAGAACATATCATACAAGTCCATGTAAACACTTATGAAGTATGAATAAAAGCATCCTACTGAGATGAGAAGCCCCCGAACCTTCAAGACATACTCTAGCTACCTCTCGTTGTTGCTTATACTTGTCAAAGCTGTTAAGTATCTCGTCTCTTGCCTTCCTCCAATCATCTGCATCGAGATATGGGGGCTTCTTTTTACCCTCTTTAATGGCATCTCGGACTTTCAACCTTTGATGGCTCATTTTGGTCATTCATGAGTCTTGAACATCCACTTTTTGCTAAACTCGATGACTTTGTTAGATTACAGGAATGCTTAATAGAGTCGGTCAAGCATGTAACTCTTCTTCTCGTTGGGTTGGTCCTTCCACTTCATGAGGATATTGTGGCTAAACTGTTACTAACGAGAGTTAACATATACACGTCAAGATAGTAACACATGCATTATCCTCAACGATGGATCCATCGTCATAGCATTGATAACATTGTTAGGAAAAATGGGAATTCGCCAATTCCCAGTCCTACATAATTTTGTGAAAACCTCAATTCCCATTTTTTTTTTCAAAAAACGAAAAATGACATCTACATAAACATCCTGCTTGCAAGATCTTTTAGCAAAAATAAACCTTTAAATTAATAATAAAATCATAATATAAAGAGATCTTAGAAGACACAATAAAAAATGTCTTGAAGTTAAATGAGAACTGCTTCAAATATGATAAAACCCCTAAGATGATTGGTGTTGAAACACCTGTGCACTAGCATCACCACATGGCATGGTAAATGCTTTTGTTTGTTTTCCTTGGATTTATCTTTATTATAATAAGACTTAACATGGATATTACATCATCATTCAATACATCACCAACAATGTAAACTTGATCTTCTTCTCATGTGACATTAGGATCCTTGAGAATCTAGTATCTACATGTTTGAAGATCATTTGCACATAATTCCATCCAATCAAATTATGCATACTTACTTCCAATGTAATATAATAATCTTTTTGAACATTCCACATCCGAATGGATGAATAAACCAAGACCTGCTCCATCTAGCTGATTTTTAAACCTCATAGTAAACTCCATCACAATAGTAAATAAATGTTTGATTTGAAGAGATATTGGGTTTCTTGCTTTTAAATGATGTAAATAACATTGTTACTTTGCATGCAAAGTAATTCACTAGCCTAAGAAATCGAAGAAACATCAGGAGTACAGTGACTAATAGATGGGGCTGGGAGTGGCATTGTCAAAATGTCAAGGTGGAGTCCTGAAGGGCTAGCCCCCTCTTCCTCCTCATAAGAAATGACAACCTCTACCTCAGTGGCCCAAGCCATAGTGTCCCATGTAATAGTATGGGAACATGCCATGTCCATTGTGAAGAATCTACTGCCAAACCTATTGAGCCTTTGGGCAACCCCAAAGACAATGTCACTGAGACTCTTGGGGGTGGCCGCATCTCTCGCACATGTTGCTAGTCTACCACCAATGGCCAACCACATGCAAACCGCCAAACTCCTATGTGCTAACAACAAAAAGAGGGTGATCTTCTAAGGTTGAAAACTATGAGACTCTTCCAAAATTTGAGAGAAAATGCAGTGAGAGGACTTGAGACTGCCAGTTTCCTATTGCTGCCAAAGTGCCCTCAACCTTGAGCATTTGGATCCTATGGCCAAGCCATGTAGGGTATGCAAAAAATGGCATACCTAGAGTCTCCTCCCTGTGAGGATCACACCAAGTCCACTCCCTTGAGTCCCACTACCACTAGAGGTGCATGATGGGCCAGCTCTCCCAAATCCAGAAATGCCACGGTCTCTCCCTCGCCACCTTGGGTAGAGGTGTTGGCTAATGTGCCACTCATGTGCATGAAATCCAATCACCCTCACCCTATGTAAGGTGCATCCACTGAAGTCATCCAAGGGGGACTCTGCTCTCTCTAATCTACCATGAGGTGCAATAAAAAATTTGAGCAAGGGGGAGCTCTCACTCATTCCATGTACTACCAGCAGTATATCATGCATGGTAAACACTCCTAGCCACTACGAGGAAATAGGGTCAAGGATAGGGTTGAACCACTCTGGAGGAAATAGGGTCAAGGATAGGGTTGAACCACTCTGGAGGAATAACAGAGTTAATGTTGAGGCTGAGTTTATCTCTACCCTGCATCCCAGTCAGGCCTATCTCCTGAGCCTCCCAGGGGAAGCTATCTAAATGCAAGCCAATCTCCAGGGGAAGCTATCTAAATGCAAGCCAATCTCCAAGGGAAGCTATCTGAATGCAAGACAATCTCCAAGGGAAGCTATCTGAATGCAAGCCAATCTCCAAGGGACCTAGCAAGTTAGGCCTACCCTGGATCCCAGTCAGGCTTATTGCCTAAGCCTCCAGGGGAAGCTATCTGAATGCAAGCCAATCTCCAAGGGAAGCTATCTGAATGCAAGCCAATCTCCAAGGGACCTAGCAAGTCTCGTGCTCACAACACTCCCCAAGATACATGCGGCTAGGCCCCTAGCATGTGGCCACTAGATAAACAAATAAGGGGATTCCAAATCAAGGGCTGTCAAAGATGCTCCTTGGAGGCTATTGGAACTGATTGCTAGAGGGCCAATCCCAAGCTTGTAATAGGTTGGCTGCAAATCCGTCCTCAAAAGCTAGGCTAAAGCTACAAGCTCACATCTCCGTAAAGATCCATCTAGTGCTTTGCGGCCAAGGGTCCCCTAGTCTTGGTGTATAGGTTGTAATCCTAGCCAAGAGGAAATCCTTCCATGGCTCGTGGCCTGGGATAATTCCTCTAACAATCAACTTGCCCAGCAGGGCACAACTTTGAATGGCGGGGTCGATGATGCCTAGGCCCCTCTGTGGTGCGGTTTATGAGATCACTCTCCAGGCCACTCACGCAGGCCTCCCATCACTACCTGCCCACAGAAAATTATGGATCAAATACTCAACTTGACTAATGCAGGCCCAGGAGAAGGCCCAATAAGAAGTAATAGACCACAGTGGCAAGAAGAACCTAGTTCGCCACCACCACCACTTATGAACTCCAGTATAAAAGCTTCTTCCAAATGCTCGTCAAAGAGAGGGGCTAGCTATTGCTCTGGGGAGATATCGATGCCCACCTGGCATCTAACATAATGGATTGAAGTGCCCCTTGGGATCCACTGGAAAGCCTCAACTAGATGCAAAGTCGGGTCGGGGGGAGAGCCAACCTGAAAGCCACATGACATGTGCCAGTTTATCTGCACTCCTAATGCATGGTAGAAGATCTCTATCACCTCTATAAATCTCTCAAAATTCCCCAGATCTCTGGATAAGTATGCTACTGTGTCGTGTACAAACTCTGAGTCTAGCAACTCCTCCCGAGTACGGAAGGGGAGACAATCCCTAGAGACCAGTCTCTTGAGCTGAGAGAAAACTTCTCATAACAGGCGTGAGGGGGTAAAAAACAATAGATCCATCCTGGCCTCGTAGCATGTGAATACCATCTCTCTACTTGTAAGGGTTGGCAATCTCAAAGAAATCCCTAGTGACTCTATCTCCCCGCTTGGGTCCAAAAGGAAGCTTTGGCATGGTATCTATACTGTACCCTCCTCTCCTCTATGGATCTGAGATCTGTACGGGTGGAAGCCAACTGGCTCTCAATCCACGGACTATCTAGGGAACTCTCCTGAAGTCACTGTTAATCCGATTCTAGGATTAACAAGAGCTATTGCCATTATCTTACATCAAGGAGTCACCGTAGATACACCAAGGGGTCATACATTCATGATATGAAGCAATAGTGTCCAAAGCTACAACTTGGATGGGCGCTCCTAATGGTGTGACGGAGTATTTATGGCGATTCCCGCTTCAAGAGTGTGTGGTAGCAAGTTAGGATGAAGTCCTAAGTGATGTACTTCATGGATATATTATGAGAGTAGTCATTGTAATAGCAAAAGGCCTCTTATGAGCCTAAAGTGCCCAGCCAACCACAGTTTAAGTGAGTGTGAACACTTATGGCCATGTATATAAGTGAGTGTGAACACTTATGGCCATGTATATAAGTGAATTTCTCTCATAATACAACATAATCTCCCATTGTGCAATTGAGTCTTGCTCTTGCTAATCCTCTTGCTAATCTCTCTCCCTAATGCATGCTAGTGAGTGTGTGTAAGTGAAGTGAGGTGAGAGGAGGGACGAGGACCCATAGCGCAACACGGCGGTGTGACAACGCTCACGGGAGACATGGTGGAATTGCTTCTCAAGGAGTTGTAGAGCTTGGAGAGCTCAAGGGTTACGAGCTCGACCATTGGAAAGATCCTCACGACAATTGCGGTTCACTAGGTAATCTCTTTTTAGATGTGTTTCAAGGAGGGTTGAAGTCGGTGGTGAGGCTGTCTTCACGTTGTTCGATTTTGGTAACCATATGATGGGATTACCATCCTAGTATCCTTGTTGTTGAAGCATATGCATAGGCACCCATCTTTGATGAACCTTATAAATTGGTGTGGCTGATGAGTTTGGTGATGAGGTTTCCTGCTTTGCGCAAATGTAGGGGGCTTTGTGAAGCACTTGGGAATCCAAGCTTTGGTATTATCTTGGTAGTACCCTTGTGCGTGCAGTAATCTTTTTGGTACCCACACTTGCTAACTTGGTGGAGTTCTTTGAGGAACTCGTATAGGCTTTTATGGACGGTGTTGTGGAGTAACTTTTCTTTTTCCTTGGCCTCTGAGTGCTACGTTGAGGAAGAGGCTTTGACTATCGAGGAACCCAAATTTGATTGGCACCTTTGTAGTAGCCTTGAGCAACAAGTAGCTTCTTTTTCACCCACATTTTGATACCATTAAGATACCTTGATTTTTGTTGTCTTGGTGGAGTTTTCTTTTTGGTCAATGCGGAAGGTTTGGGGCCCTCCTTTTGACACTGGTTGGTGCTGAGGCTACAGGTTTGAGACTCATGGGCATTTTTGACGATGATGAGACTAGAGTCTCTTGTGGAGTGGTTGTCTCGATGATGAGGCTTTCGAGCATGTAGTTGTCTTGTTTGGTGGGGTATGTTGATGAAGAGGCATAGGCTCCAGGGATTTTCCTTTGAATTCCTTGTTAGAGATAGATGGTTGCGCGGGGGAAACTTCTTTAGGAATGGATGTTGATTGCAAGGTTTTGGCATCGAACTTCATTGGTGAAGATGGGGTTGAAGGAGTAGATGCTTTATCAGAGTCGGTCTTTAACAGAGATGGTAGGTCATTGTGTAGAGGGGCTTCTGTGGAAGAGGCTTGTAACCTTTTGCATTCAGCATCATAGAAATCCATTAAAGTTGGATCCTCGTCCTTGCAGTATGGTATTGTCAACTTTTTATCATTAGCCATCATGATGATGACTCTATTGCTAACAAAGCACAGTGGTGCTTGGGCAACAGTAGTCCATTTATGCCCCAAGATCAAGTCTTCTTCCCAACACATACTTAACCACAAAAAACTTGAAAGTAAGGGGATTAGTTTCAATATACATTGTATTGTATGTTCAAAGTACCCCAAACATGGCATGTTCAAGTCTTGTGTAAAGGGAATTCTTTCAAGATGAGCCGTGAGTGTTGGTTGACCTAACAAATCCCATAACTCGAGGGTCATGAGACTGTGTTCTCGTGTTAGATAAAGCTGTGCTTGAGCTGTGGTGATTTTATTTGAAATTTTCAATCCAACCAAAATCCTAGGGATCTTTTTAGTAAGATATGTTGGAAGTTCGAGCTCCTCCAAGGTCTCTTCCTCTCCCAGAATAGCAATTGTACAATGCATGCAGGTGTATTCAAGGTGATTGTTTGCATGGATTCATCTATTGAATACAACGATTCACCTAACCAAGTTCCACCAAGGACGACATCATACTCAAGGTAATCTAGGGTAACATGGAATGTAAATTCCATATCTTCTCCGAGTGTTTGAGTAGCATAGCTAAAGTAACCTGGAACTTCAATGTTTTGTCCATTGGCTCCTCTTGCAAGTCTATTATCTGTAGGGAAGAGATTAGGTTGTCCTAATGACACCCAAGTGTCTATTGTCATGGTGTTATGACTAGCTCGAGGGCTAATCAATGCATGTTTGCGATTAATTTCATTGCCTATAGGGAAATCTAACCACACCATGATAGAATCTTCTAGAGGAACCATGGATGTTTCAGTTTTTGTTTCAGCTTCAGATCCCTTTCTGTTTCATATTCCCATTCACTTTCATTCTCATTTTGGCTCTCAGATTTTTCATGAGTACCCAATGTGTACACTGGCACACTTGGTCCTTTGACAATTCTAAATGAGGTCTATTTTTGGAAGCTTGCGAATCCTCATAGTCTTGTTCTATGGAGCTCTTTATATCTTGGTATAACTCATGTTGAGCCCTTAAAGGTGCAAGTGCTGATGTTATGCTGGCTTCACCACCATGAGAGAAGAGCATTCCTCCAAATGAGGTTTTAAGAGACTGCTTTAATTTTGTAAGGGAATTATCGAATTCCTCATGTGCTTTCTCAAGTGCATAATTTGTGCAATCTATTTCAAATGACTCTTCTGTAGAGAGTATGTCTTCCTCTTAAAATGGGAAGCGGTACTCCTCGGGGCTTTGTATTTTAGTTTCTTTTTTAAGATTAGCATTATGAGGTTCAATCACAACCGATGATCCTGTAAGACACTCAACCAAGCTAAGCATGCTCTCTTGAGCTTACTTTTTGTGTTCTACATATGTCATGTGATCATTTTTATCAATTTGGGGTGGTTGGGTGGATTCTAGTTTCTTGATTGGTCTATTAAGTGCACTGAGTGATGAATCAGAACTTGTTTCATCTCACTTAGTGACGTACTAGAACTTGTTTCATTTTCTGACTTTCTTTGGATTGTCAGTTTTTCTTTTGGGCTTTTGTACCATGTGTCGCACATATGGGTTTTGAGGTATGTGTGGTGGGCTTTGAGGTGGATGCTTCTGCATCATATATAGCTTTTGGCTCTTTTGTGTTTATGTCCCCTTTTGGGTTTATGACCTTTATGGGCTCCTTTTCCTTGTCCTTTAATTCAACCCTGTTTTTGATAGCTTATTGTCCATTGTTTTTCTTGGGTTTAGAAGGTTTTGTTTTCTGTTTTGGGTTCTGCTTTAAAGCATGTTCTTCTACCCATGTTAAGGTATTGTCTTTTGTGTTCTTTTTTACCATTTCTCGTGCCTTGGCTTGTAAGCATGTAAGCACATTAAAGGGTACCATGGATAATTGCCCATTTTGTACACTCAAGATGCTAAGAATTGTATTTTGTGAGACCAGTTACATTGAAGCAACTCGTCTTGAGCAATCTTGGAGAACATGTTCACACCTGGGTTGCAAAGTGTCAGTGACTATGGGCATGGAATTATTCCAAACTGTGCAGTCTGCCACTTTGTGTGGTCTACGACAATAGAAACACTGAAGTGTTCGATTAACTGCCTCCTGAGCAGTTTCTACCCTTTGGACTGTTTCTGTTTAGTGCATGGGAGATGGAGGTTTTGAGTTAATTGTGGACACTTTTTGGTATCATGATCAAAGGTTTTACAATATATGCAGTATAGAAAAGCAGGTGCCTTGTATGCACAATGGGGATTGGGATGGTCATAGTGATTGCACTCAGCACAAGGCATTTCGTTCCTCACTTGTAGAGGCATTAAGGATATTTGGTTTTGAAGGATCTCATCCTCTCTTAGAGATGTCGATTGAAAGCTTTTAAGCAAGGTTGTATAGAATTCGGGGAATGATAATTTCGAGATCAATCTTTCTTTTGCCATTGTTTCACTTGGTTTAGATGAGGAACGCCTCGTAGCATGATCATCTTCCAGCATGTTGTCGTCTAAACATATTTCTTCGTTACAACATTGATCAAATGTTTCCAGATTGGATACAATGATCAAGTTGTGTAAGCTGTTATTTTTTAAGCCCATCATAAAACATCTCGTTAATTGAAAATCGTTTAATTTTTCCCATGACTCACATCGTGAGTCCAAGAGTTTTATCCGAAGGATAAAGTCTCTAATGGATTCATTTGGTTGACGCTCAATTGAATAGAGTTCTTTTGCTGCACTCCACCGATCACCTTGTTTGGAAAAGCCATGGATAAAGGCTGTTTTCAAGGTTCTGAAGGTGGTCTTGATTGCCGGCATCAATGTGATAAACCATTGACTAGCTTTTCCCTCTAAGCATAGGTTCAACGCATGTACCTTGGTGGGGCAGTTGGGATTTCCAAAGGCTTCACATCTCTATTCAAACATTTGTATGAATTGAACAGGATCTGTTGTTCCGTTGTATTTACTCATAATTTTAGAAATCTGTACGGTCGTATTTCTATATGTCATTGAGGCCGTATTTCTATATGTCACTGAGGCCGTATCTGAGTGCTCTTGTTTGGGAGAGACTTACTCAGTCCTTGGGCTACCCACTTTTCTAGACTAGTCAGTATGTCCAAGGTGTGGGCATCCAGGAAAGGGTTGGTACCTATAGGATTTGTGGGAATGTTAGGTGAGGGACCAAAGCCCAAGGGGATCGAAGTGACAGGTGGTGTAAAACCCGATGACACGCTTGTTATGGGCATGGCCAATGGTATTGGGAGGTGCTTTTTCGACATAGATCTCAATGGCTCGAAGATGTTAGCCATTGGGTTCAGTCCTTGTGTGATCCCTGGCAATCCCTCTATCGTTGCCATGTATGATTGCGTAATTTCTCCTTAATGAGGAAGCACGCGTGTGTTTTTTTTTCTTTTCATATTTTCTCACGGCTTGCTACAACCTCAAGAGGTTGGCGTTCTCTTCATTGGGTCAAACGGGTGTCCGTTCCCCCTAATTAGCTTAGGCGCTATACGCACGTGAATAACCTGAGATATTTTTTCAGAAAAAGTGCATGCTAGTAACTTCCCAGATGGAAGAGGAGGTCATAAAACCTATTTTCCATCATTGTCTCAAGATGAAAAAAATTCTTGGAAAATTTTTCCCTGTTTCGCAGCACGTTTTTTAGGGTGTTCCAAAAGGAATTTTGAAAAACTCTGTAAGAGAGACTTGTAGTATTTTTGGAGTATTACAACTTTGTTTCCCTGAGTCATTCATGATTTTGTCATTTTGTTCCTCAACAAGTAGTCCGAATATGGTTCGACATCGTTTTTGCGCTTTTTTTAAAACGATTTTTCGTGCTTTAGGCTGTTTTTTTATAAACGATTTTTTGTGCTTTGGGCTGTTTTGCCTTGATTTCCAAGTCAAATTTTTGAGGCTACTAGTCGAAGGCCAAAACGATCGATTTTTATTTCGGACGGCCAAGTCCAAATTTGAAGAGCTCAATGTCAGCTTTCCGATGAGCCCTAGAGCACCTTCATCAGATATACGATTTAGGAGATACGGGCCTTCAAACAGGGGTGTTTTTTTAAAACCGATGGACCCCCTTTCACGTGAACTAGCAAGGTGCAGTTCACGGCGTGAAGTAGACTTCATGAATTTTATCAATTTTGATTTTTATTTTTAGCCGTGTGAACGAAGTGTTTCACGTTGTGAAACCCTAGCGTTTCATGCCGTAAAGTGGACTTCATGAAAAAATGAAATTCATTTTTTTGGCTGCATGAACGAAGGGTTTCACTCTGTGAAGTGGACTTCACGAAAAAGTTAAATTCTTTTTTTTTTTTTTTTGCAGGGGTGTGAACGAAGTGTTTCATGCCATGAAACCTTAGGGTGTGAGTGCAAAAATGGTTCACAGCGCAAACTATTTTTTGATTTTTTTCCCTTTTTGCTGCATGAACGAAGGGTTTCACACCGTGAAGCGGACTTCATGAAAAAGTTAAATTCAATTTTTTTTTACGGGGCGTGAATGAAGTGTTTCACACCGTGAAACTTAGGGTTTCATGCCATGAAGCGATTTTTACGGAAAGGTTAAATTAAATTTTTTTTTTTGCGTGGACGAGGCATGAAACCTTAGGCCGTGAAAGTGCAAAAATGGTTCATGGCGTGAACCATTTTTTTGTTTTTTTTGTCGCGTGAACGAAGGGCTTCACACCGTGAAGTGGACTTCACGAAAAAATTAAATTCGAATTTTTTTGGCACAGAGTCCTAGGGCGTGAAACCTTAGGTCGTGAAGGTGCAGAAATGCTTCACGGCGTGAACCATTTTTTGGATTTTATTTTTATTTTTAGTCTAGTGGAAAATACGAATTTCCTTTGTTGGGGAGATATTTTTTTAATTTAAACTTAAGGAGATATGGGCATTTTTCCAAAAAGGTAATGGCGGTAGATCTTGTTAACCCTAGAATTGGGTTAATAATGCCCGAAGGAGGATCTGAGCTAGGACTGGGGGGACCACGGGGCAATCTCCTCTTGGACGTGTGGATGAGGACAAGCTTTAGCGAGATGTCTTGTCTACCTACATATGAAGCATTGGCCTAGGAGGCTAGAGTACTCTACTCTCTACAGAATGGGGGCTCCTTGGAGGCAAGGAAGAGATATGACGTGTGCACTCTCTCTAGAGAGGCTATGTAGATGTGATGGGATGGAATCCCAGCTACCCAAATGAGAGCCGAAGCAGCGGTGGGAGGATTCCATCACTCTCTTGATAGTTCCACCTATTACTATTAGAGAAGAGAAAGGTATTCCTTCTTGAGGGGCTTGGGAAGTAGATTGTTATGGGGGTAAATCCTGAAATATTGACCAATGGGTTGGATGTTAGGTCAAAGCCATGCTGCCACCTCGTAAAGAAGTCATGGGCTATATGCAATACAATAGGGCACAATTGGATGACTCTATCTGATGTTGCTGGCAAGTCAAACTTAACTTGGTAGTAGCCATAAAGGATGAATATCAGTAATCTTTCCACATGCGCCAACAAGGAGGCTAGCCTGTAAAAGATTCCTGAGTTGTCCGTGCACCAGGTGGCTACCAACAATCTTGCATACCAAAGTGGAGACCTCTAGGGATGAGATTGTCGAAACGTGAGGAGCTGGAGGTCCACTTCTGAAAAGGATAAGCAAGGGACGACAGCCTTGGTCAGGGATAACGAAGCAGCTACCATGGAGTCCTCCTAGGTGAAGACTAGAAAGAGGTCGAAGCTTGCTGAAAGATAAAGATGCCCATGAATTGAAAACCTGCCTTTAGATTACGAAAGAGAAGAGGTGAGAAGGGAAGAGGGAGCGAGAGGAGGAGAAGCTAAATGGGACTAGGGAGAGGCAGACGGGCAGCAGAGGGGGGGGTGGGGGGGATGGAGATGGCCGAGGGTAAGAGGCAGAGGGATAAGGGGCAGGGGGCGCAAGCGAGGGGTGAGGGAGGGGGGGCAATGCACTGGAGAGGGAGAAGGTGGAGGGGAAAGGGGGCGACAGGGCAGGCTCAAGGGAGGAGGGGCGGTCCCTAGGAGGACTAGAAGATATAAGGGGCAGGGCGACAAGGGGGAGGGGGAAATAAGGGCAAGCAAGGCAAACAAGGGCGGGTGCAGGGTGGGACATGGGTGGAGGATGGAAAAGCAGGGAAAGTGAGGGGCAAGTAGGGAAGGGGTTGTGTAGGTGGACAAGGAGGAGGAGGGCAAATGTGCGAAGGGGAGGGGAGGCGATGGCAACAAGGGGAGGGAAACGATGACGGGTAGGTATAGGTTGAGGGGGCACTCACAAACTAACACAAACAACTAGACTTCATTGATCAAATCATGGCAAAGGCCACAAAAATGATTGTTCGAAAAGTCCAACGAATCCTCTGCTAAAAAATAGTTAAACTATACTGTAGAGGTTCTTAAACATACCTATTGAACCCCACAACTTGATGAGTATCTTCCACTCTTTCAAGACATAGAACATATGATAAACTATCTTCCATTAAAGTTTTACCATTTTATTGACCACCACTATAGCTTTTATGCATGACCAGGATGATTCAAGCATCCTTTATATATGGACTTTTATATATGGATTGTATCAAGATGTATAGTCTTCCCAATCAGACACTTGTTCATATGTTGAACCCATGCTCTCATAAGAGGCTTAAACATAGCCTCAACTCAGGTTGATATAGTGTCTCTAATGAGCTTTGAAGCACATTTCTTGTCCCCATACCATGAAGAATGGAAATTCCTCACCATAAAACTATTACAATTCCTCAATAATGTTTGTAACATTGTGCAATGTTGTGGTGGGCCATATTCCAACATGGAATCTCTATAACAGAGCTCTCAAAAACTGAATACAACCTAGTCTTAAGATAAGCCATCAGTTTACTATGCTACAAGCTTGTTAATTTCTTTGATGTAGAATTATTTTAAAGTAGCATAGCAACCCATTCAAGTCCAATATTATGGCTAGCTTTGGAGACGTGTACTCTATTGAATTCATTTCTTGAAAATCATGACCTGAGTTATCTATGTTCAAAACATTTAAAACATGGTTATGTTACATCTCATAGCTCTTGTTTTAGGAATAAAACTTATAAGGTGTTTCAAGAAGTGCTTAATTTTCATTTATTTTGTTTGTATCCTTTGCCACATCCCACATTATTCTCTTAATCAAATATGATACTCCCATGAGGACTTAGGTTGTAGAATTCCACCTTGTAAAATAATATATCACTCAAGTCCTAGACTATAGCCTTGCAATGTGGTCTAGGAATTTGGGTCCTAGTATGACATACTCCTAGACTAAGGGTAAAGTTTATGATTTGGCCTTGGACTATGGTGTATGACATAGGTCCTAGACAAATGTTGAAGTTTATAATTTGAGCCATACCCTAGACTCAAGTCCAATCCTCCTAGACTTAACAGCTATATTATAAACTTCTACATGGAAATAGATGCTAGTCTAAGACTTGATTCCTAAACTAACTTTGTATGGTACTTATATGCTTTCTATAAATATTGATCAACAACCATCTTAGCATGAATCCATTTGAATACAATAGATTTACTATCCATTTAAATAGAATGGATAGCATCATCACCTAAATCTTGTAGAGGCATGTGAACATGGTGGCCATGACATTCTTTAAACCTTTGGGATTTGCTTATTTTGATCTTCTAAGTTTTATTTCTCATAAATATCAAGCGATATACCTTTACCATAATCCTTTATTGTATTTTTCCATTTGTAGATATCTTGCATAAGTGACCATATGGATATCTTTATTTTCAAAATGTGCTCCCAATGTCATCTTGCCAAATCTATCAAAGTCTTGTAAAACAAATTTTCAATTAAGTCTTGTATTACTACAAAATTCCAAAACGAAACAATATTTCAAGTCTAGAACTCAAGACTTAAGAGATTTACCTTGACACATGAGCTATCCATCTAAGGCAAATCATAAATTTTAAATGACATAAGAATCAAAGACAAAAGCCACAAGCATTGACTAAGCACTGAAGGAAAATGACAAGTCTAGGACTTTAGATGAGGCCATTACTCTACCCCTTAGTATGATTTTCACTACTAGATTATTATGTATAGATAGAGAGGTAGGAATCTCATAGGTGTTATCATCTAACTACATATGTACATACATTCCAAGAACTACAAAAAAAGTGAGATGAACAAAAAGGTCTAGGTAAGGGGGGAGTCATCCCAATATTTTCCAAAGTAAGAGGTAGAGAAAGGTTTAGGCAAACAGGGGAGTCATACCATCCAATATAGGCCTAGAACATAGAACTTTAAGTCCGAGAGAAGAGAGGAATTCTCCAAAGGAAATAACTTGAAGACTACGAAACCATGTGGCAAGATGAGATTTCTCATTCTACACCTTTAGAAAAAAGAACCGAACTAGTAACCCTAGTTGAACCAGTTGTAACAATCCATTTAGGATGGGAAACTACAAGAGTTGAAAGCCATAAATATAATGTTGGAATCAGTTAATACCACTATACTTGGAGGATTGAGCTATGAAGGATGAAAGGAATCCATGGCAACTGTACATGTGAATGTAGAGAAATGAAGAAAAGAAGAGGATAATAGATGTGAGGCGGTGATTGCACAGCAAAATAGTGATTAATCTGATATATAAATTGAAATTACAAGAGCTCTTTTATAGGCTTAAAAGGCCACTTAAGTCATAGGAGATAGTGCCATGGCTGACATCACTAAGCTAGCTAAATCAGAAGGAATAATATGTTAGTATCTGCTAAATTGGAACTACGCCAAAAGGAATAATATGTTAATATCTAACATACCCCCCTTCTGGTCATGGATGGCACAATCCATGACATGAAACATGGATGAAATGCCTATGGGAAGGTCTTACCTGTAAACATGAAATGTCTAATCCCAAAAACTAATATGCAGAGGGAAGGTCTTACCTCAGTAGAGGTAGTGTCTAGTCCCATACAAAAGATTCTAGAGAGGATAGTAATATAACTGAAGCCATAACATGGCATGTTCTACCATTGGACTCAAAGGTTCAAAGCTAAGCATGATCAGAGGTCCAATCTACATGGCTCAGAGGTTCCCTGTTGGTAGTAAGCATGGCTTAGAGGTAGATGCACATGATTCAGAGACCCATACCCAAAAAATGATCCTTGGACTCAACTCATAGGCCATGGGAGCTCGTTACATTACCCCACTGAATAGAATCCATGATAAACACACTAAGAAATACATATCATTTCAAAGTCAGAATCCTGGCAGAGTACCCCACACAAATTATTCAGAAAAGGTAAAAGAGCTTTAGAGAGCATAGTCGTCCCACTGTTCATCATTATCAAGAGACGATGAGTCAACAGAGCGACTACCAGGGCATCATTGTTGGTTGTTGAGGGCTCTGTATCATCATTTGAGTCAGTGTAAGAGGAAGTGGCTAGCAACTTAGCATGATGTGTTTCTTGTTGTTTTCCTTTCTTCTTGTAGCATTCGTCGATAGTGTGACCAAGATTCCTATAGTAGCTACATCTCTTAGGGGTTGTTTTTGCAAAGAAAGCACCTATGGGTAAGTTATCATGCCTGCGTCGATTTTCTTACATAAGAATAGCAACCATTTCTTTATAGAACATTTGTTAACCCATTCCTAGGTTTAACAAGAGCTACTGCCATTATCTTATATCAAGGAGTCAAGGTAGATACACCAAAAGGTCATACATTCAAGATATGAAGCAATGGTGCCCAAATCTACAACTTGGATGGGTGCTCGTAATGGTCCAATGGAATACTTATGGCAATTCCTACTTCAAGAACGTGTGGTAGTAAGTTAGGATGAAGTCCTAAGTGATGTACTTCATGGATATATTATGAGAGTAGTCATTATAATAGCATTAGGCCTTATGAGCCTAAAGTGCATGACCGGCCACAGTTTAAGTGAGTGTGAATACTTATGGCCATGTATATAAGTGAATATCTTTCATAATATCTCGGGGGGTGCACCTCAAAATATGTAAGTCTACCACGTGCGATCATTAGGTGGGGTTTTTTTAATCCAAAATATTGGGTAAATTTACAGAAATACAATTACAAGTGGGGTATTTTAATTGTACTTTGGAAAAAAAATCGTAAGTTTATAAAGAAAAAGGGGTAGTTTTATTAGCTCAAAATTCACAGATAAGGGGATTTTTAAATACCGCTTAAACGCACGTCGTAGGAGGGGATTCCATATAGTGGACCCCCCGAGCATAATATAAGAACTCTTCCATTGTGAAATAGAGCTCTTGCTAATCTCTCTCTAATCCATGCTAGTGAGTGTGTGTGATTGAAGTGAGGTGAGAGGAGGGACGAGTACACGTAGTGCAACGTGGTGGTGTGACAATGATCGTGGGAGGCGCGGGGTGGAATTGCTTCTCAAGGAGTTATAGAGCTTGGAGACCTCAAGGGTTATGAGATCGGCCATTGGAAAGATCCTCACAACAGTTGCGGTTCACCAAGTAATCTCTTGTTGGATGTGTTTCAAGGGGGGTTTAGGTGAGCCATAACATTTTTGGCACCATTGCCAGGGAATTATCCCTTAGATTTTTCCATCGTTTTTCTCTAATCTACGCATTACCCATTGCCCATTTTCTTGATTAGTGGTTTTCCATGAAAAAGATGTGGTTTGTGTGATTTAGTGAGAAATAGCTCTCTTTTTGTTTTATAAAGAATGATTTTTTGCTTAATTTTTATCTTAAATCATTGTTTTGGTTATTGTTAATGTGGCTTTTAATGTTCCTAGGGCTTGCACATAGAGTGTTTTAGGGTTTGTTTGCTTCCATTGCATCAAAAAATGCAATAGGATACAATTTTTAGTGGTTTTTAGCTCTCTTTAAAGTTAAACATAGAACTAAAATCATTAATTTTTGTTTGATTTGTGTGTTTTTGGTTTGATTTGTATACATTAGAGTGTTAGCAAGTATTAGGAGTAGCTTAATCCTTTAAAAATTTTCACAGACTCTTAAAAACTCTTAAAATTGACTAATCTTTCTTAATTGACTGGTTTTTATCATTAAGGGTGATTAATCTAGTTTAAAAGATAAAAAGATTAGAAAATATATTTTTTGGGGTCAAATTTGATCATGTAAGAGGTCGAAATTAGTGTTTTTGAGAGCATCTAGATGCATCAAAACGTAATTACATCAATTGGAGGAATTTCCCTCTCTTTTGCTAAATTTTGCATAAAGAGAAGAGACCAAAATTAAGAGTTTAATTAATCTCTAGTTATAGATTAATTTACACATTAGTTGATGCACATAGCTTAGCAATTACATGCTCTATCCAATGATGTGCTCAATGTTGTGAATTAATTAGTGATTACTACTTAATTAGAGCTCTTAGTTAGTCCAAAAGGGAGAAAGATTAGTGGAAGGATTAATCTTTGATTGTTCTTAAGTACCTTTTTCCATAACTCATTAAGGCTAATGAAAATTGAATGAAAAGATACTAATGAGTTGTCAAATTGTCCATTTTGGGGATCATTTATGAAGGGTATAAGGGGGTTTCATAAAAGTGTTGACTTTTTTTAATCCCACTTACCTTTTTAGGAAAATGCCCATATCTTCCCAATTTAAAATTCAAAAAATATTCCTTCCACTCAAGGAAATTTGAATTTTCCCACTAGACTAAAAAAAAAACATGAAACGTGCCTATTTCACGGCGTGAAACAGTCTCTGTGCAAAAAAAAATGACGTTTCATGGTGTGAAACAGACCCCCCAACCTTAAAAAAAATCCGACCTTTCACGAGTTAATGTTTCACGACGTGAAACTCTATTGTTTCACAGCGTGTAATAGCCCCCGCGGGTAAAATATTAAAAAAATTCAACGTTTCACGTGTTAGTGTTTCATGGATTAAGGGTGTTTCACGCCCCCCCAAAAAAAATTTGATTTATTTTTTTGTGTGAATTCCATTTGATGTCGTGAAACCGTGCTGTTTCACGTCGTGAAAGAGGGTACGTAAAAAGGTCTAGAAAATAGTCTTGTTTGGAGGCCCATATCTCATAAACTGTGAATCTGATGCACTCTAGTGCTCATCGTAAAGCCAACATCGAGCTCTTCGAAATTGGTCTCGAGTGTCCAAGAGCAAAATCCATCATTTTGGCTTTCGACTAATAGCCTCAAAACTCCACCCGAAAATTGAGACAAAAGTGGCTCTTAAAGCACTAAAAATTGCCCAAAATAGCATTAGAAAGATTGTGAACCATATTCAGGCTACTTTTTGAGTGTCTAAATGATGAAATCACAAAAACATCAGAAAATAAAGTCGTAGTACTCCAAAAATACTACAACTCTCTTCTACAGAGTTTTTTCAAATTCCTTTTGGAACACATTCAAAAATGGACTGCGAAATAGGAAAACCCTATTTGGAAAAAAAAATTCATCTTGAGATAGTGATGGAAAATAGGTTTTGAGACCTCCTCCCATCTAGGATACCAATGGCATGCATTTTTTTCAAAAATATATCTCTAAGAGGTCGTCGTTCACGTGCATGTAGCGTCTAAGCTAATTAGGGCTAATAGACACCCGTTTGACCCAGCGAAGGGTCGGCCAAGCCTCCTGGGGTTATAACGGGCTGTAAGAAAACCTAAAAAGAAAAAAACAAAACAACACCTGTGCTTACTCACATTAAGGAGTAATTGGCAACGTTACGATATGGCAATGATAGAGGGATTACATGGGCGAATGGCTGAAATCTTTGAGCCATTGAGATCCATGCCCCAAATGCAGCTCCCAACACCATTTGCCATGCTGACAACAAGCGTGTCATCGGGTTTTACATCCCTAGTCAATATTTAGTCCCTTGCCTTGCACTACCACAAATCCTAAACCTTTATACATGCTAGGAACCAACCCTTTGCAACCCCTAAATGCCCACACCTTGGACATATTGATGACTCTAGGAGGAAGGGGGGTTGCCCAAGGACTAGGTGAGTCCCTAACCACATTAGCACCCACACATGGATTCAGTGATTCATACAAAAACACAGCCGTATAGATTTCCAAAATCATGGGCAAGTACGATGGAACAACTGATCATATTCAATTCATACAAATGTTTGAACAAAGATGCAAAGCCTTTGGAAATCCAAACTGCCCCACCAAGGTACATGCATTGAACATATGCTTAGTGGGAAAGGCCAGTCTCGATGGTTCATCCCAACGATGCCGACGATCAAGACGAACTTCAAGACCTTGAAAATAGCCTTTATCCATGACTTCTCAAGACAAGGTGATCGGTGGAGTGCAACAAAAGAGCTCTATTCAATTGAGCTTAAACAAAACGAAACCATTAGAGATTTTTTCCTTTGGATAAAAATCTTAAACTCACGATGTGAGGAATGGGAGAATCTAAATGATGCTCAATTGAAGAGATGTTTCATGATGGGCTTAAAGAATAACAGCTTACACAACTTGATCATTGTATCCAATCAAGCAATACGTTTTAGAGGACAACATGATGGAGAATGATCACGATACGAGATGTTCCTCATTTAAACCAAGTGAAGCAATGACTAAAGAAAGATTGATCTCAAAATTGTCATTCCCTAAATTCTATACAGCCTTGCTTAAAAGCTTTGAATCATAATCTCCAAGAGAGGATGAGCTCCCTCAGACCCAAACATCCTTAATGCCTCTCAAAGTGATGGGTGAAATGCCTTGTATTCATTGCTATCACTCCGTCCATCCCAACTCCCATTGTGCATACAATGCACCTATTTTTATGTACTGCGTATATTGCATAACCTTTGGTCATGACACACCGCAATGTCCTAATTCACCTACAATTAACTCAAAACCTCCGTCTCCTATGCCCCAAACAAACACAATCCAAAGGGTAGAAACTTCTCAGGAAGCAGTTAAGCAAACACTTCAATGTTTCTATTATCGTAGACCTCACAAAGTGGCAGAATGCACGGTTTGGAATACTTCCATGCCCACACTCACTAACACTTTGCAACCCATATGTGAACGATGTGGCATCAATCACATATTCCAAGATTTCCCAAAGCTAGTTGCTTCACTGTAACCTATCTCACAGAATACAACTCTTAACATCTTGAGTGTGCAAAATAGAAAATTGTCTATGGTATCCTTGAATGTGCTTACACACTAACAAGCCAAGGCACGAGAAATAGTAAAAAAGAATGCAAAAGAAAACTGTACTTTGAAATGGGTGGAAGAGCATGTTTTAAAATAAAAACCAAAAGAGAAAGCAAAACGTTCTAAACCCAAGAAAAACAAGGGCCACCAAACTGTCAAAACCAAGGTTAAAATAAAGAATAGGGGAAAGAAGCTTGTGGAGGATCTGACACCACAAAAGAGCCAAAAGTGCACATGATGCAAACATCCACCTCAAAGGCTACCACTCAAACCACAAAGCCCATTAGTAAGACAAAGAACAAAAAAGCAAAAAAGAAAGTTCGTTCTCGTCGCGCATGGGCAAACATTGTGAAAACCTGACGATCTAAGGAAAGTCAAAAAATGATACAAGTTCTAATAGGTCACTTAGTGAGGATGAAACAAATCCTGACTCGTCACCATGTGCACCTCATAGACCAATCAAGAAACTAGAACCCACCCAACCACCCCAAACTCAAAATCATGATCACATGACATATGTGAAACGCAAAAAGCAAGTTGAGGAGAGCATGCTTAGCATTGTTAAGTGTCATACAGGATCACCGATTGTGATTGAACCTCATAATGTCAAACCTAAAAAGGAAACCAAAATACAAAAATCGGAGGAGTATCGCTTCCCCTTTCACAAGAGGAAGACGTACTCTCTACAGAAGAGTCATTAGAGGCAGATTGCATGAATGATGCGGTTGAAAAAGCACGTGAGAAATTTGATGAATCCTCATTTGGAGGAGTGCTCTTCTCTCATGGTGAAGCTAGCATAGCTTCAACCCTTGCACCTTTAAAAAAAAGGGTAACCATGAGTTGTACCAAGATCTCCACAGCTACATAGAATAGGACTGTAAGGATTTGCAGCTTTCTAAACAGACCTCAGTATTAGTGGTCAAAGGATCGAGTTGCCATTGTACACATTGGGCACTCTTGAAAAAGCTGAAAGCTAAAAAGAGGATGAAAGTGAATGGGAATATGAAACCGACACATCTCTTGTTGGATGTGTTTTAAGGGGGGTTTAGGTGAGCCATAACAACATTTCTCTTCCAATTTTTAAAGCTGTGACAGTCTCTCTATATTTGTTCTCACTGGCTAGGCTATTCAAGAGGACAACCTTCATGTCATCATTGTTTGGTGGACATGTCAAGGTAGTGAGTTGCTGAAATATGAGGTTGAGGGAGGCCAATTGTTGTTTGAGAGTGTCAGAGCCTTTATAGCTCATGTTGTACAGTTGCATTTTCAAGAAAAGTTTGGAATTATTTAGGTTTACACCAAAAATATCATGTAGATTTCCCATACCTCTATGGTAGTTTTGGCTAATTCAAGATGATGTAGGAGATTATTTGATAAGCCAAAGCCTATTATTGACAATTCACTCTGATTATTTTCTATCCAAGCTGCATGACGAGTGGCATCGCTACAGACTTGTTCAAGCTCTTTAATGGTAATAGTTTTCCACACACCCTCGTGCATGAGAAGAAGTTGCATCTTTGTTTTCCATAGGGCGAATCTAGTACCGGAGAACTTCTCGATGGAGATGCCATATTTACTGATGCTAATTGAAGCCATTGGTCTACTTTTTACTACTAATTGAATCTGACAAAAATTGATTCAGACAACTACTTTGATGGACCACACTAACAAGGAGAGTTGACTTACACAACTGAATCAGCCAGCTCACTATGTACGTTAGAAGATAACGTGGCATTAGAAGGTCAGAAGCTGATGTGGCATTAGCAGGTGTGTTAGAAGGCTGACGTGGAATTACCAGGTCGGAAGCTGACATGGATCCGCAGATTAGAATCACCACAACTGACATGAATTCAACTGACAGAATCTGAAAGCAAAATTAGTAGTGCATTAGTAGTAGCAGTCTCGATGCGGCATAGATGGCAGGGCGTAGTCATGTTTTCTTTGCTCTTGAAGCGGGCGATGGAGAAGCTTGACAGCATATAGATGTTGGATAGGACATCGACGATGGGTAGAAGCAGATGGTTGATGACTGTCGATGGAGAAGCTTGACAGCGTATAGATGGATAGGACATTGACGAGATGGGCAGAAGCAAATGGTCGATGAATGGGTGTCAGTGGTGGTGGGCAGACCTTGGTGGCATAGAATGAGGTGGCTCTGCCTCTTAATACATAGGAGAATAGGTGAGAACTATGGTGAGTTGGAGGATGGTCTCACATAATCATAGACTGGTGCCCCAAAATATGCTTCTCTTTTTTTCTCAAGAGGTATGAAGCTTGCATGTGTCATTGGGTATCTAATCATACTCCATGAGTTACTAGTATGCTTGAGGCTTTATATGTTAGATATTATTAACATTTTATTCCTTCTAGCATAGTTCCAATTCAGCTAGCAAAGCAATGATGTTAGCCACACTATCTCCTGTAGCCATGGTGTTATCTCTTGTGAATTAGGTGGCCTCACGTTTGTTATACTCTTCTTTTCTTCCTTTCTCTACATGTACAATTGTTGCTATGGATTCCTTTCATCCTCCATATCTTATCTTCCAAGTGTAGTGGTCTTAATTGATTCCAATAATTGGTATCATAACAAAGTTAACTCTTAGTTTGTTACATTTTTGCTGGTGGCAGCCCAGTTCACCTCTGTTGCCCTGAGATGTCTGTGCTACAACATCCTACACCCTGAGGCATCGAGACATTTAACTGTTGGCAAATGATGATTTTCGTTAGTGCTCTGCTTGCATAAACATTTGCTATCGGACGCTTGCGTTATTTTCTAATCAGCTATTCTCCTGCCAACTGCCACTACATAACGTAGCAGCTTCACGCACCATTTCATGCCTCTCTCCTCCTCCAATTCATATACACTCATGTGCCTCTCCTAGAGTCGAACCAAGACACATCGTTATAATTTCTCTTGAGCCAATAGTAAAACAACTTGCTGAAACAAGGGCCTGAGATCATATATCCCCTTAAATGAAAAGAAGTATAGATGACATTCCTGAAGTAGCCATACCCACAAGAGGAATGAGAGAGAAAGTGGAGCATAGCCATCCTAGGATAAGACCCTCTCTGATAGCCAAGATAATTTCTAAGTTTGACTGAATGAGAGATACCTAGCCATTTAGCTACTTTCAACAAGCATTTATAGTATAGATGACATTCCTGAAGTAGCCATACCCACAAGAGGAATGAGAGAGAAAGTGGAGCATAGCCATCCTAGGATTAGACCCTCTCTGATAGCCAAGATAATTTCTAAGTTTGACTGAATGAGAAATACCTAGCCATTTAGCTACTTTCAAGCAAGCATAGCCATCCTAGGATAAGACCCTCTCTGATAGCCAAGATAATTTCTAAGTTTGAGAGATACCTAGCCATTTAGCTACTTTCAAGCAAGTATGAGAGATACCTAGCCATTTAGCTACTTTCAAGCAAATATTTTACAGTAGAGAGGGTGACCTCGACCCTAGAACGAAGATAAATTCTTTCATCTTGGACAAAACAAAGAAATGCTTTGCTTTGGTTCCAGATGCTAGCGTATTCATAAAAAGAAACCATGGAAGACTTGGAGCTAGAATTTACAACGGGATTTTCCAAGATAGGTGTTAAGCATAACTATAATTGTATCAATTCAAACATCTTGAACATGAGACTTTGAGAGAGACTATAAGACATTGCATAAATTATCTCAAGAACTTGAATAACAAGTAACCTATTGTTGAGGATTCCCTACTAAGGAGAAATAACACTAGCAGCGTGTCTCTTGGATGCCACAAACTTTGATGATAACTTTACAAGCATCCCATCCATAGAAGCCCTAAGGTCAAACCCTATGAGAAAACTGAGCCTAGTAGGAAAACCCATGATTAAAAAAAGGCCGAAGAAAGAGTGTTGAAGACATAGCCAATGTTTTGATCAAAGTACTTTGATGGGGTATTCAAAGTAGCTCCAAGAGAGATTAATAATCCCCACTTGGCTCCTAGACATGAAATGGCATGTGTAGTTTGTAAAATAAACCACATTGCTCACATGAATGTCTAGTTTTAGGAGCTAGGGAAAACCAATGGTGTTGATACTACATTGCTCATGAATGTCTAGTTCTAGGAGCTAGAGAAAACCAATGGTGTTAATACTACATAAGATATGGAAATTATGAATCATCTAGCTGCTGCTACTACCATACTCAAAGAATGATAAAAAAAGGTGGGAGTGCCATTTTTACTAATGCCTCCTCAATCATTAGCCTTATTGGAACCAACTCTCAGTGACAATGTTAGCAGTGCATCCTCAACCAACCATTAGCCTTATCGGAACCACCTCCTAGTGCAAGCATTACAAGTGCCTCCTCAACCATTAGCTATATCAAAACCAACTCTTAGTGGTACCGATGCAGCTTATGTACCAATAGGAACCAAATCATTATTATTATTAGGAATCCTTATATGGACATTGAGATTCGACCTCCAGTGTTACCACCTTAACCATCTCCCCCACGAAAAACTCCTATGGTGCTAGTTGGATCTAAGCCCTATCAGAGAATAACTGCATAACCCATCAAATTTCTATGTGGAATCCTTAGGTGGTAGGAATCCCACCAAGGAATGACACCACATGACCTAATAGGACATGCACCATTTGACTACATTAATGCAAATAGCATCAAGAGATTATCAAGCACAAGAGACATCAATGTGCCAAGGTGAGCTCCATTAGCATGTTTTAGATATCAGAGCCCTTACAAAATATCTGATTACCTAGCCATCCTATAAGCTATAACAGATGATTGCCAAGGTGAGCTCTATTAGCATGTTTTAGATATCAGGGCCCTTTCAAAGTATTTGACTACCCAACCATCCCATAAGCTAAAACAGATGGTGTACAAAGTATCTGACTACCCAGCCATCCCATAAGCTACAATAGATGGTGTACAAAGTGTAGCATTGATGAGTGACAACCCTCTTAAGCCAACCACTCCAAATCCTATAATAAATACATCATCAACCATGCACATGCTTGGGAATCATTAGTGTGACTTCTCCAAATCCTATAATAAAGACATCATCAACCATGCACAGGCTTGGGAATCATTAGTGTGACTTCTCCTTTGTGCTAGCATCTTCTTCGGCAGACAAAGAAAAGAAAGTACTACTTAAAGGTTGTGACAAGGGATCAAGCCAAGATATTACAAAATCAGGCAACCCTATCCATGGCGACATCTTTGGTGGCACTAGAATCTTCTAAAAGTAAGAAGGAGAAAAGATGAAACAAGGACCGTAGCAAAGGGAAGGCAAGATTGTTGAGCCTCCAATCAAACCAAGGACTTCTTAGAGTCCTAAGGGGCAGAAAGAAACATAAGAGAAGAATCCAAGGGACCTTTCAAGGTATTTTGAGATTAAGGATGTTCTAGATTCCTCCACTCAAATCACTTTAGAAGAAAAATGGGAAACAGGGAGTAGAAAACCTCGAGCCAATCCTAACAGATAGAGCTAAAGAACTTAGGTAAAAAACCCAAAAAACTTCACAAGCTCACCGGGATGAGAGGCGCATATAAACCAAAGATCCAAGAGGTGATACGAGCTACATTGAAATTAAAGACGTCTCAAAACCTTCGATTCAAATCACTCTAGACAAGGAATGAGGTATGAAAAGCAATGACAGATCAATCCTGATGGATAGAAGTGATAAACTCTTGGAAACATGGCCAAGAAGGTAGTGGAAGGACGTTACAATCCAAGACCTAAATATGATGAGCCCCTTCCACAGAATCTGCGAGAATACTCTAACCTGAGAGAGGAGATATTGAGGTTAAACAAAGCACATAAAGCTGCATGAAATAGATTCAGCTAGAAATAGGACACATGTGGGGTCAATCTCATTATTTCTACACACAATTCATAAACTGAGACCATTAGATCTCGTATTAGAAGTATCTCAAGCCAAAAACCAAAAAGGGAATGGCCACTCAAGACAAACATTAGAAAATAAAAAAACTCAAAAAGATCTTAAAAGCTAAGAAAGAAATCCATAACAAGCCTTTAGAGCCAAAAGATGAGAAGGACTTGAGAGTCGTACAAGATCATATCCTTAGATAACAGATGATTCTCATGAGAGGCAACTTGCGCTTGGGGAATCAACGATAGGAGAGAAATAAGAAAGGAATACATTTGAATGGTTGTGGATGTCATAAAATGCATTAGTATATAACATGCCTTCATACATATGAGCTTAGATGTATGAGTCATTGACCATAGCCAATGTGCTTCAATAAGGCCAAATCTTAAGGAAGAAACAAAGGCTTTGAGAGTAATCCTCTTAGCCCCTATGTGATTATTACTATGGTTGAAAACTTAACATGGAAACCAAAAGAAGTCCATCAAACCTAAATGGATTACACAGTCTAACGATCGAAACTAGGAGAAGAAGAAGTGAAGAACACAAGGATTTTCTTAGATTACATCACCTAAAACCACACAATCTAACGATAGAAACTAGGAGAAGAAGTGATGAAGACCGCAAGGATTTTCTTAGACTTCAAGATAAATGAATAGAAGCATGAAGGAACGTAATGTCCTCCTATGAGACTTGGACCTCATTAGGGAAACCACTAGTTCTTGATCCTACAAAGGTATTAGTGAAAAATGTTTTAGACTACGTAATGAATGTGAAGGATTACTAAAGCTTAATTTCCACATCAACTACTATCCCATGGAAGGTAGTTTCTTTGTCATGACTAGAGGAAAAATGCCAAAAGAAATCATCCTTGGGAGAGGATGGATTGCCAAACATGGTTGACTAAATGTCAAGGACAATGACCATCAAACTTGAGCAAAAGATGATTAATATTCTTCTTGCTATCCTGTAAAATCTAGAAATTTCTCACTCCATTTCCTATCAAGGTGGCAAGTATAATCGTCCACAACCTCCAAGCCTCATCAAAACAACCCTTCCCAATGTTGTCAAGAGGCAAGTATAATCCTCCAAAAGCTCCAAGCCTCATTAAAATAACCCTTCCCAATCTTATCAAGAGGCAAGGCCAACAAGCCAAAATCTAACCCTAAGAATATGAATCCCAGAATAGAACCAACAAAGAATCATAGAAACAGAATAGAACTAACAAAGAATCATAGAAACCAAGAAAGCTAAGACCCAATCCATGCTACCTTCACTTCCCATAGAATCCCCCAAGATTAAAAAACAAGGAAGAATTATAGAAACCAAGAAATCCATGACCCCAATCCATGCTACCGTCACTTCGTAGAGAATCTCCCAAGGTCAAAAAAACAAGTGTGGGTATCACAAAAGCCTAAATGATTCTAGTGATAGTACTCTCTACTTCTCCAAACCACGATCATGATATCTATGCTTAACTATGTTGGAGATGGCTATAATGGACCCCTGGGATATACACATCATTTGGAAGAAACGAGAAATGTTCTTAAATTAGAAAGTGATATGTTTGAGAAGGAGAACTGCTATTTGAAGCAAAGCAGTGTGTAAAGAAGCTATTAAGCAACAAGGAAACTATTCTAGGGCTTGAAAAACAAAGGGATAAATTAAGACTTAAGCAGACCTCATTAGGTCTACTTAGACGACCAAAAAAAACTTAGGAATATTGAGCAAATGAATCTAGAAAATGGTGGCATCAAGAAGAGAAAACATACAATCAAGTAAGCTCCTTTCTATTAATGGGTTGATTGTTGTTATTCCAATATTTTTATAAACTTCAATAATTAAATATTACATATATTCATGTATATTAATTTGTTCACTTCAATTTGACATCAGATCATTGTTGCACCCTGATAAAGAATCAACAACAACAAAACCTTCGGGCGCACATTTTAGTCTTCTTTAAGATTGCCAATATGCAGAAGCATTGATGAAGGAAAAGAAATATAAGGTCATAGAAAAGTAGATTAAAGACTTTATTACAGAGAATCAACTCAATCCATAGGACATTCAGACAATACTTGATCAAGCAAGTATATCACACAAAGGGAACTCAACCATTTATAAGACTTTGCAAGAAACGATGAAGGGTTCTAGTATGAGAGTCATTACTAGAAGCAAATCCTTCTTCAGTAAAAAAAATGTACAGGACACGTAAATGAAGAGGTACTGCAAGCATTGGGAAGCCCATTTCACATTGAAGACACATATGCTATGCCAAAAGAAGATGTGGTATACCCTCATCACATGTTACCACATCAGTGTTTTCTCTTCTAAGAGTGTCAATATAAACCTATCCACTTAACTCCCTCTCCGCAGCCAAGTTCATCTCCTTGAACATCATCTTCTGCCCTTAGAGCTCCCTCTACTCACTCCTCAACAAATTCCTTCCCAACTTGCTCATCCTGAAGCAACACATGAAGATAGCAAATAAAACCGTAGTGATAGTTTAGGAGACAACATTTTTTATTGTGAGAGGGACACTTATTGTCTATTTTCTTCTTATCCTCGGGCACCTTTAAGATATCCCTGTTGAACTTCTGCCTTTAGGATGTTGCAACCAGAAGATCATTAACATGCACATATTCAACATTGCCATACATGATTGCATTAGTTGAACAGATTTCCCAAAATTTCTACTTTTTTTCTTGGAGATACAAGCGTGTAGCCCGAAATTTCTACTTTTTTTCTTGGAGATACAAGCATGTCTTCGATGAGAAAATTGCATTCAAACATGCGTGAAATTTCTATTTGGCAATGATGCTAGCAAACTTTGTGCAGCAAGAAGTCAAATAATTTCTCCTCTCACGGCTTTCTTCAACATCAACATCGGGCTCAATTTCAATTTCCAAAACGAAGCCATCTAAAAGATAGAAAGGCAGAAAAATGCATTAACATGTAAGAACAACATTGAGGACAAAAAAAAAAAGCCAAATCAAAATAACACGATACAACCGTCTTCGAGATCATTGAGAGGTAGCATATTACGTTGTAGTGATTAGAATAGAAAAGGGCCCCAATAGCACAATAATGCATTAATTGGTGACAAATGGCATTGAAACTACAGAAAAAAAGAGATAATAACAATGCAATATGACGCCATTAGACAAAATCATCATGCCCTTCTCATGTTATAGTGATTTGTCATATGGGGACATCAGACACAACCATCTTTCAACCCTATGTCCTAATTATTTATTAAAATGGTGCAAATTTATGCATCAGTAAGACTAAGTATCCAGAGACGTATAACTAAATGGAGCCATCTAAAAAATAGAAAGGCAGAAAAGTGCATCAACATGCAGGAATCTGTGACTAAAGGACAAGAAAAAAAGACAAATCAGTACAATGCGATATGATGTCTTTGAGATCCTTGAGAGGTAGCATATCACATTGTAGTGATTTGAATAGAAAAGGACAAAGATGGAATCACTTGGTCTCTTACTAGAGGTAGGAATAATGAGATGTATGGGTGAAGAAGAGTGAGGAAAAGAGAGGGCACAATAGCTCAAGAAATGATTAAAGAAATAGAAGATTAAAGTTTGGTATGGGTGAGCAAGAGAGAGCAAGATGAGATTAGGGAGGGTACATTAGCTTTAGAGATGATCATGCAATAATAGAAGATTAACAAAGCTTGTGGAAGAGGATTAGAGAGAGATTAAGAGCTTAGAGAGCTGAAATGAGCTTGAAAAATGGGTTTCCTACCATAGAATATGATTAGGTAGCCTTTTTTGAGGTAAAAACACCTTTTTGGAGGGAAAACCAAAATTTCAAAATTTTAGGTTTTTTTGGCCGAGCTTCACTTTTTTATTTAAAAATGTTGGCCCATGTCATTTCAAAAAGGAGATTTGACCCTTGCCTTGAACTTTGGGGTGACCTCTAGAGAGAGGTGGAAGATAAGGAGACAAGGCTAAGAAATGTAATAACTACCCTATATTTTATAGCTAAAGCTAGTGCATAGAATGTGCACTCCCCCCCTTCCCATTGGTGGTGGATATCTTGATCAAACACTAATTTTTTTGATTAGTAAAGGACCCATTTTATAGTCAATTTTCTCCCTAATGCTTCTTTCATCATGTTGAGCTCAAACAGTTGAATAAGCAGGCTAATCTTGGAGCTCTTGGCTTGAACTCTAAAGAGTTTTTCCAACTCTTCCCAGCTTCAAAGGATGTATCCATTTAATCAATATGATGAATGAACTGATCACACTGAGACCCAAAGCTATTATGGCAAGAGCTTTCTCGTCTCTTTGGATACCCATATAGCTTCAGCTTTCCTTGTGGCAGGCTTCTTTTCCTTGCCACGTGCTATGTTCCATAAACCCTTCCTCATAAGAGTGAAGTTGACCTTAGTTTGCCAAGTATGAAATGAGTGGCCCTCAAATTTATCAATTTTGGCAGGAGTAGCCGTGGCAAGAGAGAGGGAAGGTCTTAACAAGTTGGTTTTTAACCAGAGGTAGTGTCTAATCCCTTTACAAATGATTTTGATGAGTGCCAAGCAAGAATTAATTAATGAATGCTAAACACAGTCCCAAAAAAAATAAAAACAGAGAGCACCAAATCAAAGGGATTTTACAATGTGAAGTGGTAGATAGCTATAGATGATCCCCAATGGCTTGAATGAACCCTCAATGGCTCCAAAAAAAACTAAGATTAAGCTCAATTAATTTTACCAATTAGTGAAGATAATTCACTATTTTTGGGACAGAAAACAGAGTATGCTTAGAGAATGGAAATGATTACCCTCCCCAAATCCAAATGGAAAAATCTTCAAGGAGGTGACTAGAATAGTGTGTTTACTTGATATTTAAGCCCATAACATCTTCATTTGGAATAATAATTAGATATTAATTAGGATTTTACCAAATTGCCTTTTGTGAAGCTAATAGAGGTAGATCTCGCATATAGCGTCATTTTTTGCACAAATTGATGCCACCATCGAGTTGGGAGCTGCTGAAAAGCCCCAAATCCAGCTTGAATGTGCGAAGCATATTTTACAACTACTGTGAGATTCTAACCTTTGACAAATGACCTAAGGCTTATACTCTACATCCATAAATCCCAAGTACATCAATTTGTCCAATAATTTTTAAGTAGGCATGTGCCATCCTACATTTGTCATGTAACTAGAAAAATCAAATTACTCTTTCATGGATTCAATCCATGTCTTGACGGATTAAGCTCAAATCAAGCAGCTCATGGAAGATCTATATGTTGGAAATACATAACAATTTCAGCTTCTAGTTAATCCTGAATGTCCACCTAACGCCCCGATGAACAAAAAGGCCAGATGATACATCCAGAGAGCAGGTGAATCTGAAAGGTCAAGCAACATTTTGGCCACAACTGCAAGAGGCTTTGAAGTGTACCAAACAAACACTTTAGGGGCCCAACAATTACAAGAGACATTTCGGCAACAATTGTAGGAGGCTCTAAGATATACCAACAAAGACTTTAGGGGCCCAATCTTCAACGGATGCTGGAAATCAGCATGACAAGGAAAAACAAGTCATTTTTTAGTACGATGAACAGCTTATTCGGGTTTAAAGAGAGTGTATCATTTGTAATAAACAGGCTAAAGCTTATCATCATAATGCAAAGCAATTCAAAAATGAAGTAATAGCTTTAAAGTTAGTAAATCGAGAGATAGAAAAATGAAATGTAGCCCAAGTTTCTTCCCTCACCTATGAAGGAAGACTAGGTTGTGCCTTGTGAAGGGCTTCCTTAACATCATTGTCAAGGGATTCCTTCGATGTCTTGAACGGCTCATGATTATCTGATGAGAATAAGTGGATTTTAGTATCTGAAGAAAACTCTTAAACTACAGTTAACTTTTAAGCATAGCACACTTAATAAGATAAAACATTATTTATCCATAATAATTATCTGGTGAGAATAAGTAGATTTTAATATCTAAAGAAAACTCTTAAACTTGAGTTAACTTTTAAGCATAGCATACTTTATAAGTTAAAACATTATTTATCCATAAAATTTCTTCATACAATGGTTTAACCTTCACCTAGGCTCCGAAACCAAAGAGCTTTTATTATAGTGGGATGGGTACAAATAAACAAACTTAGATCGGGGGAGAAACAAATTGGCATGGTTTAGCCTAGCAATATACTCTAGGGATAGTTGCGAGTTGAAGATCCAATATTCTTTTACCAAGTCAAGCATTAGGGAAAATTTAGACTCAAATTGGACCCTTTAAGGATTTCTACACATTCTCTCTACAAAAATGGGTGCACAATGAATTTTTAGCAAATGAACTTAGAAGTGAGCACAGTTTGGACATTTGGAATCTACTCTTTGAGATCTTTCCAATGATATATAGCATCATGGGAAATTTTACATATTCAAGAAGTCCCCAAATTTGGTGATGCATGAGTAGAGTTTGGACATTTGGAATCTACTCTTCCAAACCTTTCCAATGAAGTATAGCATGATGGAAAATTTTTCATATCACTAAATTTGGGCACCTCTTGAATATACAAAAATTCCCATCATGCTATATATCATTGGAAAGGTCTCAAAGTGCATCACCAAATTTGGGGACTTCTTGAATATGCAAAATTCCCATCATGCTATATATCATTGGAAGGGTCTCAAAAAGAGTAAATTCCAAATGTCCAAACTTCGCTCACTTGTGAGTTGATTTATAAAAAATTCACTGTGCGCCCATTTTTGTAGAGAGAGAGAATGTGTAGAAATCCTTAAAGGGCCCAATTTGAGTCCAAATTTTCCCTAATGCTTTTCCATCTCGGATTTGATGGTGTATCATGGTCACCGAAAACCTAAGTCGACATATATAATATACTTCCTCTCATCAAATTCCCATTCATAAAACCACATAAGGGTCTGCAAGTGGATGTTCAAAAAGTCGAGGTATCTACATTCTAAGATGTAATGGATGGCTACATGAGGATAGCTCTAGCCAAGTGCTGAAATGCCACATCAATGGCCTGCTGCTCCAAGATAAGGGCTTACTCTTGGGCCATGGTCTGAAAATAAACACACATCCTTAGCAAAGGAACTCTTTAAAATTTTGACTTAAAGCAACTTACATCAAATATGTACATATATTCCAAAAATAGAACCTTTGGTTCATTATAAAAAAAGAAAACATGATATGAACGCTCGGCTTTCTCCCAGCTTTCTTAGAAGTCTTCTAGATTCCCTAATGAGGATTCTTATTTCTTTAGGGATAAGAGCTATCTCATCCTTGATATTTCTTCACAAAACTCCTCATTCTTTGAGGCATTGTCTATATCAATGACACATTAGTGGTCTCTACCACTCCTTTTTCTTCAAGTTCATGATAAATAATTGAAACTTGATTCACCATTTCAATATCTCCAATTTGCAACACAATTACACATGTAGTATATTGTGTATATTGCTTCAAAGTTCATGATAATGATTATGTTTTGATTTACCATTTCAATATCTCTAATTGGAAACATAACATATGCAGTATACTATGTATCCCAAATTTAGCTCCACTGAGACCATTCTTGCACTATAAGAGTTCATCTTCTAGGTCACATATGTGCAGACACAAGGGGAAGTCCTCCCTCTTTGGGAATTGTTAATTCAATTGGACTTCACAAATTTCCCAAGACATTATGTCCTATATTGAAACTATTTCATTTATTTTTAACAACAATGATTCTAGTGAAGGAAGCAACCTAGACCTTGAAGATAGTTCTAGAAGTCTATTGGCGAGGGAGTTCTTCTGTTGTTTTGCACCATGAGACTTAATTGTAAATCCAATTCCAACTTAGTTTGCATGATATGTAATTGACTTTAGCACAATCCTAATAATATGCTACATCTACATGACATAGTCAATTTCATGGCACAAGTAAAATCCCAATACTTGTATCTAAGTAGTCTTTTCCTTGAACACCCTTTTAGCATCCAACTATCCATAATAGAGTATGTGTAAGAGCTTTTGAGTTACTATTTAGATATTAAATGTCAACCCTAAGCGATAATCCCTTAGTCTGCTAAAGGGGGGGATCTTAGAGTGATTTTCCCTCATTTGAGACTTCATCCATTCATCCTCCTTGAGGTAGGCAATAGCCACACTTGGTTCTAAGAAGAAGCCAGTCCTCCTTATGGGTGGATACATAATCTATACACCAATTGGGGGGGGGGGATTAATAAACCTTAGAAGGAAAGATCTTAAATTCTTAGATGAGAACCCAAACTCTTCTATGAAATAATGTTCTTGATTTGTGTTTGATAAACTATTGTGATTAACTTGTTTATTTCACGGTCTTAGAGTTTGTGTCATTAGACAAGCGTATGAATCAAAACATCGCATATAGTTTTACAAAATAAAAGAAGGAAGAGGGTTGCACTTGAGAACTCCTTCCAACATTCTCCATGTCTTTCATATCCTAATGCTAAAGCTGACTACTTCTTTTTAGAAAAAGAAACACTAAACATGATTATGAATTTTTTTAAAGATTACTATATAATTAGTTATAAGCTTTTCTCATTGAAAAAAAGAGAAAATATACCTCTTTTTTTAAGTTTATTATATAATTAGTTATAATATTTTCTCATCGAAAAAAGAGAGAAAGCATACCTCTTTACTTATCGAATCTTTTTTTAATGACATGGTTAGAAGTCATCACCTTATCCATAGCTTTCTTAATCATTCATTAACATGGTTAATGAATGACATGGTTAGAATTCATCACCTTAATGCTACAGAGAAGAAAAAAGATTAGTATGTTAATCCTTATTAGTCCATAGATAAGAAGATTAATAGCACTTACTTAAATTATTACTAAAGAATTAAAATGAAGAGGTTGATAGCCTTCGAAGATTCTCCTTCACCTTACGGCGGTGGATCCTAGAATCTCAAGGCCACCTCTTATTGAATGAAGTTGGGCATAATACTAATCTTGACTTAATAACACCAAGATACTTAAACCCAATCCTCAAATAAAAAAACAATTCATGCCTTTATCATTAGAGATATGAGTCGAGAAGCTAATAAAGCCATGCTATCATAGGATTAAGCAAGTTAATTAGAGACTAAATATGAGTGAATCCACCCACAAGCCATATGCACAATCTTTATAACACATGAACTCCGTCTATGTTACGGCTTTGCCTTAAATACGAGATCTAATCAAAGTGGTTAGTTTGACTTAATCAAAAGGTTTACATTCTAATTGATTGAAGAAGAAGAAAAACCTTGAGGCGCTCCCCCTTTTATGCATCAATTAATCACACATGTGGCTCTCCCCCTTTTATGTATCAATTAATCACACGACGTGACTTAAATCTCTAAGATTTTGGTGACTCAATGATAAACACCTCATGATGCCATTTCTTTAAAACTATCACTCTATATTACCTTTCATTACTAAGATAAAATTTGATAGACTCAATGATTTAACACCTCACGCTTCCCTTTCTTTATCACACTTTGCTTTAAAAAATTTATACTCAAGGCAAGGGAATTATCGATTCACTTTGTTGCCATATTTGTCACCCCACTTCTATATTTTATTGAACTTTGTGTGCCACTCCCCAAGGTTGGCCTTATATAGTACAAACCCTCCAACCTCTTTCACTTGGATCTCCTAGTGGATAGGTTTGTTCCTTATTGTACTGACCAAACAACACGTGGTATTGCAAGTGTGAATTAGAAATTGTGAAGGGAATTCTCTTCATGTGATCCATGCTATTATTGTAAAACCACATGAGTCCACATTACATTATGGACTTACATTATGGAATTCTCTATGAGGCTAGGATATAGGTATATTGGTCTTAGATAGGAGATCTACCAGTAGCTTTATGTTCTCTTTTGGTTATAGGTACATAGATGGACATTGGGTTGGTAGTTTCTCATATAGGAGATCTACCTAATTATGGCCTTATGTTCTCTTTTTGGAGTGATTTTGTTAGCTAGAGCAAAGAAGTAGCTGATGATTACTTTGTTGAGGATAGAGGGTGAGTACATGGGTGCTACTATGGTAACATGTGAGCTATCTTTCTTGAAGAAACTACTCACAAATATGGGTGAGCCCATGGAGAGGACAGTTGTCTTTTGTTATGATGACAACATGAGAATTATACATATTACAATGTCCAATAACCTAGTGTATCATGCTAGGACAAACCACGTTGAGGTGCATTATCATTTTGTGAGGGATAAGGTTCTAGTAGGTGATACAAATTTGATTTATATTAGTACACATGATCAAGTGGTTTTGACATTATCACACAAAGGAATTAGGTACAAAGAAGCTTTGTAGGTTTAGAATCTTACTTAAAGTGTAGGGTATGCAGTTGAGAGCTCAAGGTAGAGTGTTGAGATATCAAGCTCAACTCTATAGTGTGGATATAGATAACATGCTAGTATGAAACTTCTGCACTTATGTCACTAGCATGTTGGTGAGATTATGGTAGATATGCCGCAAGTGGTTTACAGGCTAAATGACCACCACTTTAGTTTACTAGAATTATGCAAATTGTTATAGTGGCAGCTCATATAATTGGGATCACAATATAAAGCTTGTATAATAATTTAGTAGGATAATACTTTCTCATATATAATCTTTATGGTATGATCATAGAGAAGTAAGGAAAAAGAAGAAAAAAACCATCCACTCTTATGTGTGCCTAGGATCACACTATAAACCTTTGCATAAAATTTAGTAGGACAGTAATATCTTATAGAGAATGTACTCTTTATGTTATGGTTGTAGAAAAGTAAAGAAAAAAAGAAGATGATTATGTACATCTTTGTATTGAGAAGCATAGATTGAAAAGTGTTGAAAAATATCACATGGTTAAATTGGCACCTAGATTTTATGGACTCTTTAAGGTAATCTAGAAAAATCTAGAACATGAACATTACATTGCTTATAGGTTGAAATTATCATCCCAATGAAATATACGCAACTCTTTTCATGTTCATTTTTTGAAACCCTCTTGAAACCTCTTAAAGTTTCACTTCCTTCTCTTCTTATTTCTTACCCTCTATATAAAGAAGACTCCCCACTTATCTAGGGAAAATAATAAGTTCTTCTACCTAAACCCATCATTGACCAACAAATTGCTTCAACCTACACTGGCAATTCTTATTTGTCAAGTATTTGTTGATTGTCAAAAATCATGCAAAAGAAAATGCTTGGTGGAGGCTTGAGTGATTTTTTCATGCCTATCCTAAAAATATTGAATCGAACTCAAGAAAGAAGATCATCCAAAAGAAACATCCCATGTCAATTTCTCTCTTTCTAGTTAATGAATTTTCCATGTTAGAAACATCTTCAAGAAGGTCATCGAGTGTTTTATCTCTTGCTTTCTACCCATATAGTGCTACATAGCACACCTCTCTAGGCCTATTTAGACATACACCATGCTACTCTTACTAATATTCTAGAGCTATCCAACACACCTCTCTAGGCCAATCTAGACATACTGTAACACAAGACTACTCTTATTAATATGCTAGAGCTTCACAACACACCTCACTTGTATTAGGGTCAAGGACATCACATTCTCACGTGTTCATGAACAAGGCTCACAAGTTATGAAGTGGTTCCCTCACCATGTGCATTGTATGCTCTCCAACATGTCTCAATCTAGATGTCTTCATGCTAAGAATCTAGAATACTATTTGCTACAACCTTACATCTATGCAACTCCAACAAATCTAGAATACTATTTCCTAAAACCTTACATCTATGCAACTCAACAAATCCAAAATTTTAGAAATAGCACTATGTCATGCTATAATGTGGTCACATTAATAGGAGGTAGTGGGCATGCAATAACTATTTGTAACTCAAGCTATCAATCAAATGAATACTAGTAGGATGCTTGGGAAGCCCCTAAAAGTCCTATCAACCAACTCTCTAGGCTTATCTAGACATGGCATGAGACTACTCTTACTAATATGCTACTATAGCATCTCTTGTACTAGGGTGAAGGGCATAACATCATCACACCTTGATGAACTAAGGCTAAAAACTTATCAAGTGGGTCCATGTGGAATGCTCTCCCACCTATATGTCTCAATCTAGATGTCTTCATGCTAAGAATCTAGAATACTGTTTGCTACAACTTTACATCTATGCAACTCAACAAATCTTATTGTTATCAATAACACTATGTGGTACTACAACGTGGTCACATTAATGGGAGGTAGTGGGCATGTGATAACTATTTGCAATTCAAGCTATCAGTCAAACGAATACCATTAGGAGGCTTGGGAAGTCCCTAAAAGGCCTCCAAAATGTTCTCTCTCCATCTACATTGATAAGGCATGTCTATGCTAGTGATAATGACCTCAACAATCCACACCACTCATAGGGCATGGTCTAAGGGGTAGGAACATATTCACCCAAAGGAAAAAATGGTAAATATGTTAATCTAGATAGTTTTCCTCCGTTCGCACATTTACTACTATAAGAGTGATTATTTTGGCACTTGTTTCCAGTTTTAAATAGATCCACCTTTTCCCACACATTATTTACATATTTAGCACATTCACCTTTTTAGCTTCAATTCTATTATCTTCTTCATACTCTATATCATTAATACTACACAAAATTTTGCAAGCATCTTCAAAACTAATGTTAAAATACAACCATAATTTGAGATACTAAGTTTTCCTTCAAGTAGCTGGTATAATCTAACACATGTTTATTTCCAATTACAAAATAATCTAACACATGTTTATTTCCAATTGCAAAATAATTCACATGCTTCTCATTATTTGTAGGGTGTAAGATGAAGCATTAAGATTCAATATCACGATTAAATAGAGCTAGCTTATTTGTAGGTGTAATCTCATTATTTGTAGGTGTAAGATGAAGCATTAAGATTCAATATCATAATTAAATAAAGCTAGCATATTCAAATTAGACTATTTCTCCAGCAAGATTTATGTTATTATCCAACATGTATATATGGCTTAAGAACATGATTTCATAAGAATCTAACAATCTAAAGCCTCGATCAAAGTTACTGGAATTTTTCCTTATGGAAAATATGTTCTCATTAAATTATTTTGTGAACTCGAAAAGCTTGCAATGCACACATTTGTTCTATCAAAGTTGTGACATGTTGATGTGGAGGACATGTTTTACAAAACTAGAGACCATAGATAAATATATCTCCTTCTACACATGAATGTATATTGGCCTTCATCAAAATCATTAAATATGTAATTACTGAACAAATAAAAATATTCTAAGAAATTATAATGCTGCCAATATTTTTGAGTAAAAGAGTGTGTGCAGAGATTTATGTTCATCTTTCATTTTCTTACATTATTGGGATTGTTTACATGAATTTCTAAGGCATAAAGAATCATGATTAGTAAGCAAGGATGATACCTTTGCTAACTTTGACTAAATTACACTCAATCCCTTGAAGGAAATGAAGAACTTAGGTTTTGCAAATCCTACATTGCAAAGGAGATGGCTCTAGAAAAGACCCCATGGAATGGAAGCTTTAAGGGATTAGTTGGAGGGTTGTCGCATGTCAAAAGAAACATCAATTCCATTGTAGGTTGTAGGAGCATACATCCAATACTCATCAGAGCTTAGGAGCTGCATACAACAAAAAGGTGACATTAACACAAGATGTTGACACAAGGTTTTAAAAAAGGACATGCATTAAATATATATAATGAATATTTGAAGAAATCTCACCTTTACTTGTAGTTGCAAAAATTTAACGTAACTAATTGCTTCCTCAAGCATTGTGACAATATCAACCTACAAAGATGGAAATTTTATTAAGTTCAACTTCATTGGGGCAATTAAGTTGCCATATCAATTGTTTGGTATGAGAAAATGTCACAAGAGTCTACCTTGGCTCCATTGGGCACTAAATTTTGCAAAATTTTGAGCCTCTCGTTGATTCTCTCTCGACGTTGCTAAAAAATGGCCAAGACACTTTATGAGATCACAATGCTGATGTACGAATAACAAACTAAAAAATTATGTAAGATATCTTATGATCAATGAAGTTTGAGTAGCAATACTTTAGTACACATTCACTCAAAGTGGAAGAACATTGGATGGGATATATGGATTCCCACATATGATGGGCATGGTAGTTCCACATAAAAATTTCATTAGAGCTATATATTTAACAACCATTTATAGTTGAAAAAACCCTCGGTCCACCCTACTTGCCCTCTCTCTCTCTCTCTCTCTCTCTCTCTCTCTCTCTCTCTCTCTCTCTCTCTCTCTCTCTCTCTCTCTCTCTCACACACACACACACACACACACACACACACACACATGTGATGAGGATAAACGGCTAATCATGCCCATCCAAAGACCCTACTATGGTGATGTAGCTTCATGTAGTATAATAAGGACTTGGCTAGGCTAAGGTTTGTTTCACTAAATTAAACCCTTATCATCAAAATGGGTACATTCAAGAAGCTTGTTTGGCATAGGTAGGGATTCTTTTCATCCGGGCTACTCAAAAACCTTTAACAAGCATTGGCTTCCAGGCCCTAAGAAGTGATCTTGCCCAGCCAACTCCTGATGAGTGGAGAAAGTTCTCTTCCACCCACCATAAAGAGTGCTTCTTAAACCACCCTAGGTATTTTTAATAGAGGAAGGCTATAGTAGCTTATATCTGGATTCGCTTCATAGGTGATCTTATTGATTGACCCTCTTCTTATACTCTCAATATATTGTATAGTTGGTAAGGCCTTGGTGTTACTACTGACTCCGAGGTCTAAGTTTCTAATCTTGACACCTACATATAGTCAAAATATCTCTCTCTCTCTCTCTCTCTCTCTCTCTCTCTCTCTCTCTCTCTCTCTCTCTTTCTCTCTCTCAAGGCAAGTAGGTAGTAAGGGAAGAGCCTTCATTGAAATTTTTTTGTAAGTATAAACCAAAACCCATACCACAATTAATACAAAAACCATACCAGATGACAGATGACAGGATTTGTAGTATTGTGTCTCATAGGTCACTTTGTCCTTTAAGACTAGAGTTAATATTATTCTCTTTCTTAAAAGGGGGAAAAAAATTGTATACCCGTGCATAGACACTTTGGGGATCTGTAGCAGAGCCACGCTTTGCTCTGGGCCTCCCATTTGTATTCAAGGCCGGGCCAGCTTCTGAACTACCATTGCTAGCAAGGGTATCCTCTTTGGTGATTAATTCCTGCAGAATAATTAACCCTTAACTTTGATTATCCTGTGTCCTCATATACCATAACTAAATATTAAATCAAAGCTTAAAAAATAAATCATTATTTCAATCACACCACCTTGTTAGAAATTGCAGCGCTGCGTTGCTTCTTCTGCAGTGGACCTTCATCCTGCAGCTCCAGCTCTCTTTGTCTCTTAATTAACCCCGCTTTAGTTAAGTAATCGTTTCGATTTTCTTCTGTCACAACGCAGCTGGAAACAGCTTCTGATGGTGGTGATAACTGATTCAAATACTGCAGTTCGTGTGTTGCAGACGCTGCTGCATCCAGAGAATTAATATTCTGGCCAAGCCAATCAACGTTTGTATCGATAACGAAGGCCCCGGTGTTATGATCATAAAACGCCATTCTGTTAATGGAATTGCCGGGCGCTTGCCTTAATTCATCTGCATAAGCCAGTAGAAATTGCGTGCATAATTAATTAGACTTAGATTTGCTAGATTTGCTTCTGCAAGACGCATGATCATGAAATCATCGGGCTGTAGCTCAGTTGTTAAAGGTGCTTCGTTGTCAAAACCCAGGTCATGGGTTCGAACCCTGCTGGCTACCCTGATTGATGCCTCACCCTTGAAGCTTGCCCCTGCTTTGTGGGATAAGGGGGTCCCATGGGTACTAAGCCCGCTTCCTAACGCCCAACTTTTGAAAAAAGACGCATGATCATGAAGGCTCAGGCCACAAGTGATTGGACTTAATTATAGGAGCTAAGAGATAATTATGTGCTATTCAAGATAGTCGAAGAGAAATAATGAGTAAAGCTTAATCAAAGGATGCTTAAAGCTGTTGTTGGGGAGAGTTCATGATTAAAGCTTAGTTATGAGGTCATTATGGGAAATTTCCTGATCATCAAAGCTTCATGAGATTAAAGTTTACTTATGAGATCATTATGAGAAATTTCCGGAGTTAAGGAGAGTTAAATCAGTAGTTTAGAGGATGATGAAAGCCTGCTTATGGGCCAAATAGGAAGCGGTAAAGCGGTAGAATTAAGGTTCATTAATATTACCATGATCAGTGGTAGTAGTGGAGGAAGCTGCTTCCCAGATTGCACCATATGATTGAGCACCCCAATTAACGGTTGCTGAAGGCATGTAATTGAGGGTTGAATTTACAGCACTGGTTTGTTGTTGCAATTCTGTGTGAGCATTGATTGCCTGCTCCACAGTGGCCATGGTGCAGAGATGAAGAAATTATTTTAATTGCAATTTACAAAATAGCAGCTACTTGTGGACTCGAAGGAAAGGCCATGATACAAGAAGATGGTGGCAATTATATGTGGTCATATTTATGAATCAAATATGGGAGAAGAGACTTGGATTATTGTGAATTAATTTTTGGTGAAAAAGGAGATCAGATATGCAACAATTGAGAATTAAAAATGGAGCAAGGTTGAGCATGAAGGATTAAGGTTCTAATTTCACAAAATTGATTGGGTGAGGAGTTAAGAGAGAGGATTAAATGTTGCAGGGATGGAGAGAATCAATGGAGTGATGGACCTTGGGAGGGATCAGAATTAAGATGCTACTCTAATTAGAATTGAGGGGGGGTTATATTAATAATGATAAGAGGGGGGGCGGGGTCAAGGCGCTGACTTTGAGAATGGAAAACGGCAAGAGCGCCACCCCCTACGTTGGCTTCCCACACCCTATTCACTACCCCTCCATCATCTCAAGTCACCCCCCTCCATATACATACATGCATGCATTTTTTTCCTTTATTTTTTCCCCTCCCTTTAATCTGCTTTCTTTGTTTTCTTTCTTAAATTGAAATGCTTGCAACATTTTTGTAATGCATTGTCAATTTTCCCCCTGCCTTACACTACCTCAGATCAATAAAGAGTCAGTATTTATCCAACCCCATACCCATCACGCTGTTAAAAACACTTGTGGCTCTTACTATCACACCCCTCACTCCAAAAAGAGAGAAAAAAAAAAGAGAGGTTGTTTCAGCCAAATTCAGTAGCTCCAAGGATGTCTTGACTTACATAAGCAGGTGTTCCCATGGCCAAGTTAAGTCAACCATGATCGAAGGGAATAAGCTGGTGTTCCCATGGCCAAGTTAAGTCAACCCACCACGATCAAAGGGAATAAATGTGTGCACTCCTTTTGAAAGGCTCCACTTGCATTATATCTCATCAATTCAATTTGGGGATAAATATCATTTGATTGTATCAATTTGGGGATAAATATCATTTAGAAATGCCTTGGCTTTAGAAACTCAATCATGACTTGACTACCTAGTTGAGTAGGTCATGGGAATAGCTTGGTCGTGTAAGCTACATTGAGTGTATCAATTTAATTCAATTTTTAAAAAAAACTCATTTCCCCCCCTCTAATGTCCTATTATAACCTTCTTCCCCCCCTCTAATGTCAATTACAACCTTGAAACATTTTGTTTGCATTGAGGTTGGTTACACAATTCTTTATGCCCATGGATGGGGATGGGCATAGCATTGAGTACTCGGGATGGTGCTGAGTGGGCATTGAGATTATATGCTATCATCCATAATAGGAGGCCATTCTTAAGTTGTAACCAATATGAAAGTGTGGTGACTTCAACCTTTCAAGTGATGCTAGCACATATTACCACTGCTTGGGGCTCTATTTGTATGGATCAAAACAGAATTTTAAGTGGGTGGTAGAAGTATATCCTGATAGCACATATACCCTTCTAAGAGTATTTGACAATGAGTTTGGAATGGTTGTTCATGGATGAGCAATCAACTTTGTCCATCGCTCACCTATGTGACTTTTTCATCCGTAGTTGTGTAGAGGGCCTAATTAAGCTAGGTTAAGAATTCCTATGTTGTAGTTACTAGTCCTAGACAAATTTGAGGGACTGCTACCAATCACAAACATTGTCTCCCTATGTTGTAGTTACTAGTCCTTGACAAGTTTGAGGGAGTGCTACCAACCACAAACATTGTCTCCCTTTTGGCAAGTGTCCGAGCCTAGGTCAATAATTCCTATGTTATAGTTACTAGTCCTTGACAAGTTTGTGGGAGTGCTACCAACCACAAACAATGTTTCTCTTTTGGCAAATCTCCAAGCCTTGGTTCCCATGTCTTTGCGTGTGTACAAGTGTGCGTATACTTGAGTTTTTGTGCTGCCCATAGTTACAAAGGATTCGAGAGCCAAGGACCATGAAGGCAGTGCTTGAGAATCCCCCTTGTGGTGTGTTTTTACCGGTTGAAATTTGGCATTGCTTTTATCTTCTAGGAACAAAAATCATGCATTCTAGTTAAAATAATAATAACTTAATGCTAAAGGGTACTTTTTTAAGCATTACCTTGTTTTGATTGGTTGGGTTTTTTTTTCTGCAAGGATTTGGTACTGAAAGTAGTGTGTTTGAAGCAACTCATGGGTGTAACAAGCAGGGCTCGAAACCACTGGTGGCAACAACTGAAATAATGCAGGCAGTTAGAAACCTTTTTTCAACCACATGTTTCATAGTAGTAGATGAATCTATCTACCAATTCAACACCCATAATTTATTTACCCAATGCGCTAAAAGTTGATTTTTTAAACCACATTTTTGCATTTTTATTTTGGAAGTCTAGGAGTAGAATTTATCCACCAATTGGAACACCCTCCACCATTGTATCCATAAAAGACAATTGGAATTTTATCAAGGCTCTAGGAGTTGACCAGAGATTTGTTTAAGGGTGGTAGGGCGGTTGACTTATGGGGAATCAGCCGCCCGGGCGGCCGGCTAATGGACACCCGGGGGGCTGATGTGGCGTTGACGTGCACGATGATGCTTCCTCCTGCAACGCGCTGATGCCACCTCATCATGACACGCGCCTCCCCTCCCTTTTTTTTTAAATCACAAAGAACCTTTAAAACAATCCTTCACTGGCTAATCCAACACGTGTAAACTCACACGTTTACATTTGCTCTAACAGGGTCTCCCCCCCCCCCCCCCCCCCCCCCCCCCCCCCATCATGCTCTTTTCTCGGCATTTTTGGATGTCATCTACCAACACAAAATTTGAAGACCTTGCCATAAATATATACATAAAAATCAATGCAAATGTGTGGACTCTTTCTGATTCCTGTCATTTTTGAAGAACAGGGTGAATGGCAAACATCACCTTGAAACTCTTGTGATTCTCGTTACTTTTGAAGGATGGGGTTGAATGCCATAAATCACCTTGGTCTCCATCAGTATTCCACTCATGGGCTCCTAGGGTTGTGGTGCACGAATGTGCATCCATACATGTGCGTACACACACACACACACACACACACTATTAGAATCACTATCCCAACATTCCAAGGTTTAGGTGATGAAAAGCCAAAATATGGTACTATAATATAATATACTACTTGTAATTGAAAATCATCACTTTTACAATTATCATAGGAGTAGTAGGTGGCATTCTCAAATAAGGAGACTCAATATCTTAATCAAGATAGTGATGGCCCCAAGTTCAACATTGTGCATTTTCCAAAACAAGTTCTTTTGAGATAAGCATCTTGTATTGTTCGTCTCATTATAATGCAATCATGTTTAGACTCATTGATACTAATGACAAAAGAATAATATGTTATAGTTGATGTGCTTCTTTTGAAAAATTTCTAATTGTTGTGGAGGGTCCCCTAAGTCGCCAACTTAATCTCTAATATGGCATTTATAGCTTCATTTATGACATGTTACATTTTATGTCATATTGAATTCTTTTTCTTTCAAAATATTCTTTCTTCAAAATAAATTCTCTAAACATAACATTCATTAAACCACTAAATAAACTAGCTCAACCCTATCTAAAAGCCTAAAAAATAAAGCTTGTGTGTATTATGTGATATACATTGAAACCATAAACTATTTTTTGTAAAATGATAATCCAAGGTGCCTAAATAGTTTTATGCATACATGAAAAGATCTAGGGCCTCACAATAAGCTATAAAATCATCTAATAGCACATTGTGTCATATGCGTGGTTGACTTTACGTACATGTTTTGGACAATATAAAATGCCTCTACTTTGATTTGGAATTCATGAAATTTTAACTATCCAATCATGAATTCTTCATAAATTTCGAGTGTATTAGAAAGAATGAGCACTCCTCCTCCCTCCTTCTCCCCTCCTCAGCCCGTTTGGCCATTGCCTAGATCGTTGCTAGACTGACCGTTGTGTGCAACAAACCGAGCCTTCTTGTTTTGTAATAAACTTGTACAGCTTCTTGATGAATGGGTAGTACTCATGGTTGTAAAGGAAAAAAAGGAATTATTTGGGTAAGGGGATAGAAGAGTTAGAGTAGATTGGGTCTACCAGGGCTGAGACTGTAAGGGAAGTGTGCAAAGGAGAGGAACAGTACCGAATAGGGGAACAGGAGAATTGAGTGAGCAGTTCATGTGCAGAGTTCTTTTGCTAAGGCATTGTGTTGGATATTATAATTCAACTATGAAGATTGATTGATCAAAACATTGTGTTGGATATTATAATTCAACTATGAAGATTGATCAAAACATACTCAAGATGGATCAAAGCTTGTACAAAACATCATGAACATCAGAGACAAAAACTGGTATATGCAAAAAATTGTTTTGAGATTAACACAAGAAGATTCTAATTATGATCATGAACCAAACTTACATAATCACTTGATCACGACTTGTACCTTATTTAGAGACCCCTCTACCCTATTTTTAGTTGCATTAGTAGCATGAACCATATGCACCAACCATTTGTAGGCTTTACACCAACCATTGACCACTAGCCTAACCACCACACATTAAATTGGACTAAGGAGTTGGGATTACATTTATCCAACAATCCCCCCTTAAGACCAACTTCTTACAAGAACATGAGCAAGTCTAACATACCTCCTTGACACAATGAGTAAGAGTCCCCCCTTAACAACAACATAGGGTGGTGTACTCTCTTCTACAACTTAAGTTGGAACAACATAAGTCTTGACTCAACCACATACATGACATAATTTAAAAAGCATAATCATCATCTACATCTTTTATACTAAGACTAGAACAAAGATTTGTTTCTTCCTCTTGGTTGACTTCTTTAACCACATATGCCTTTGCTAGCTTTTGATCTCTTTGGTAACACTTTGAGGATGGATGATTCGTCTTTTCACAATACTCACAAGGATGTTTGGAGAAACAATCCTTAGTAAGATGATTTGTACGACCACAAATAGTACACTTCTTCTTTGCCGATGTCGAAGTAATAGCATATGCATAAGGATCTATCACATCCTTTGTAATCTTCTTGTCTTCTTCCTGCAAAGAATTTATGATACTTTCCAAGGAAGGGACTGGCTCCTTCTCTTTAAGTACCGTCACAATTTGCCTAAAACTTGAAGGTAAGCTTTTAAGCAAAATAGCAATAGCATCCTCTTCAGGAACAAGAGACTTAACATAAACCAATTGTGTCATTAAGCTCTTCAACCTATTAATCACAGCTGTTAAATTTTCATTACTCTCCATGGTTAGATCAAAGAGTTGCATCTTCAAACTGATCTTGGAATGCTTTGCCTTTGCACTAAAAGTACGCTCTAATAATTTCCAAGCTTCCATAGCTGACTCAACATTATCAATATAATGAATAAAATCATCTTCTAAAACAGTAATGATAATACCAAGTGCTTGCTCATCTTTTACTTGAAGTGTAGCCGTTGTAGCTCTTGTAACTGCAGCAGAAATACCTGCTTCATCTTCAGGAAGTGGCTTGACCGTACTCCACAGATTTTTCTTCATGAGGTAGCCCTTCACCTTGATTTGCCATGTATGAAACCCAGCTCTGTTGAATTTGTCGCGGGGAATTTGGAGCTCATGATGATGCAATATGATGCTTGATGTTGATAACTTGCTCATATAGATGATTTAAGCCCAAATAATAATAATATCATCAATATAGATCAAAATAATAAGCATCATGTTGTGGGAGCAAGAGAAGCAGAAAACAGGCGACTGGAAAAACGCTTCGTACATAGCAGCACCTGTGGACCAAATACTACAAGATTTGATATTCTTAATCCTTACATGATAGACTTGAAGCACCTAAGAGGAATTAGACGAATTCGTAGAGACGGCGCGCCGAATGAACCTGATTAGCAGAAAACAGTCTGTTTTGATGGCGATGAGACGAATTCGCAAAGCAACGATTAAATTGGCCTATGATCTCCGTTTTAGGACATGTGTGGGAGCAAAGCAAGAGGCCTATATCAAAATCTTGGAGTATCATCTCCTCATATGCAAGCGTGAAGGCAATCTACAGCATGTGGTTCAAACAGAAAAACAGGCTATGATGATTAAGAGATAGATTAGGGTTTTTTGCTAATAAACTAAACCTAATTGAGTCATGCTCTGATACCAAATGTTGGATATGATAATTCAAGTATGAAGATTGATCAAAACATAGTCAAGGTGGATCAAAGCTTGTACAAAACATCATGAACATGAGAGACAAAAACTAGTATATGCAGAAAATTACTTTGAGATTAACACAAGAAGACTCTAATTATGATTAGCCATGAACCAAACTTACATAATCACTTGATCATGACTTGTACCTTATTTAGAGACCCCTCTACCCTATTTTTAGTTGCATGAGTTGCATGAACCATATGCACCAACCATTTGTAGGCTTTACACCAACCACTGACCACTAGCCTAACCACCACACATTAAATTGGACTAAGGAGTTGGAATTACATTTATCCAACACATTGTACTATAATACTCAAGAATGGATTGTTCTTTGTCTTACTCTTGTTTTATCTCTATTCATATCTATCTATTCAGAGTTCAATCTTGTGTTAAGTTTCGTCCCGTCTAGAAGTGGAATACTGTCTGGATTCACGACAGCATCAGGAATTAACCTGCTTTGCATTCATAGTCACTCTCCCCCGTGCTTAGACATACAGGTGGCTCAACCTCTTGGCGCTGGCTATAGGCGTGATCGAAGAGTATGGAGGGGGCCAAAGAGGATGATGAAGGCTACACATGAACATGAAAGAGGGTGACGAGGGGAAAAGCAGGCCCTCTGGTAGTTAGCTACCCTTGGTATGGTAGCACTCTACGTGGATCCACTCTCCAGCCAGTTCTTCGCGAAATGGCCCAACCCTATCAATCACAAAGCACTTCAAGCGCGCTCTCTCTCCACCCACTGTAGCTTGAAAGAAAGCTTGCCCGCCTTAGTCTAGCACAGGGTACACCTCTTCCATATTTTTTTTAAATGTTGTTTTTCAAGCTTTGGTCCTTAGAGGTTGGCAGCCCTCAAATTAGAAGGATTGTCCCTTTTTTTTTCTTTTAAAGGCTTTTCATGCAGAAACATGAATTTGATATTTGTTTATAAATTTGCAGAACGTCAACTCGCATGAGTTAGCATTGCAACAATATGGGACAACCCAAAAAAAGATTCAAGACAACTCTCTCTCTTCATGCACCGTTTGGAGTCACCACAACAAATGCAGGGGAAGCTACCTCTGACCTTATTTCTACTTTTAGTTTAGATGCTCTCTTGAATGAAAATGAGGTTGAACAAATGCCTTGTAAAAATAAAAATAAAAACATATGTGAGAACTTTTCTTCATGCATCAAAGATTTCTTTTCCATGGGCTTATCCTATAATTGATAATAATGGAAAAGACCTAATTAAATGTAGTGTACACCGAAATGAAAGCGAGGAATATTTTTGGAGATAAGGGTAGTAGCACAATTCCAAAACAAGCCCTTGAAGTTCATCAAGCTTCAAACTCTAAAAAATGTTACGGCCGAACGGAGTTGACGAGTGGCGCATACATGAGAGAGTGGGTTACTGGCCTCTTAACTCCACACGTGCAGTCACATGCAGACCCAGTATGTCGACAGGTGGTCGACAACTTGGGCCTTGCATGGCTGAGCCATCTAGTGGGTGGTGTCATGGAGAAGAAGAGGGAGCGAATGGATGGGGGGACTAGGATCCGAAGGCTGAGGAGGAGATGAAGCGTCATGGTGAAGACATTGAGGAGGGGGAGAGCTCCAAGAGGAAATGTGTGCTGGATTGGCTGAATGAGAAACTTTGTTCGCATGTTAAAAACAAGGTATGTTTGAAGCTCAACCAGGAATTCGTCACTCAGAAGCCAGATAGGTCTATTTCTCGATGTGCAGTGTATTCATTTTCTGTCCAGGTAAACCTCTGTCCAAAGGGGAATTAGGAAGATGGCTTCAGGAGAGTATTTTGCATGATAGTGTTGTATCTAAGATTTTCTATTTGGAAAAAGGCTTCTTTAACATCCTCTTTGTCAAGGGTCAAGCACTCTCTAAGCTATTTGCTAAAGGGCCTCTATTTGTTGGGCAACGTCTGGTGCATGTCTTTCCTTTTGATCCGATGTTGAACGTTAATAAAAGTATGCGGAGTGCATGCCTTGTGTGGGTGGAGGTGGTCAGTCTTCCCCCTGGCTCAGGCCTGCTTTGCGAGATATAGCCCAAGCTCTAGGTCCAGTGTTGTATGTCCCTAACAATGAGGTGGGAGGGAGGCAGGGTAATGTGTTTATCACCCGGAAGACTTCCATTGAAACTCCAAAGTCAATTGATGTGGACCTGGGTCAACTGGGTACCTTGGAATTAGGTCTTAAATTCGGTGCCTTCCTAGGTGCATGTTTTAGGTGTGCGGGGGCTTCAGCCACATTGCCAAAGATTGCCCTGACGTGATGGTGGCCGCTAAAAGGGAGGAGGTAAAAGAGGATAATTTGACTGGAATGAATAAAGCTAAAACCTCAGTTGAAAGCTAGAAGAATGAGGAGAAAGGTAAAGAAGTAATGAATGAGTTTGGGAGATGCACCTTGAAAGGGGAATGCGTTAAGGTTAAGGGGAAACCCATCATTAGACAAGCTAAGGCGGCAGAAGCCAGGAAGGCTTAACCTAACCAAGGATCAGAGGGTAAAAGGCTAGATCTTTGTGGGAATCTAAGCCCTACCTATTACTCTAATCCTTTCAATCCACTTAATGTGATAGTGATAGTCACCCCTCGTCTCTGAACAAAGATTTGACTTTATAGTAGGGGAAGCTTGGAAAGGAATCCAAAATGAACAGAACAATATGAGGAATGAAGAGGAGTTTGAGATGGTATTAGAGACTACTCTTTCATGAAAAATTATCTAGAGTTTATTGGATGTACGTGGAACGTTAAGGGCATCAAAGATAAAAAGAAGCACCTTGTTTTGGGGATTAGTGAAATCTTGGGGCTTCTTGGTTTTTGCTATCCAAGAGCACAATCTTTTTGGGAAAATTCCTAGATTAGATAGGTTTAGTGAATGGGCGATTTTTTATGGTGGGATTAATTTTGGGTACAGTGGAGTTATGACCCTAGTGAGAGGAGAGATCTTAATCCCAGTGTCATTGCCAATTACCCTGAGGGTAGGATTTTGGTAGTTGAGGTTTTGTTAAACGGGGAAAGAATATGGATTATTAATTTATATGGGGCTCACAATCATCAAATTAGGAGTAATATGTGGAATTAGATTGCCAACTTAAATATTCAAGTTCCTTGTATTGTCCTAGGGGATTTTAACATGGTGGAAAAGGTTGGTGGAAGTACTGTCCTCTTAGGGAAGGAGAAAGGGAAATGGGAAGAGCTTAGAAGGGGACTGGGCCTTAAGGATAGCTGGTATATTTAGGTGACTGGAGAGACAACCCGGGTCATACCTATTTCAGCCTCTAATATATGTCATCTTCCAGAATTGAGAAGGTTTTTTTTAGTCAGCAAGCTTCGTGGGTGCCTCATACTCTGAGAGTCTCTGTAGATTGTAGTTCTACCCTTTCTGATCATCTACCTCCTCTAAAGTGGGGCTGGAACATAAATGATGGGGCTGACATAGATCTCTCTCATTACCCAACAAGGAAACTGAGAGGAGTCAATAACTTGCTTCTTACGGACCCTCTCTTTGTGGATTATACAGAAGAAGCAATTAGTAAACTTAAAAGGAGAAGGGGGGCTGATGGTGCCTAGAGGCAGTTTGCCAATGAAATGCAGGGGATTATCAGAGCTGTGGGTAAATTGAGGGCTGAGGAAAGGAGGGGAAAGAAGGAAATGGGCAGCCTTGCTAGAGGAACTCCTTGTTTAAGAGACAAACTAAAGGTTTGGATGTTGAGGATACTGCATTGTACTTTAAGTGCCAAGCTAGTATTAAGGAGGAGGAGGATAGATGGTCCAGAGAACATGAGAATTGGGCTAAATGGAATTTCTTTAATCACAAAAGGAAACCACATAGTAGATTATTCAAACTTCCAAAAAGAAAGAGTGATATAGTGAGGTCGTGGAAAGCATTCTAGATGAAGATGAGACCCCCTTGAATGATATGAATACTCTTGCTACGAAGTGGGTTAAATTCTTGGGATCTACTCTTAGCATGAAGGAAGATTGTTCTTTGAGGAGGTTTCAAGCTAAAGATAGGTTGCTTTGCTTACTGAGCCAAAATGTGGATCCAGACAAAGAAAGATGGTTAGAAAGGGATATTGATGTGGAGGAATGTTGGTGTGCCTTGTTAAAGTTGGGGAGAGATAAAGCCCCTAGCTAGGATGGTCTATCCACTGAGTTTTTTATAGCCATTTGGCCTTCCTTCTTGAAGGATTTTGTGGGTGATATTTGTAGGAGAGCTTTCAATACGAGGCTTATGGATAAGGATTTTAAAGAAGGGCTAGTGAAGCTTATTCCAAAACAAACTTCCTGTAAAAACAGGTTTGGTCACTGGAGGCCCATTACATTGCTAACCAGTGATTTACAAAATTCTGGCCAAAGTGATTGCTCTTAGAATTATTCTAGTGATGCAAGATGTTACTCTTGCTTGGGGAGGCTACTATAAGGTGTTGTTAAATGGAAGAGTGGTAGGTAGATTTGAGATTAATAGATCAGTCAGACAAGGCTGTCCTCTAGCCCCCCTTTTGTTTGCTATTGCTTCTCATCCTCTAGTGATTTCCCTAGAGATGAACATATTGGTTTGCTTTTTAATGTCATCAAAGCTTGTATTCTGTGAGAAACCTGGTCTAACAGGAATGCCATTGTGTTTATGAATGTTTTATGTACTGGCTTGCAAGAGTCAGACTTAAAGCATAAGTGTGTGCATGTGCTGGTTTGTATGCAAAGTGAATAAGATGAGATGCACTGAGCTGGATGTGTTGATACTGAATCTGTAAAGAAATATCATTTGAGTCCTGCCCAAGGTTTGGTGGAGCTTCAAATATACTCGGGAGTAAGTTCCTAATGCTGATTTGTATGCTGCAGGTGAGGTGTTGGGAAGGGAAGAAGAGACCCCCCAAATTTGGACCAAAAACTCAAAGGTGGTACCGTAAAGTAAAGCAGGATGATCATACTTTTTTTGCCTTTTTAGAAAACCCTGTGGGAACCAGACCCATTGTCAAGATTTGGTCTAAGGAGGAGGGAATGTTGGAAAAACAATCCCCTCCTTGTGGTGGATGCACTACAGAAGCAATGATGGAGGCCAACATCTTGCAAGGGTATCAAATATCTTGGGAGCAATCTTGCTTTTTGATGGAGGAGGAGAGATGGGATTGTCTGTGTATAATTCTAAATGAAGACAAAAATGATTTGTAAAGATCAATAGTTTAGATCTTACTTGGTTGTACTACAATTTTTGGACAATTTCTAAGTTAATATATATATAATTACTATTGATCCCAAAAAAAGTGTTAAAGAAAGATTGAAATTTAAAACAAAAATACCATCTAATCTAATTGAGAAGCATGTTGATTTGATGAAGGTAGATGCTCAAAAAAGATGCATCATTAGTGTGATGCAAGCTCCATGGCTTGTTGCTATAAATGACATGTCATTGGAATCTTTTCAAGACTTATGTCATTTTCGTATGTATATGCGCAAGGTGATACATGTAAGAAAATACGACTTGTGCGCAAGATCTTCCACAAGACAAAGCAAGGATTATGGAGAACAATATTGAAATACCATTGCAAACTAAACTACAAATTAGTGGCATTTGCCCATCTGTGCGCTCCAGCAAGGAAGCACACATGCCTAGGAAGCACATCGTAGGAAGCTTGTCGCACCAGCCATCACACACTAGTTTCCAGAGAGAAGCCATGTCTTCACCTGGCGAAGTACAGCGGTGGCCGAGCTCTACAACATACGAGGCTAAGTCGCACTCAACCCAAATGTAGCTATTGTTGAGCAACTGGTGGATATCAGTGATGCACCTATGCTCGACGATGACAGAGGGCTTCCTGCATTTGGCCATAGGTATGTCTACTACAAACTTGCAAACCAACATCCGCTTCTAGGGGGGAGGAGTTGGACGTCCGCTTCTAAAAATCGGTCGTCCATGTGGCTATGGAAGTGGGAAAGGGGGGGAGAAATATAGGGGAGGAGAGGAGGGTGTTTGAGTGGGGCAAAAGCTCAAATGCATGCAGCCAGGAAGGGGGGAGGGTGGTGGGCACGACGCTTGTGGGAGCTCCAGCTCTCCTCTTGCTCTCAAATGGCATGTTGTGGTAGATGGACTCGTGGACTGTTGTGGTAGATGGGCTCATGGACTTTTGATGTTGTGGAACCAGTTGATGAAAGTACACAACAATTTGCTGGAGATTATGAAGAAGGTGGTACTTGTAAACATTTTACCTTCCAAAAAAGAGTATCATAGCTAGCCGAGATGATGTTTTACCACATGTATCTCTCAGTGTACCTTTGGTTTCTCCCTTGCAACAGTGTGTCTGATCATGTAATATTCTCCTTTCTCGACATCGTCCAGTGTAAAACTCCTCTCAACATTGTCCACTGCCTCTACATTCACACCAAGATTATTGACTACACAGTAGCATCACTAAGCAAGTCATAACACGCTACATTTATGAATTCTAAGAGGCTACATCATTAGGATCTATTGGACAAGGATCTGATAATCCCAACTTGCAACGTGAGATTTTTTGGTACATGATATTCATGCATGATGCATAGTGGAAGAAAACAACTGTCTTTTCTTGAAAAGTCACATATGAAATGTGAATGAAACAAGACAATGGACTAGGATGGCATCCCCATTATTTTGACATACAACTCCCATCTTGATCTCCTAAAACACATAAGTTATTTCTCTTGTTTAACTAGCTTGCACCCTGAGCAAGCAGTCAGCTACAAACATCAGCAACACATTGTTGCATATCCCTGTCAATCTTGAGTTACTCATGGTCAAATCACTCCATTGTGCCTATCCCACCATGCTTCCCCCTTGACATATACTTCTACGTACTTAAGAACCTTCTTTCCATCTTCTCCACGAAGCACACAACTATGAACATCGTCACTTGGAAGGGGCAGAATTTGGAATGTTCATGGCCACAAACATTGCATTCTCTCATTACACATTCCAAGTGATGGGAAATAGCTGCTGCAAGTTTAGAAGAGAACAAACGGTTACACTTTCTACTGATCAAATCTTTGAGGAATGACATTTGCAACTGTTCAATGCAGCAACATGCGTATCTGTCCTCTAGATTGTGAACAAGGCAAGGCTTCACGCACTTGGTGGGAAGGCTTCATGCACTCAACCAAGCACTAGTGTTTTCAACTTTTCAACATGCCTTGAAACACAGAACAAAGCTCCACTGGCAAGCACAAAATGCCATGTGATTACCATACAACCTGCTATTTAGTGGACTGCTATATAGTAAAGGTTTACTACTAATTGGTTGACACCAACTAAGCAGTCCAATAGACATCATTTATGCTCCAAAGCCAAAGCCATCTCCCAAGCTGCTAGTTAGCAAGGGTCTATTTGTAACTACCTAGAGGTGAGGAGCTTGTGCTGCTAGATGGTAGGTAGTTAACCCATTCTTTGTAGCAGCACATGCTTTCCACTCCAAGGGATTAGCTTTGCTATCTAGTAGCACATTCTTCCCACTTCCAGCTAGTTAGCAATAGCCTGTCGCTAGCTAGCAAGTGGTTGTCATATAGTAGTATGAGCTTTTTATCCACGTAATTGTCTAGTAGCAAGCCGCAATGTGCCTTCACTAGCTTGTAAACAACCAATACTATATAGTAGGCACCCCTGCTAACTAGCAGTAGGCCGATTGCTTTATCAGCATTCTTTTAGCATAAAAAGCTTATGCAGCAGTTGGTAACAGGAAATATACAAAAACATTAACTTTGACTTCAACCCTTATCACTTCAAACATTCTACATTGTCAAATATCAATGTGAAGATTTTGAAAACTACTAACTTACTATATGCTTAACTTTAGAATTCCTCCAAAGTTTACACAATGTATTTTTTGATACTCTCTCAATGTAGATGGAAGTGGTACAATTGACAATAAGCAGGGCATTGACTCAAGTCTACATGGTTCATACCTTATCCAACTTGCTGTATAGTTTACAACATGAAGTGTGTGTGCTCAAGAATCGACATTAGATAATACATATATATACAAAACACCATAAAACTTCAATAACTCTTCTTTGTTGACGATGATTGGATAAGATCCACTCCAGCCATTCTTCTTTGTAGTCCACTTGGATTTGCTGTGTTGCTTATTTTTGTGATTCCACAACAAAAACAGCTTTCTACATGGGACAAACATGCCAAGCAAAAGAAATGTCTAAAACAAAGAAGCCAATCAGGTTACAATGCCTGATAATGGACAAGGTCCATAGATGTATCTCTTGATTAAAGCACCTCTCATTATAAAGATAATTTGATGTTTTCACATCCAAAAATTTGCATGAAAATTCTAAAAAATAAACAGGATTTAGCGTACCTCATCTCCAAACTTCAAGGTGTCGCCACAAGAAAGTTTTACTTCAGTCCGAGGCCGCAATTTTGACCTGTAATGTGTCATTTTTGGGCACTTTGTCACCTTTTTGAAGCAAAAATAAAAGATACATTACACTTACCAGTTTTCTAAATTTTACACACAAGTTATGTATAAATTTGATTATCTTTTTTGCATCTTTGTCTTTTTTATGTTAAATTATCCTGATAAAACTTATGGTAAGTGAATCCTTCAATCATCAAAATCCAGAAAGTCACCATGCTTAGCCTTTCACCTGTTCAGATAGGTGCCATTTGTGCTCCCAAGGTCAACAACAAAGTACTCACGAACATATTTCTTGTAGGATTTCAGCACATCTTTGCCATACACATGTGCATGAACACTCGAAACCTGTCAACAAACTTAAATTAGAGAAGCGCAACTCTAAAAGGTGTTCTCCAAAGCTGAGCACTACAAAGGAAATACAGATGAGAAGCATAACAAAGCCTAAACATATATTGTGTTTCCAAACTACGCAAGGCCCTTTGGGTCTAGTCGCCCATCCCTACTTCCAGATGCCTTAGGAGGGCGTATGATTTCTATGGAAAATGAGGGTTAAGGGACAGGTGCCCTTTTTGAAGCCACCCTAAAATAGTTTTGAAATTATTCAAGTGAAAGATCCCTTACCATTGGTAAATCTACCACTAATGGCTTTATTGACCCTGATACCAAAGGTGCTGCCCCCACCAGTATGCCTTCTCCAGAAATAACCTCATTACTTGTTACTTGAGCTTTATCAGCAGGTCGTAGCACCCAGCATTTCTCATATTCTCCCCAGCCTTCACTCCTCTTTTTGGCTTCCCATTTCTGCATCCACCTTCAAAATGGGCAGACAAGAAAGTATCACTTATATCCCAAAATCTCTCTCTCATCCTACTAAAGATGGGAAGTACATATGCACTCATCATTTTTAATAATACCTTTAGATGGCCTCGCTTCCCACATGGCCGAGGCTCTAACACAGTTGACTATCTATGAGGTTTGTGACTGAGGCTTCTATTACATGCAGGTAAGATGACGAAGCACCTTACAATAGGACGGGTGGGACGAAACCATGTTAACCAATGGAGTGGTTATCATACCCCCCTTCCTAATGGTAACCGCATGAAGAGACCAATCCACATGCTTTAGGGCTTGTTGAAGATGGAGAGTTTGTTTGGCCCCTTGCGTTAGAAAGCATGTCAAGGTTGCATGTGGTGTAATGTGGACTTAAAATCTTGATGTGAGGCCTTAACTTTGGGATTGTGAGTTAACTGGGCCCGTACAAAGAAAGAGGGCCCGTGGCTTTGCTTTACAGATTCATGTGCCAAGACCACCTTCATTTGACTGATGCATGGTTGTTTCCATACTCCGTACGACTACATTTCGTATGGAATACCGTACGGTCTTTGTACTGTCCACAGTTTTCGACCGTTTTTGCTCGTTGCCTCCTGTGTGCAGTTTTGCAAGTAGCCACTTTTAATCATTTTCGGCCGTTTGGATGTCTGTTTTCAGCTGTTTGACTTTGGCATATGGGCTATTATGCCATATGCTATAGCCTATAGCCTCTACCTATTTAAGGCTCAAGCCTTCAAGCTCAAGCTCTCAAGCCATCAAGCTCTAAGGCTTAACCTCCTCCGACGCCCTCACCTCCTTCCCTCACTTAGGAGGTACTAGCACCGTGGACTACCTTATGGGATCTCCGGCTTTGGTACATTTCTCCCCGACTTCTCCATCCCGCCACCCCCCTTGAAGCTAACCATGCCTACCTCTCTTTCACTCTTACCTGCACACCACCACCCCCCCATCTCACATTACACTCAGGTCCTTTTTTATCACAAGCTTGACCTTGTTTACTCAACCACATCCACTGCCAACTCCAGGATGTGGAACCTATTGTCCCCCCTACCCACCTTCACATCACAGCTCACCACCATACTCCGCACATCCGCCACCACTTCTTTCATCTGCACGCGGTGGTCTACCGCCAAGCCACCTTGCAGTTCCATGCCCTAGAACTGTTGGTATGATGACGAATGCCGGGGCCCGGACCACACGCTCCTGTCTCAAGCATGAGGGGTAACGTGAGATTGGGCAAATCACGAAGCGCCAAGCGCAACGGATTTCTCAACAGCTCACCCAACACAAGAAACGGGAGTTCTACGCTCGGGAAAGAGGATGAGTTATACCGAGTTTTCTTAGGGCCGAACTGCAAAGAGACGCCTGGAGGAAACTCCGAGAACATCACCCTCCCCACCTATCACCTGCCCAGACACATGGCACTCCTATGCATGTTCTCTCTATCATATCCCCCATCAGCCACCCCTACCCCCACCACCAGATCCCCGTTCCACCACCTCCACCTTCTTCACAAAGGGCATGGTCCTCAAGGCCATTCGTGTTGGGTTTTATGCTGTGTATGCACCCAGAGGAGTGCTAGTGATCATCAGTAGATTACTGGGGCACTTTTTACTTCAGTTAGTGGAGGTTTTTTCCCCAGTTTAGGTCAGTTTCACTTATATGCAGTTTATAAGTGTTTTGGTCCACCCGGCACATTTATGGCCGGACATGTGAACACTTATCTTTTAGGGTCACTATCATGTGGCTATTGTACTTCACTTTTCTCATCATTGAAGCATACTGGAAGTCGTGTTCACTCCTCTCTCTTGGTTTTCACGCCTGATTGCCTTCTGTAAACCCTAACCCTAATCCTTGAGTGCCTTCAATTGGTATCAGAGCATTGAAACTCTGCATTGTTGCTGCCCGTACAGCATACGTACACCTTGTCTGCACCGACTTCAGTATACCTTGTCTCCGCCGGCTTCAACATCTGCTGCCCGTACACCCATTGTGCGCCGCCTTCAGCTACAGCTGTGCGCCTGCTGCCAATACACACCATTGTGCGCCGCCATCAGCTACACGTGCGCATTAGCTGCCCATACGTACAGTCAAGCGCCGCCTACAACCTCAGTACCTGGTCGCCTTCAGTCGGGTACTGTACCTGCATCGCCTTCAGTTACTGTACCTGCCCATACAGTCAAGCGCAGCCACCATCACCTGTGCGCCTGCTGCAACAGGCGACTTGCTTCCGTACAGTCAGCGCCTGTACCTGATAAGCACATCTGAACCTGCAGCTGACGTGTAACTGGTCGCCCTACTCCGTACAGTGCACAGTACAGCACACGACTGCAATAGTACAGTCAAGGTATCTGCACAGTACAGCCGACCAGATTCTGCCACGTCAACATTCGATTGCAGTTAAGCCTACTGCTCAGCACAGAAGTGGTAAGCATTACATATTTTGAATATTGGGCATTTTTATTTTCTCTGTGAAAATATACAGGCACAACAGGCAGATTTTCTATCAAAGAAATATACAGGTTTTTTGCACAGTTTGGGTGCAACAAATTTGGGCATTTTTGGGGCATTTTGGCATTGTGTACGCCATTTGCTGCTCTACTCAGTCAATGGTGCATTGAGCTGCACATTCAGAGGATTGAGAGTGCAGGCAGATTTGGGTGAACTGTATTCAGTGGAGTACAGTTATTATCAGGGTTTCTGCTATTGGGTTTTTTGGTAAACAGGTACAACATTGTGCGTAAAGCATAATGGCAAATCAACAGCAAAGTGATGTATTCACATATTTGTCTAAGGAAGACAAATTGGATGGCACGAACTACTCCTTGTGGAGTTTTATGCTGAAAAATGTGCTTGTGGCAAAAGGTCTTTGGGATTTTGTTAGTGGTGATGAACCACGTCCAGGTCCATTGGCTCCAGAGACTCCTCCCCAAGGGGGTGTTCGTGGACGAGGACAACAGGTACAGGCTCCAGGACAGCCATTGCCTGTTCAGAGAACAAATGCTCAAAAGACATGGGATGCCAGGGATGCACAAGCTTTGTCACTCATTGCATTGTCAGTTCAGAGGTCCATTATACCTCATATTCGTTCAGCTGGCTCTTCACAGAATGCATGGGTGACTTTGGAGCAGATGTATGCTGCTCGTAATGAGGCTAGGATCTCATTTTTGAAAAGAGAACTGGAAAATCAGAAGATGAATGAAGGAGATGATATGTCTAGCCACTTAAACAAGCTGCAGGATTTGAGAGAGCAACTCATCAATGTGGATGAGATTATTCCTGAGACACAGCTTGTGTCCACCATCTTGCACTCTTTGCCAAGATCTTACTTGGCTTTCCATACCTCTTTGAACCTCAGCATGAGGAATGCTGTTGAACCCCTCAAGTATCAGGAACTTGTTGCTCTCTTACTACAAGAGGAGCAAATGAGGAAGAATATGAATATGAACACAAATGCTGAACAAGCATTTACTACAGGTCAAAAGGGGAAAGGAAAAACTCAGCCAAAGAGTGCAAATCAAAACTCAGGTGATGGTGGTTCTTCACAGGATACCAAGAAAGGTGATGGACAGCCCAAGAAGAAGGGCAAATGTCATTACTGTAAGAAGCCAGGTCACTACATCACGGAATGTAGGAAGAGGATTGCCAAAGAGAAGGCAAAGGAAGCTGGGATGTCTGTTAATGATGCTCCTAAAGCTCCTCCAGAGACTGCTTCTTTTGTTGAGGACAGGGATTACTGTTTTTATACATGCAGCTATGATGCCTCTTGGTCTTCACAGGCACTCAGTTTGACAGAGCATGCATGTACTTGGTATTTTGATAGTGGTGCCTCAAAGCATATCACATCTCGCAGGGATTTGTTTAGTCATGTTGGCCCTGCCCCTGTTGGCAAAACTGTTCAGTGTGCCAACAATGCTTCATATCCAGTTTGTGGCATTGGGGAGATTCAGCTTACAGCCATTGATGGCTCCATTCTCCGCCTTACAGATGCCTTATATGTACCAGGGATAAAGAAGAATTTGTTGTCCATTTCTTCTTTAGCACATTGTGGAATGCAGGTCTACTTTGATGATGATAAATGCATGGTCAGAGACAAAGCAAATGCCTTGACCTTGATGCTTACTGGTACACTATGTCATGGACTTTATGAGTTGGATGCATTTCAGCCAGTGGATCAGTCTGCTTATCATGCATTCACTCTTACTCCAGCTATGGTTGATGCGGAGTTATGGCATGCTCGCATGGGGCATGTAAATTTTGGTAGTCTTATGCTTATGCAGCGACATAATATGTTTACAGATCTACCTCTCATGGAGAAGCCTCCAGATCACATTTGTGAAGGATGTATTTTGGGAAAAATGCACAGGTTTTCCTTCCCACATGATCAGGCTCTAAGAGCAACTGCAAAGTTGCAACTTATACACAGTGATCTTTGTGGTCCCATGCAGACGAAGTCATTAGGTGGTTGCTTTTATTTTGCAACATTTATTGATGACTTCTCTCGTATATGCTGGGTCTATCCTTTGACACAGAAATCACAGGTATATGATGCATTTTTGGCCTTTGTAGCACTTGCTGAGACAGAGTCAGGATGCAAGGTGAAGACTCTCCGTTCTGACCGAGGGGGGGAATATATGTCACATATGCTGAATTCCTTTCTTGGGAGTAGAGGTATAAAACATCAGTATACTACTCCTTACACTCCACAGCAGAATGGGGTTGCAGAAAGGAAAAATCGGTCACTCATGGAGATGGCCAGATGTATGCTAAAGGCAAAAAGACTACCACATATCTTTTGGGTGGAAGCAGTAATGTGTGCTTGTCATATTTTGAATCGATGTCCCACAAAGGCATTGGTTTCTATTACTCCTTTTGAGGCTTGGCATGGCCGCAAGCCTTCTGTATCGCATTTTCGTATCTTTGGGTGTCTTGCATATGCACACATACCCAAAGAGTTGAGGAGGAAGCTGGATGATAAAGCCACAAAATGCATTTTTGTTGGGTATAGCCGTGAGAGCAAGGGCTACAGGTTATATGACCCACTATCCAGGAAGATATTCATCACTCGGGATGTGATTTTTGATGAAAAATCAGAAATATCCATGGCTGGTTATGAGGCAAATCAGGCTGAAAATGATGTGTTTGAAGGTCTACTACCCATGGAGTTTCATTCCACAGTTGGTGATCCAACTCATGAGGGTACTGGACAGCCAGCAAATGATGTAGGTGGTGCAGAAATTCAGCAGCCAAATGAGCCAGAAGCTGAACCAAATATGGGACAGCAGGCACCACAGGTCAGACATATACCTAGATGGTATTTGAGGACATTACAGGACAGCCATTTAGAGGGTCCTCTTGCTGGTCGTACTCGTAGGGAGACAAGGACCAATGAGCATGCACACATCATGGATTTGAATCTGGTTATGGCAGCCAGTTTACAGGATGATGATGAGCCTGATTCATTTGTGGATGCACGAGATAATGTGCATTGGAACAAAGCCATGCAGGCTGAGATTGATTCTATTAAAAAGAATCAAACATGGGATTTGGTTGATCTGCCCAAAGGCAAGAAAGCCATTGGTACTAAATGGGTCTATAAGTTGAAAAGACATGCAGATGGATCCATTGACAGGTACAAAGCCCGTCTAGTTGCAAAGGGCTATGCACAGAAGAAGGGCATTGATTATGAGGAGACATTTGCTCCTACATCCCGTATGTCGACACTTAGGTGTGTCATTGCATTGGCTGCACATCGTGGTTGGGTTGTTCACCAATTGGACATAAAGACTGCATTCCTACATGGGGACCTCGAGGAGGAAGTTTATGTATTTCAGCCCATGGGATTTGCAGAACATGGTCATGAGGGAAAAGTTTGCAGGCTGAAAAAGGCCTTGTATGGTTTGAAACAAGCTCCACGAGCTTGGTACGCAAAAATAGATGCTTTTCTACTCACTCAGGGATTTGTGAACAGTCCACCAGAGGCCACTCTGTATGTAAAGAAAGAAGACACAAATCTGCTGGTCATCAGTCTTTATGTGGATGATCTCTTGCTCATGGGATCAAATGATGACAAAATTGTAGCTTTTAAGGAGATACTGCAACAAACATTTGGCATGTCTGACTTGGGCCTTGTACATTACTATTTGGGCATACAGTTTGTACAGGATAACAGAGGCATTGGGTTGTTGCAATCACGTTATGTTGCTAAACTTCTGGAGAAGTTTAAATTTCAGGATTGCAAGCCTATTAGTACTCCTATGGAGCCTGGGATGAAACTATCACTACAAGATGACAGTGTTTCCTTTGATGCCACTACATATGCTCAGGCTGTTGGGTGCCTCATTTACTTGTGTAATACAAGGCCAGATATTCAGTATGCAGTCTCTCAGTTGAGCAGATTCATGCACAGCCCACGGTTGTCACATTGGCAAGCTGTGAAGCGTGTATTCCGTTATTTGCAGGGTACCTCGTCTCTTGGTTTGCTTTATCCTGAGGGGGGTGACATGCAGTTACATGCTTACAGTGATTCAGATTGGGCTGGTGACTTTGATACCAGACATTCCACTAGTGGAAATTGTTTCTTCCTTGGCGCTTCATGCATTTCTTGGCTAAGCAAGAAACAGACCACAGTGGCCACTTCGTCTTGTGAGGCAGAGTACAGAGCAGCCTACACTACTACTGTTGAGTGTGTTTGGCTGCGTCGTCTCATGACTGATATGGATATTTCAGTGGAGGAGCCTACACCTATCTATACTGATAGTCAGAGTGCCATTGCTGTGGCCAGGAATCCTGTGTTTCATGCTCGCACGAAACACATTGAGATTCACTATCATTTTGTTCGGGAGAGACTCCAGGCAGGAGATATCAGTCTGATCTACTGTCCTACAGATCAGAATGTGGCAGACATCTTCACCAAGGCATTACCACGTCCGAAATTTGAAGCATTCCGCAATGCTTTGAATTTGTTTCCTTTTGGTGGATGATGTATAGTGATCACATATCACTCCAGGGGGGTTTGTTGGGTTTTATGCTGTGTATGCACCCAGAGGAGTGCTAGTGATCATCAGTAGATTACTGGGGCACTTTTTACTTCAGTTAGTGGAGGTTTTTTCCCCCAGTTTAGGTCAGTTTCACTTATATGCAGTTTATAAGTGTTTTGGTCCACCCGGCACATTTATGGCCGGACATGTGAACACTTATCTTTTAGGGTCACTATCATGTGGCTATTGTACTTCACTTTTCTCATCATTGAAGCATACTGGAAGTCGTGTTCACTCCTCTCTCTTGGTTTTCACGCTTGATTGCCTTCTGTAAACCCTAACCCTAATCCTTGAGTGCCTTCAATTCGCAGACTACGCAATGGGTGAGCCCAAGATCATGAGGGACTAACTGCAAGTACATCTCGCATGCCGATGATACACTGGCGCCCCTACTAGCCTACATGTTCAATAGAGCCCTTTGTGAAGGATTTCCACCCTCCTGGTCCACCAGCACTATCACCCCCATCCTCAAAGCTGGAGATCCACTTGATCCTAATAATTACAGGACGATCATGATTGGCCACACATTGGCCAAACTCTATGGATCAGTGCTAGAGGCGGATCTCAGTTCGTTTGCAAAGAGCCAGGGATGCAGAGCCTCAGGACAGGTTGGCTTTCGGAGGAGCTACTCTACCCTTGACCACATCTTCACCCTCTATGCCATCATCAAGGAGGGTAGAGCACGACATCAGAGGATTTATTGTTGCTTTGTGGATTTCCGCAAAGCTTTTGATATTGTACCCCGAGCCCACCTCCTACACCGTCTACAGGAGATAGGAGTCCCATCTGACATGGTTTGGAGCATCATCGCCCTCTATGAGTCTGTCACCGAACGAGTGAGAGTCCTACCTAGGAGGTACATCACAGGAGATTTCCAACACTGTTGGGGTGAAACGGGGCTGCCCTCTATCACCCACTCTTTTCGGCCTCTACATTGATGAGATCTCGAGCTTCATTGATGGATTAGGCGGGACTAGTCCCACACTGGCTGACATCGTGCTCCTCTCAGATTCAACTAAGGGACTTTAGAGATAGTTGGATGCCTTACAGGACTTTTGCACTCAGCAGGACCTCTCTGTTAACCTTGGTAAAACCAAGGTAATGGTCTTCAATACCTCTCGCCCCTTCACATCCAGATTGACCTTCACATATAGAGGGGATCTTATGGAAATTGTAACCGCTTCCTACAAGAGGCCTGACAAATCGGAAGATAAAATACACATATTTTAGATCACTTAACTAATTCAAACAATGAGCAACACTTGCAACATTAAAACTGAAAATAACAAAGAACACTTGACACCATCACTGGAGCCGCAAAGAGTCGGGCCTCCCCCTCAATACTGTTGTATTTCTTGTAGTATATATATGTACAAGTGTTCACGGGCCCTAGGCCAGATTTCTCCATAACAAGGAGCGAATACAACTGGTAAACAATATGATGTTGTCGGTGAAGAATCAGTTGTCGGAGTCGACCAAGTCACAAGTAATCTCCCACCTTCACTGGATGAACACTTGCCCTCGCTGGTCTCCCGGGACCATGCACCAACAGGCATGCCCGTACTAACGCCTGGCAGGGTGAAACACCGCGGAGGAAACAATACCTGGTGCTCCCGAATCACGTTTTCTCCCAATTTTTCTCATTCCCCAAATGACCTTCACTGGCTCCTCAAAATGTGAGGACGCGGTCAGAATAATCATAGGAAAAAGTCACCGTCCCGGTGGTCTTACTTAATGAAGGCAACAGGATAATATATTTTCCTGACAAGACTTGTACAAACAACATTTAATTTTACCAATATCAATACAAAATTAAATACCTAACAAGGATTCAAATTCAATCCTCAGGAGAGAAGCTCATCCCCTTTTTAATGCACTCCCAAACTATAGGCGGATCCTGGCAACAATAGATGCTGGACAGTAGCTGGTACAACTGCAGGTATAACTGGGTACTCCAACAGCAGGTACACCAACAACAGGGGGTACACTTGCAAGTGCAATCGGATACTGGAACAGTAGGTGCAAGTCGGGTGCAGGACAACAAATGCAATCAGGTATAGGACAGAAGGTACAGTCGGGTACAGGCTGGTACAGCAGGTGCAGTCGAGTACAGTCAGCTACAGGCTGGTACAGCAGATGTAGTCGGGTAAAATCAAGTACAGGCTAGTACAGCAAATGCAATCGGGTACAATCAAGTACAGGCTGGTACAGCAGATGCAATCGGGTACAAAGTGCTGGACAGAGGCGGATACAGGCTGGTAAACAGAGACGGGTATAGGCTACTGGACAGAGGCGGATACAATGGAAGGTGGGTCCAGCTTCCAGGCGGGTACTTTCCATCAATCACAATCCCACCAACCATCCACGTGTGGGGAAAAGGAGTTTCTTCATGCAATACTTATTATAAATATTATTAATAATGTTGGGCACCCACATTAGAACAAATGTCCAACCAATGTTTAAATGTGTGTGAACACCCAACCTTATAAATATTACGGTTGACATTACTTAAGGGATTTTACATTTGAAAAGGCCAAAAAGGGTAATACTTACCACCTGTTCATACGCCACACCAACTCATCAGCAAACAGCACACCCACGATACACTGTGGACTTCCCGTCCAGTGTACTAGGACATGACAGTAGGCAAACACACGAGAACAAGTCATGCAAAAACAAGTTTATGCATGCAAACATAAATGCATGTGCACATGTAATGAACAAAATCTCCCTTTCATGAAACTTGTACAAGGATTTCTTGTCGGGCACAAAACTGGCGCGACAGAAATGTGAAGTCCTGGTTTTCCTATGGAGTGACAGTCCCATAGACAAAACATAAGTCCTGGCACGAGCCTTCCTATGGAGTGACAATCCCATAGACAAGGTTGGCACAAATATTAGTCCTACCATGGAGTGACAGTCCCACTGATAAGACGCAATCCTGGTCATACACGGGTGGCAGTAAACAGGCTCCCGTCCATATGGCACAATACTGGTCACACACAAGCGGCACAAAACTGGTTCCCGTCCATGTGACACCAAATGACTAACCCTTTCACATGGGCCACTGGCCTGGCCACATGTGAATATGGTACAAATCTGGCCGCTCTTTGGAGTGACAATCCCATAGAACTGGCTCCAGAAATGGAGATGGACCAAATGCTGACATCCCCCCCGGCTTCTAAATAGTTGCCCTCAATTGAAAAGCCTCAAGATATGCCTGCAAAAGCTGCGGGTAGTCAACAAAGTAATCCTCATCCACCCAGTTTGCATCAATGGGTAAGTAGTTCTTAAATTTCACAAGGTATCTCTTGGAAGGCTTCCCAGGTGATAACTTTCTCTCCTTATGAAATACAATCTGCTCTGGCTGGAGGATCTCCTGAAGCTCATCAATCTCGGGCGGATCTTCTGTGACAGGCTCGTCCGGATTTGGCCCCACATACTTCCGCAAAAGACTCACATGAAAAGCATTGTGAATCTTCCAATGGCTGGGTAAAGCAAGCCTGTAGGACACTTCGTTGATCTTTTCAATCACTTTGAAGGGTTTATAATATCGAGTAGAAAGCTTTGGATATGGTCCCTCGCGTCCTGGCCTCTTCCGAAGCCTAGCTTTCTCAAATTTTAGCAATACCCAATCACCTTCCTTGACTTGCATGTCCCTTCTATGCTTGTCGGCAACCCTCTTATGCTTGTCTTGTAACCTTGCAATGGTTGTCCGCAGTTGAGCAAAGGCTACATCCAAGTCACGCACATACTCATCGGCTGCAAAAATCTCATCCTTTGTACGAAGGATGGGTAGCAAGATCACTCTGCCATAAATAATCTCAAACGGGGCCTTTCCCGTGGAGGTATGTACTATGTTATTGTAGGCAAATTCTACAAGTGGAAGATACTTCTCCTAAGCACTCTTTTGATCTGCCACATAACACTTCAACAATGATAAGCTGATGAGAACTCAAGTTTAGTGCCTATTTTATCAACTAAAGCCCTCCAAAAGAGGCTCGTCGTCTTGGGATCTCTATCCCCAACAATGGACTTAGGCATATCATGATGTTTGAATATATGAGCAAGAAAAAGCTTTGCCATATGATCAACTTTAATGGTTTTCTTGACGGGAAAAAAGTGAGCTTGCTTGCTAAACCTGTCAACTATGGTCCAAATAGCATCATTTCCATGCTGGGATCTAGGTAAGTCCATGATGAAGTCTATAGTAATGCTTTCCCATGGTTGCAAGGGAATAGGCAATGGCTGAAGCAAACCGGGAGGCTTTTCCCTATCAAATTGCACCTTTTGACAAGTAATACATGCGCATACATAGGCCTCAATGTTTTTACGCATGTTTGGCCAAAAGAAATATCTTTCTATCATGCGTGTGGTGGGTAAAATACCTCTATGACCAGCATAAGGTGGAGCATGACATTCCTCCATAACCTTTGGACGCATATACTTCACCACACATAGGCAATTATCCTTCATAAGATAACCCTCTTTGATCACATAAGAGGCATGTGAGTGACCAGCCATCAAATCAGTCCATATATGGGAAAAATCAGCATCCAAATGATACAAATCACGCATGGCAAATAAGTCCCCATGAGAGGCCACTGAAACTGCAACTATATAAGACTTCCTGGACAAAAGCATCTGCCACTACATTCTTCTTTCCCGGAGTATGAAGAATCTGAAAATGGAACATGGAAAGAAAGTTTGCCATTCTCATTTGCTTCTCCGAGAGCATTGTTTGAGATAGAAAGTACCTCAAGCTTTGATGATCTGTCTTGACTACAAATTCAGCCCCAAGAAGATAATGCTTCCATATTTTGAAGGCATGAATTACAACCAAGAGCTCTTTTTCATAAATGTCCATATGGATCTCGGCATCATGCAATTGACGGCTCTCATAAGCAACTACATTACCCTCTTGATTTAGGACAGCTCCTATACAATTCCCACATGCATCACATTCCACAATGAATGGCTTTTGCAAATCGGGAACAATAAAAAATGGGTCCATAAATGATAGCATTTTTTGAGTTACAAGAAGGCATCTTGCTCATTCGAAGTCCATTGGAAAGTGGCTTTCTTCTTTGTAAGATCATGCAATGGCGAGGCAATCTTAGCGAAATGCCTTATGAATCGCCTATAGTATAAACATAACCCAAGAAAGCTACACACTTAATGTACATTTTGCAACTCTGACCAATTCCGAATGGTTTTAATCTTAGCAATATCCATTTTTACACCCTCTTTGGATACGATGTGGCCCAAATAGTGTATCTCTGAGAGGAAGAACTCACTTTTCTTAGCATTTATGAAGAGTTTATGCTTTCGCAACTCTTCAAACACTGTAGCCAAATGAGTCTTATGTTCATCCTCATTCTTGGAGAAAACCAAGATATCATCAAAGAATACACCTATGAATTTACGATGGGGTCAAAATATCCTGTCCATCATACGGTTGAATGTTGCCGGGGCATTGGTAAGGCCAAAAGGCATCACCAAAAACTCATACAATCCAAAAGCTATCCTGAATGCGGTTTTATGGACATCCTGGGGTACCACACGAATCTGGTGATAGCCACTCTCCAAATCTATACGACTGAAACAAGCCGAACCATCAAGCTTATCCAAGATGTCATCTATGCGTGGGATTGAAAACCTATTCTTGATGGTGAGCTTGTTTAGAGCTCGATAATCCACACACATGCGGAAAGATCCATTCTTCTTTTGTACAAGAAGCACAGGCGAACAAAAGGGTGAGGAGCTTGGCTAAACCAAACCCTTCTCTAAAAGCTCATTAACCTGCTTCATGATCTCCTCTTGTTGTGCGGCACTCACACGATATGCGGGTTTGTTAGGTGGGGAACTACCTGGCACAAGATCTATGCGATGATCCCCGGGTCTCTCAGGAGGTAGCTCTCATGGCAATGCATCAGCAAAACAATCTTTATATGCATTAAGAAAATTCAGCCTATCTTGAGTCAATACATCCACATACACATTACTTTGTTCAATTTTGTCACGAACAAAAACCAATTACGCGGAAAGACTCTTTTTCATTGCCTTATTAATTTGGATGTGAGATACAACTAGGATGGAATCCCCTTCTTTGCGAGCATTAATGACATGCATGCGGCCTTTATGCATAAAGGTGATCCTGTTGGTTTTATATTCTTTGCGGGACTCAAGCCTATGATGCCAAGGCTTACCAAGCAATACATCACATCCATTGAGAGGGGCAATCAAGACATGCTCATGATCCAAATAACCCTGTATATGTATGCGCAACTTGCCAATAAGAGGAGTCACTTGCACCTCTTTGCCAACAAAAGCAGCCTCTACCTCAATCTGGGGTCCCATGTCTCCAATCTCTATGTCCAAGACAGCTACCATCTGTGTAGAGATGAAGTTATCTGTGGCACAATCATCAAACATGAATAATGCAGGCTGATCCTTGATTTGTCCCCAAGCTTTGCATACCACTCTCTCTTTGCCATCATGCTCAGTGTTTCCCTACACATCGGGAATGGCATGCACATTTGCCTTGGGGGGCTTGTCCTCTTGCTTTTGCTTGCGAGTAGGGCATTGCCTAGACATGTGCTCTTTACTATCACAAGAAAAGCATTTCCTCTCTTTGGCATATTGCTCCCTTTGCTCAGAGGTCAAGCCAAACTTATTCTTCTTTGGTGCAATGTCCTTGGATGGGATACTTTCAGCTTTACCTCCCTTTTGGGATTCTCGAAAGCTCTTGTTAGGTGGCTGTCCACCTTTTTGCAGGTTTGGGACAGCCCTCTCTTTGCTAGAACCTCCCTGATCTTGCTTAATTTTAAGCACCAATTGCTCCGTAGCAAGAGCAGATGCTATGAGCTGCTAAAGGGTGTGTTTCCGGTGCAATTCGATGCCCAAACGGTAAGCTGGTTGCAATCCGGAGCGAAACTTCCTCTTCCTTTCATCTTCAGAGAGTTGCATAAAGGGAGTTATGTCACATGCACTCTGCACTGTAGTGCATGGTGACAAACTGGCTCATCATCATCAGTGCAACATTGTAACAATATCAGTACCATTTAGGATGATATTTATCGTACGCCGCGACCCCATTGTAATCCTCAAAGAGACGCATTCACGCATATACAGTCAGTAGAAACCTTAGGGTTTGCATCAGAAAGCATCCTGCATATTGCACATCATTCATGCATAGCATCTAGACCATTGCAGGAACCCCAAATATCATCCAATATTTATCATGATATTTACTAGGATTTTTCTCGTATTTTTTCCATCATTTTCAGCATTTTATACGCATTTATGCATTTATTATTGGACATGAGCAGTCGGCCAGCTCAGGCTCAGTAGCTAGCCGACTGGCTCCATGAGTCCATATAAATAGAATTCTTGCATCATCATTCATTCATTCCATCATATAAACAGAATTCTTGCATCATCATTCATTCATTCCATCATATCCAGCCAACAGCACTCAGGCACATCATATTTAGCCTTGCTTTCGCTTCAGTCCCATGCGTTTTGGAGAAGCGTGTCATCCTACTGCAAGAGGAGCATCAACACTTGTGCATTCAGCCCTCCATCAGCAAACGCAACAGTTCTCAGCATTCAACCATCAGTGCGTTTTTTGCATCCATACAGTTTTCACCATTCATTCATCGTTTTGCTCCAGCCACTTCGTGAAGGTAAAACGCAGCATTCATATTCCTTTACAGCATTCATACTCAGTCTAGAACAGTCCCAAACAGCCCCTCTCTCAGCCCTAGCTTTGCATCCCTCCCTCATTCCATTGGGAAGAGTGCATAGGCTCGAGATTGAACATCTTTGGTGCTTCTACAGCAGTGCATAGTTCAGCCCAACACTTGGTCTTCAAAGGTCTTGCGTTTGGCTTATCGTCAATCACACCGTCAATCTCTTTAAAGATAATAAAGCAAATACTATCTCGGTAACGGGATAGGGGGCCCTTCAGTGGGTAATTCGGGACCCCATATGGGGTGTACACTTCTCATCTCTCTCTCTCATATCGCTTTAAAATTTGAAGTCATTAAAGTGGATTGCTAAACTCGCGAAACTCAGGATACACAAGACGGTGTGAGCATTTGTGTGACATGATCCTCCAATACGAATACTTCCGCTACATGTTACATTGGTATCAGATTCAGCTTGTCCACACACACTGTATCCTAGCGTGAGGGCATCCTTGGATGGTCAAATTGCGTTCCGGCACGACCACCGACTTCAGCATCATGTCTACAAAGGACAGTACCCATCAATCGAAAGAAGTCTCCCCCTAAGAAGACCTTGCTCTTCCGACTACCGCAGACACCATAGCTCTTCTTAGAGAGCTCAGAACAAGCTGCTCATGGAGCGTCTCCAACTCTTGGAGGCAACTGCAGCACGTTCTCCTCCGCCTCCAGCAGCCCCCGACTACATCTCCCTCTTCTTTCAGATGGAACAACAAAGGAGAGAAGACGAGGCCAGAAGGATAGAAGAAAAAGCAAAAGTAGAAGCAAGAAAACAACAAGAAAAAGCAGAAAGACCGGACTATGAGGAAGCCCAACGCAAGATCGACGAAGACCGGTGTTAGGCTGAACTCGCCGCTCGGGAGCACCAACGAGAGCTCGATCGAGAACGTATGTTACTCGAGCACCAAAGGGAAAAGGAGGCCATTTATCTTAGATACTAGCACCTCTCTTCAACATCCCCCGCCTCAGGTGCCACCAGTAGCAGTCCGCAGCAGCATCAACCAAATTTCAGTAAGTATGATGGTACGTGTGATGATTTAGCACTTAATCAGTTTATTCATCAATTTACTGCTCATTTTCCAGGATCACGGATCCTCAGGATAGAGTCCACGTAGCGGCTCCCCATCTCACTGGTGAGACAGTCACTTGGTGGCAGCATCGGTCTAATCTTTATACAGACCAGACCATGGGTGTCACAGCTTTTAGCTGGGATACATTTGTCCATGACCTGAAGACCAAATTCCTCCTGCCCAAGTACATGACCGGTCTGGCAGATGAGTTCTATGGACTCAGACAGAACGGATCCCCAGTCCTTCAGTTTTCCGGCAAGGTTATTACTTTAGCACAGTAGTTAGGGCTATCTGCGCAAGCCAAGTTGGAGCAATTCATTCATGGATTAGATCCTAACATTCGGTTCACAGTTCGCAACTTTGAACCAAGTACATATGACCGGGCTTTGACTCTCGCTCAGAATGAAGAAATGAAGATGAACGGAGGCAAGCCCAAGCAGTCATCCCAGTCCAATACCAAACCCCAACCACGGAAAGGTAATTCGTCTTCTAAAGACACTAAGACAGACAACAGTCCTAGCTCTAGTTCAAGGGGTAAGGAACCCAAGCCTAAGAAAACCCCTGAGGAAAAGACTAAAGCAGGCATCACCAGGGCTATCTTCCTCCAGAGGAGCAAAGACAGTATCAATCAGAAAACTGATGTTTTTTCTGTCATACCATTGGGCATGGTAAGAAGGATTGTCCAAAAACGCAAGCGGAGCAAGCCTCCAAAGAGCCTTCCGCCAGAGTTGCCACAGTATCTCCCGCTCCTCCTGAAACTCGCAGCGGGTGCCCGGGGGACTAGGGCCTTTGACACACTTGTTGATATCATCAATGCATATTAAAACATTTAAACATGGCCACAGCCTTAACACATATCCATCATCACTTTGCATAAAACATAAAAGCTAGACAAAACATCCACAAATGCTGAAAATGGAGCTTGCACGTGTGACACCGCATAGAGGTCGGAATGGACCGACCCCCCCCCTTGGAGTATTTTATTACCCAAGGAGAATAATATCATGTACAAGCTTTGAGGGCCTAACTCTCCCCATGGGAGATGCCGGATTATCCATATACAAATGCCATAACACAACCCAACACAAGGCAACCAAGCCGGAACATAGGCTGTAGAAATGCCGAGCCAACAATATAATCCATATACCTCCGTGTGGGTACTGATTCTTCCCCAAAAACCACGGGTCTTCATGCAATAGGAAGGGTACAGTAAGTACAACTCTCCATTCAGCCGGTACAATAGGTACAATGGCTGGTACAACCGGTATAATGGCTGGTACAACAAGTACAATGGTAGGTACAACCGGTATGGTGGCTTGTACAATAGGTACGGCAAGTACAAAAGCTGGTACAGCCGATACAATGGGTGGTACAGCAAGTACAAAAGCTGGTACAACCAATACAAGGACTGGTACAGCAAGTACAACAAGTACAAATGCTGGTACAATAAGTACAATGGCTAGAAATCATAATAAATGATTAAATACCCTTGCCTTCAGTATTTCTTCGCGATGGAAGCCTCCAAAACAGTCCCCAACAGCCGGTATTCTTCATGGGCAGCCTTCAAGTGAGAGAGAAAGAGAGTAGCCATCATTAGGGCAGCCTGTAACCGTGGTAGAGGCTAGTGTGCAGCAAGAGAGTCTTTATTTATGAAGAGAGAGGGCTCCAATTTATAGATTTGGGTCTCCCATAAGCTAAAATGGCAAGACAAGGCTACAATGACAAGTGGAGAGCCACACAATAGCTAAAGTGACAAGTGTGAGGCCACTTGTCTCACTTTGATCCATTTTCTAACAAGTGTCAGGCCACTTGTCTCACTTTGCTCCACTTTCTTGCCACATGTCCCAATCTAAGAGATGGGTCCTTCCATAATCTTTACCTCTAAAAATATCCCAACTGGTAGACATTCTGTCATAGGCACTTTGCCAACGTCCAAGAAAGAAATCTCCATGGATATAATCCATCGCAATAAAGGGAGCCATGAAAAGAATTCATCCCATTAAAGGGAGCCAAAAACAATGTTTCCCTGAAACCATGTCAAGGCAAATAACACCACCTTTCTCCTTGCATGGCTATACAAGGGTTAGTGAACATCAAAAACACTTCATAGTAAATAGCAAAAGCACCAACTTTGCAAACTCAAAGTATACTTAGGTTTTCTTTGCCAGGTTGGTCATGAAGCCAAAAGAAATATCTCGTCACCATATCCTTAAGATATCCTGAGATATATCTCCATATAGCTTGCCTGTAAGCTTGATAATATAATCCACAATATCCATATGGAAAGAGTGCTAAACGTGTGCACATAAAGCCAACTTCACACTTCCACGATAAAATTATGTGAATTCATAAATCCTTAGATCAACAAGCTGTCTACTACTCATGCTCTTGCTTCATAAGCTATAATGCGGCTGGCCATGCTTAACACCAATCATGGTAAGTGTGGTCCCCACTTGAGATCTTTTGTCTTCCTTATTGATAGAAGGAAGCCTCCGCTTCCAAGAAAGCCTATGCTCTGATACCAATGAAACTCGCGGCGGGTGCCCGAGGGACTAGGGCCTTTGACACACTTATTGATACCATCAATGCATATTAAAACATTTAAACATGGCCACAGCCTTAACACGTATCCATCATCACTTTGCATAAAACATAAAAGCTAGACAAAACATCCACAAATGCTAAAAATGGAGCTTGCACGTGTGACACCGCATAGAGGTCGGAATGGACCGACCCCCCCCTTGGAGTATTTTATTACCCAAGCACAATAATATTATGTACAAGCTTTGAGAGCCTAACTCTCCCCACGGGAGATGTCGGATTATCCATATACAAATGCCATAACACAACCCAACACGAGGCAACCAAGCCGGAACATAGGCTATAGAAATGCCGAGCCAACAATATAATCCATATACCTCCGTGTGGGTACTGATTCTTCCCCAAAAACCATGGGTCTTCATGCAATAGAAAGGGTACAGCAAGTACAACTCTCCATTCAGCCGGTATAGCAAGTACAATGGCTGGTACAGCCGATACAGTGGCTGGTAGAGCAGGTACGATGGTTGGTACAGCCGGTACGATGGTTGGTACAACAGGTACGATGGTTGGTATGGCAAGTACAATGGCTGGTACAACCGGTACAATGGTTGGTACAGCAAGTACTAAAGCTGGTACAACCAGTACAAGGGCTGGTACAGCACGTACAACAAGTACAAATGTTGGTACAACAAGTACAATGGCTAGAAATCATAATAAATGATTAAATACCCTTGCCTTCAGTATTTCTTCGCGATGGAAGCCTCCAAAACAGTCCCCAACAGTCGGTATTCTTCATGGGCAGCCTTCAAGTGAGAGAGAAAGAGAGTAGCCATCATTAGGGCAGCCTGTAACCGTGGTAGAGGCTCGTGTGCAGCAAGAGAGCCTTTATTAATGAAGAGAGAGGGCTCCAATTTATAGATTTGGGCCTCCCATGAGCTAAAATGGCAAGAGAAGGCTACAATGACAAGTGGAGAGCCACACAATAGCTGAAGTGACAAGTGTGAGGCCACTTGTCTCACTTTGATCCATTTTCTAACAAGTGTCAAGCCACTTGTCTCACTTTGGTCCACTTTCTTGCCACATGTCCCAATCTAAGAGATGGGTCCTTCCATAATCTTTACCTCTAAAAATATCCCAACTGGTAGACATTCTGTCATAGGCACTTTACCAACTCTTGGTATCTGCTCAATTCCAGACGTAATGACGCGAACAGAATTTTCATCGGAGTCGGGCCAAAAATAGCAACTCTCCTAAATTTTAGGAGTGTGGTCCTTTGTATTCTAGGATAATCCCCCATTCCCAAAGCTTGTACTTTCCAAATATTTAAACATTCTAGAGTCCACCATGTTAGCACTTTCATCCCCAGTTTCTGCTCTGTATGGTGCCCATTTGGTCCCCTTTTGCATGGCCCTTGCTTGTGGGCTGGCCACCCCTTTTTTAGTATTTTTCTGGGATTTTTCCCAGCCATTCTGGCATTTTTCTAGGGAGCCATGTCCAACAGCTCCAGTCGGCCTGTTTCTATGCTCTAGTCGGCCAGCTCTTCCCCACTATAAATAGTGGGTGCTGGCCTCTCATTTTTCATAGAGTCTTGTACTTGTTTGCTCCCTCACTTATGAGACTATCACTGTCTCTTGCTTGGGACTGTTTTGGTTCAGTATATTCAGCATAGTTTGCTCCATATCTCTCTCTCTCTTGCACTCTCTGTTCAGCACATTCTAGTGCCACTTTGCTTCCGCTCTGTGCACTCTTTCATGGTATCATCGCTCTAGGTTTAGCAACCTTTCTGCTGCCCCAGATTCAGCCCTGTTTTCAGCACCTTCTCCTCTGCGTTTTCTTCCAGATCCATAGCCTTTGCTGCTGCGTTTTCTGGACAGCACTCTGCTGGTCAGTTTTTCTTCAGATTGGCTTCACCGATTCAGCCGTCTGGCTCTTGGAGATCAGCGTTTCATTGCCCACTTGGAGATTGGACTGCAGGCGGCCTGTTTTCTACAGAACAGCACTTGTTCATTGCTGCGTTTTCCTCTCCAGTGGTCCTTTCCCTTTGCAGAGGGGGCTTGTGGTGTTGCAGGCTTTGGTGGCACTCTTGGTACCTGTGGAGGACACCTTTTCTTCAGAGATTGTGCATTTCTTGAGATTGAGCCCAAGCTCTTGTGATGGCTGCTCCCACTTCTCTTCATATGTTTGCTGAGTCTGCCAAGTTGGATGGTTCCAACTACACCCTTTGGAAGGTGAAGGTGAAATCGGCCTTGCGTGGCGTGGATCTCTGGGATTGGCTTGTTACACCAGCCAATGCCACCCCTCCCACCCTTTCTTCCGGTGGTGTGACTCAGGCACAGATTGATATTTGGCAGTCGAATGATCGACGTGTTTACTCCTTCCTGATGTTGAACTGTCAGGATGCTGTTCTCTCTCATGTGCGTACAGCTGATGCTGCACATGAAGTTTGGAAGGCTTTTGCAGATCTCTATGAGATTAAGTCTCCGGGTCGGATTTTGGCATTGGAAAAGCAACTTATGAACTTATCAGTTTCTGCGTTTCCATCTTTATCTGCTTTCATCTCGAAGATGAAAGATCTCCGGGACGAGCTTGCTGTTTGTGGCAAGGACATCTCCACAGAGGATATGGCTATTCGGCTGCTCTCCAAACTTCCAGAGAGGTTTGATGCATACTTTCAGTCTCTTGTTTCTTCTCCTCGTCCTGTTCCAGTTACTTGGGAGGAAGTTCTCCCCTCCATTATGCAGATAGAGTCTCGCTTTGAGGAGCGGACTGGCACCTCCGGTGGCGCTGATGGAGCTTTGGCAGCACGAGATAAAGGGAAGTCTCAACAAAAGAAAGGTAAAGGGGGTTCTGACAAGAACTCCAAGGATTCCGATAAGGATAAAGACAACAAATCTTCAAAGAATAAGGACATTGAATGTCATTATTGTGGCAAGAAGGGTCACAAGTCACCCCAATGTCACAAGAAGAAGCGTGATGAAGCAGCAAAGAACTCTTCCTCAACGGCGGTGTCTCAACCCAAGAAGGATGATGGAATTCTTCTCTTAGCAGGTACTCGGCGTATACTTGCTCTTGTGACTTCTCAGTCACGGTCTTGGATTGTTGATAGCGGTGCTACTGCTCATATGACACCCCATCGAGATTGGTTCGAGGACTTCACTGCCAGATCAGGCGAGATCACTCTGGGTGATTCTTCTTCTGTGCCAGTGCATGGTCATGGCACTATCCCCATCTTCCGTTCTGAAGAGGACAAGAGGTACTTCTCTGACGTTCTGTATATTCCAGATTTGGCTTTTAACCTTTTGTCAGTGAGTGCTCTTACAGCTCAGGGTGCGGAGGTGATCTTTTCTCGTTATGAGATTACCATTCGTGATAAAGCGACTGGTAGCATCTTGGCTCAGGGAGTCCAAGATAGTGGTCTCTACAAACTGACCGCTCTGCTTTCCTCTGGTGCTTCTTCTGCTCTTTGGCATGCTCGGTTTGGCCATTTGAGCTATCAGCTTCTGCAGCGAGCTTCGAAGGATGGGTTGGTTGATGGATTACCAACCATCAAGGCTCCGTCTTCTCCTTGTTCCTCTTGTTTACAGGGGAAGCAGCACCGAGCCGCCTTTCCGAAGGAGGCGACACACAGATCTTCGACATCACTTGCTCTCATTCATGCAGACTTATGTGGTCCTATGAGTACCGCGTCTTTGAGTAAGGCGTTGTACATGCTCGTGATGGTGGATGATTTTACCAGATATACTTGGGTTTTCTTTCTGAAGACCAAGGATGAGACTTTTCATCACTTCTGTGATTGGAAAGCCGAGGTGGAAAAAGAGACCGGTCACTCGGTCAAGGCTCTCAGGACCGATGGAGGGGGTGAGTTTACATCCCAGGAGTTTCAGCAATATTGCAAGACACATGGCATTCGGAGACAGCTTACTACAGCATATACTCCATCTCAGAATGGAGTTGCCGAGAGGAAGAATAGGACCATTATGGAGATGGCCCGTGCTATGCTTGAGCATTCTTCATTACCTCGACGTTTCTGGGCTGAGGCGGCTTCCACTGCTGTCTACATTCAGAATAGGTCTCCTACTGCTGCTCTTCCCGACAAAACTCCATATGAGGCTTTCCATGGTGAGAAGCCCTCCGTTGTTCATTTCCGGATATTTGGATGTACGGCGTATGTTCATGTGCCTAAGGAGCACCGCTCCAAGTTGGACTCGAAGTCTCAGCGCATGACTTTTCTCGGATACAGCACTGTGTCCAAGGCATATCGTCTTTATGATCCTCAAGCCGGTAAAGTTGTTGTGAGCCGTGATGTGGTGTTCGACGAGACTCCTACATCTTCAGAGGGGGGTGGTGAGCTTCTTCTTCCTGCACCTCCTTCTCCTCCTCCTACTCCTCCTCCTGCTCCCGCTGTTACTGTTACACCTTCAGCTGAGGATTCTCAGTCAGATGATGATGACCCTGCTCCTCCTCCGGCGAGTTCGAGCAGATCTGTACCTGGTTGGTATTATCAGACAGTTCGTGACTCTGGGTTACGTGAGCTTCCTTCTGCTCCTCCGCCTGGTTCTCTTCGGCGTTCTTCCAGAGTTTCAGGAAAACAAATTCATGAGGGCAACATGTTTGTTAATTATGCTCTTATGTCTACAATCATTAATGGTCCTTCTGATCCCACTTCTGTAGACGAGGCTCTTTCACATGAGTCTTGGCGTCATGCTATGCAGACAGAGCTGGATGCTATCGAACGGAATGGCACTTGGATTTTGGTGCCTCGGCCTCTGCAGCGTAAGGTGATTGGTGTGCGTTGGATCAAGTAGTACTAGTTTAGGTGAAGACAAGTAAACCCAAGTCTAGGGTAGTCAAAGCAAAACATCTTCTCAAGGGAGCACGTAAGGGACAACAAGTTCTCCTTGCCAAGCTCAACAAAGCTGTTGAACCTAGTAAAGAATCAGAACCCTCTTGGCTCCAACAAATTTTTGGCATCTTTCTTGATGAGCTTACAGGACTACCACCCCCTTGAGAAGTTGACAATGAGATCGAGCTAATTCTTGGTGCTCAACTTGTCTCCAAAAGATCCTATAAGATGTCTCTCCTTAAAGCCATTGAGCTCAAGGAGCAACTTTGCCGACTCATTGAGCAAGGATTTGTACGCCCCAGCAGCTCTCCTTGGGGAGCACCCCTTCTTTTCCAAAAGGATTGCACTCTTTGTCTCTGCATAGATTATCGGGGGCTAAATCAAGTCACTATCAAGAACAAGTACCATATCCCTCTCATAAACGAGCTTCTTGACAGGATTCATGGGACCCAATTTTTCTATAAGATAGATTTAAGATCTGGCTAAATCAAAGTTCCGAGCTGATGGCAGCTTGGACAAGCACAAGGCGAGGTTGGTTGCCAAGGGTTATGCTCAGCGCCCTGGTGTCGACTTCGATGAGACCTTCGCTCCAACGGCCCGGATGACTACTATTCGTACCGTTCTTGCACTTGCAGGACATCATAGATGGCCCGTTTTCCAGATGGACGTCAAGTCGGCTTTCTTGAATGGAGAGCTTACACAGGAGGTTTATGTTGATCAGCCGCCAGGATTTGTTGTTCCGGGCAAACAGGATCATGTGTACCGGCTGAAGAAGGCTTTATATGGTCTAAAGCAGGCTCCGCGGGCTTGGTACCAGCGGATTGATGAGTTCTTTCAGAAGCTCGGCCTGCGCCGTTCTCATGCAGATTCGAACCTTTATATCCTCCTTGAGAGGGGGTTGATTGTTATCATTGTGGTCTATGTTGATGACCTCATCTTTACAGGTTCTTATTCTGTGCGGATCCGTTCTGTTATGGATGCTTTGGAGACAGAGTTTGAGATGACGGATCTGGGCCTCTTGCACTATTTTCTTGGCTTTGAGATTTGGCAGACCTCGAAGGGCATTTTCTTCTCTCAGCAGAAGTACACTCGGGAGATTCTCGACAGATTTCAGATGACTGGGTGCAAACCAGTATCTTCTCCTTTGGATATTGGTGAGAAGCTTTCTTCACTTGATGCTTCTCCAGGGACTGATCAGGGACAGTATCGGGTTCTCGTCAGTTGTTTGGTATGGTTGACCTACTCCCGATTGGACATATGCTTCGCAGTCAGTTTATTGAGTTCCTTCTCATCCAAACCCCGTCAGCAGCATTGGCGGTGTGCTCTCAGAGTTCTTCGGTACTTACGTGGCACTCTGGATTTTGGCATCTTTTATGGCCAAGGACGCACTCTTGTTGGATGGTCTGACTCAGACTGGGCTGGAGATCCAGATACACGGCGCTCGACCACTGGTTGTGTTTTTTCACTTGGGTCTGGAGCCATTTCTTGGAGCAGTAAAAAGCAGCCTACTGTGGCGCTTTCCTCTACCGAGGCGGAGTACCGTGCAGTTTGCTATGCTGCATGTGAGGCGATATGGTTGCGGAGATTATTGGAGGAGCTTGGCTGTCCTCCTACCGGATCTACTCTTCTTTGGTGTGACAATCAGAGTTGCATCGCCATCGCCAAGAACCCTGTGTTTCATGCTCGTACGAAACACATTGAGATTCAGTATCACTATGTTCGTGAACGGGTTCTTGCTGGAGATTTGCGTTTGGAGTATTGTCCTTCCGCGGAGAATGCTGCAGATTTGTTCACCAAGCCGGTTTCTCAGGCTTCCTTGGCTCCTCATCTTCGGATTCTCGGAGTTTGTTCAGCATCTGGTGCTGAGAGGGGGTGTTAGCACTTTCATCCCCAGTTTCTGCTCTGTATGGTGCCCATTTGGTCCCCTTTTGCATGGCCCTTGCTTGTGGGCTGGCCACCCCTTTTTTAGTATTTTTCTGGGATTTTTCCCAGCCATTCTGGCATTTTTCTAGGGAGCCATGTCCAACAGCTCCAGTCGGCCTGTTTCTATGCTCTAGTCGGCCAGCTCTTCCCCACTATAAATAGTGGGTGCTGGCCTCTCATTTTTCATAGAGTCTTGTACTTGTTTGCTCCCTCACTTATGAGACTATCACTGTCTCTTGCTTGGGACTGTTTTGGTTCAGTATATTCAGCATAGTTTGCTCCATATCTCTCTCTCTCTTGCACTCTCTGTTCAGCACATTCTAGTGCCACTTTGCTTCCGCTCTGTGCACTCTTTCACACCAGACCCCTTTCAGACTGGGAAATGTTTAGGCTGGTGACACCTTCAGACCTGCCTGCTACCACCAATGCAGTTCAAATCTTACCTTCTATGCATCCCATGCCATCCGTGGTACTTGATGCTAAGCAGAAGGGTGAGGCGACAACCGCCTAGAAAAGCTTGATCCGAGCTTATGGCTCTGCCAAGGGCCGCCAGTTCATAATCCTTTTTGACATGGGCAGTTCTGAGGATGCCATCTCTCCCCAGTTGGCTACCAACATGAGCTGTACCTTAGTGCCCTATCATTTGGAGGTAGACGGGTTTACACCTGGTCTCCGAACCCACATATCTCAACGGGCACAACAGTTTTCTTTTCAGGTTCAAATGGCCTCATTCCAGCGAGATTTCATTGTCACTCCTCTTTTGGGATGTGACATGATCTTGAATCCAGTGGTTTCGACAGTATGAACCTATTCCCAATTGGGGGCAAAACACCTTTATTATTTCTAAAGGTTTTCCTGAGCCTGTCATGATTCGAGGAGTTAGGAGCATTCTTGGCATTCCTATGATTTCTCATCCCCAGGCCCGATGAGCTATCCGCAAAGGAGCAGAAGGAGCATTGATTTATGCTCAGACAGCTTCTATCTCATCGATAACCGCTGTCTCATCTCCTTCAGTCCCTCAGTTGGCAAATCTCCTTTCTCATTCAGACATTTTTAAGGATGATCTCCTACCCAGTATCCCACCCTCTCATCCTGTGGATCATCATATCGATTTGGTCCCTAGGGCAGAACCTCCTAGCAAGTTTCCCTCTTGTCTTTCCAAGACTTTCAAGGGCAAGCTAGAACGGCAATCATCATTTGAAACCTGTTCCTTATGGACGCATTTTCACAGTCATCACAGACTACCAACCACTTCAGTGGCTCCTGACGATGCCAAGTGCCCAGCGGAGTGATCAACACACTCGACAGGGTCAGCTCTTTCATCAGGTTGGAGGAATGATCGAGTACATCCCTGGTCAGCATAATCCAGTAGCAGATGTTCTTAAAGGTGGTACCAAACGTTATGTACTGTACGGATCCGTACGTACTGTACGTTGTTTGGTACGGGGGGAAAAAAAATTTAAGGTACGTAAAAATACGTAACATTAGTAAAAATACATAAAAATACATAAAATCTTAGAAATTTCAGCCACCTACATAAAATTTCAGTCCATGTCAACATTGACATATAAAACTTTCGAAATAGAGACACAACAAGGTCACAAACCTACTAATTCAAAAGTGAGAAATTAGAATCACAAGTCGTCAATCATACTTAATAAGTTAATCGTACTTAATACTTAATACTTATTACTTAAGACAAGTCACATTGTCACAAGTGAGTCGTGACAACTCACAATTCACATCAAAAAATGATGAAATTTGAAAATGAGTATGAATAATGACAAAATGTGCCATGTCCATACAACATCAAATCAAAACTAAGGTAATCCAAAACAAAACTCATCATCCGATGAGGATGATGACCCTGGAGAATCAAGCATATAACCCTCCGTGATGACATTGCCCTCGTCATCATACTCAGGCCCTGTCATCATGGGCATAGGTGGGTGGGCTGCCTCAGATGTCCCTGTCCCTACCTCTGCATCATCCTGCTGGGTAGTGTGAATGAGGCGAACGGCCTCATTCGCACGTGCTCGAGGAGTCTGAATAGCAGCTTCCCTCTCCAGGCGCCTCTTCGGCCAGAACTCTCTGCATCTACAGGTCCCTCATGTAGCTGAATTTTATAAGCCCGGGCTCTCGATCTCGTCACCCGCCTGTCTACACTCTCCAACTCTCTATGCAGGAGGCAAAGAATCTCGTCCTACTCATCTCTCAACCATTGCTCTGCCTCATCAATGGTGGTAGGATCTGGGACCATCTTGACACGTGTTGGATCCACCTATTCAACGTAAAACCAAAGAGAACGCGGAGTGTCAACGACTCAACTGTGTGTATACTATAGTATAAAAGCTATGTAAATGGGAGGCCAATCCCCATAAGAGAATGAATAGGATAAACTCACCTGTTTTGGGGTGCCCAAAGCATGATAAGCTCGTACGAGCTTCATGTTGGCCCTACAAAGACCAGTCTATCTAGTTGAGAGGTGCTCAAACGATTGCGTATCTTTGTATGTATGAGCGAGTAAGCGCTCCAGCTGCGCTCACAAGCACCTACTGAACAATCCTGCACTCCAATTCAAAAAAAGTGCTTCATTCATGTGAGCTCGGCAATTCCCAACAAGCTTCACAAGACTAGTTCATATGGCATAGTACATTCATGATATACATACCTGAGAGCACTCGCAGAGCTATATCTGTAAGCTGTGGAAGAACCTGTCTTCCATAGTTTTGCCACCAAGTAAGAGGAAGCTTGGTGGCCTCTAGTCTAAGAGCAACAGCTCTAGCAAATGAGGGTCCCAAGTTGTTGACCCACCTGCAGAGCTCCGCATCAATCTCCAATTGCTGCTCCACATCATACATACTATTAATGTACCTATCTCGTAAGGTGAGCAGCTCCCTATCATGAAAGAGAAGTGGCATCTTGTAGAAAGGATAGAGGAATGCAGCCATCCCATGAATGGGGCGACTCATATACCCCCATCGATAATCCACAATAGCCAATATATCATCTCAGCTGCAAGAGTAAAATAAACAGAGAAGTGGAGCGATTAGTAAGTCAAGACTCAAGAATCAAGATTCTGTAATCGGCCATCAAGAATCAAGATTTTACTTACCAATTCTGTGTCAGGGACGTACAGGCTGCAATATGACTCTTCATCTGCATGAAGAGGTGGTACACTAAGCCCAAAGTGGAGCCCTCCATGTCTGTGACTCGCAGAAGTACAAATATTGGTTGCAAAGCCACTAAGAGAGTTTGCACATCCGTCCAGGGGGTCTCATCCAGTATCCATCTCTGTCTGTATTTAGTGGGCTCTGTATGTATTTGATACATATCTCTCCACTTTGGATCCACAACTCTCTATGATAGTGGATCTCTCAATTTGAAAAGCCTATGTAGCACCAAATACATATAGGCAAATCTTGTCTTGGATGGCCGCACCATATCTAGCTTGTTGTGGCTCCTAAAGATAGCCAATGCCTGGTGCTTCTTTCTGAAGAATGTAGTGATCTTCGTGGCATCAGAAACTATGGGTTGCACCCAACTCAGCTTGCCTATGTCCTCCATAAGCAAATCAAGGCAATGGGCTGCACACGGTATCCACACAATGTGAGGAAACTCCGCCTCCACCATGTCTCCCATTGCCTTGCAATTAGCAGCATTGTCTGTTACAACCTGCACCACATTCTTTGGACCAACCTCAACAATTGCCTGGCGAATATGCTCATAGATACTCTCAACAGTGATGCGTTCGCCTGCCTTCCCAGCATCCACAGCACGTAAAAAATACGTACCAAGACATGAAGAGACAAGAATATTGATAATGTGTCGTCGCCGTGTGTCACTCCAGCCATCCGAAATGATAGTGCAACCAAATTGTTGCCAACCTGCTTTCACTGGCACCAATGCCTTGTCTATCAAGGCCTTTTGCTCATCAAGCATCATGGTGCGCATCTTTTTGTACTCAAGCCCTGACCATGACTCCATGTGTCCAACCTGGGCTATAGTTCTGACCATCCTCTTCCATTGGTCAGTCCTCAAAACATTGAAGGAGATATTGCACTCTATGAAAGTGTGAGCAATCTCCATCTCAGCCACCTTTTGCCTTTGTGCTTCTCTATTTCTCTTCCCCTTATCCAACGGGGCAGCCCTCTCTGCATGGACTTCATGGGCAACCAAAGATGTTTCACAAGGCATGGTGGCATGTGCATTATGAATCTGTGGCCAAGATGCATGTGACCTCCCTAAATGATGCAATGTCTCACCACGAGAAAACTCAATCGACAAAGTCTTTCAGCTTGCATGCCGACCACTCTCCCCATGATATACATCCTTTGAATCCACAAGGCCATCATGTCGCCCACTAGTTCCAACATGCACATACTTGTTTGCTCTTGTCCCATGAGAAGTAGATGCATGGCCAGAAGTGACCGATACCTCTTCCTTGTGTATAAAAGACCTCCCCAAATGATGCAATGTCTCACCACGAGACAACTCAATGGACAAAGTCTTTCAGCTTGCATGCCGACCACTCTCTCCATGATATACATCCTTTGAATCCACAAGGCCATCATGTCGCCCACTAGTTCCAACATACACATACTTGTTTCTTGTCCCATGAGGAGTAGATGCATGGCGAGAAGTGACCGATACCTCTTCCTTGTGTATAAAAGACCTCAACTGTTGAGATGCTGGGTCTTCCTGCTTCAAACGAGGCGGATTCTTGAATACTAACTCCCCATCCTCTCCTTCTTTGAGATCACCCTTTTGGATGAGATAAAAGAGTGCCAACTCCCTTGGCTTCTTGCCCACTTCACGAGCCATAGACTCAAAGGTCATATCCACCATAGCATCAGCTTTCCTTGCTTCAATGACACTTTGTACATGGGGATCTTCATGCAAGAATTTTAGCTCTTGCTCCTTTGTCTCCAAAAGCTTCTTCATATGCTCCAATTCAGCCCTCAATGCATTGGGCTCATCCTCATGCACAGGCTCTTTTCCACGGGATGGCTATCCCATGCATGCACTGTCATAACCTCTCTCTAGAGGCTTGTGCCTTCCATACAATGCATCGGAATCACGAGAAGCACTAGACTAGCCTTTTCAATTTGCCACTTCCAAAGGGTTGCCTTGGCTGTCTATTGAGTCAAGTGTCTGTATTTGAGACAACCGGGCTCTGATACCAATGTAACCGCTCCCTACAGGAGGGCCTAACAAATCGGAAGATAAAATACACATATTTTAGATCACTTAACTAATTCAAACAATGGACAACACTTACAACATTAAAACTGAAAATAACAAAGAACACTTGACACCATCGCTGGGGCCGGGCTCCCCCCCTCAATAGTGTTGTATTTCTTAGAGTATTTATATGTACAAGTGTTCACGGGCCCTAGGCCAGATTTCTCCATAACAAGGAGTGAATACAACTGGTAAACAATAAGATGTTGTCGGTGAAGAATCAGTTGTCGGAGTAGACCAAGTCACCGGTAATCTCCCACCTTCACTAGGTGAACACCTGCCCTCACTGGTCTTCCGAGACCGTGCACCAACACGCACGTCCGTACTAACACCTGGCAAGGTGAAACACCGCGGAGGGAGCAATACCTGGTGCTCCCAAATCAACTTTGCTCCCAATTTTCCTCATACCCCAAATGACCTTCACTGGCTCCTCAAAATGTGAGGGCACGATCAGGGTAATCATAGAAAAAAGTCACCGTCCCGGTGGCCTTACTTACTGAAGGCAACAGGATGTGATATTTTTACCTCACAAGACTTGTACAAATAACATTTAATTATACCAATAACTGAATCTGAAAATACAAAATTAAATACTTGACAAGGATTCAAATTCAATCCTCAAGAGAAAAGCTCATCCCCTTTTTAATGCACTCCCAAACTGTAGGTGGAACAGCAGCTGGTACAACTATAGGTACAATTGGATACTCCAGCAGCAGGTACACCAGTAGCAAGGGGTACACTTGCAACTGCAATCGGATGCTGGAACAATAGGTGCAGTCAGATGCAGGACAGCAAATACAATCAGGTACATGACAGAAGGTACGATTCGGGTACAGTCAAGTACATGCTGGTACAACAGATGCAGTCGGATACAGTCAAGTACAGGACAGCAAGTGCAGTCAAGTACAAGCTGGTACAACAGATGCAGTCGAGTACAATCAAGTACAAGCTAGTACAGCTGATGCAGTCGGGTACAATCAAGTACAAGCTAGTACAGCTGATGCAATCGGGTACAGTCAAGTACAAGCTGGTACAGCAAATGCAATCGGGTACAGAGTGCTGGACAGAGGCGGGTACAGGCTGGTAAACAGAGGCGGGTATAGGCTGCTGGACAGAGGCGGATACAATGGCAGATGGGTCCAACTTCCAAGCGGGTACTTTCCATCCATCACTCTCCCACCAACCATCCATCTCTCCCACCAACCATCACTTTCCATCCATCACTCTCCCACCAACCATCCACGTGTGGGAAAAAGGAGTTTCTTCATGCAATACTTATTATAAATATTATTAATAATGTTGGGCATCCACATTAGAACAAATGTCCAACCAATGTTTAAATGTGTGTGAACACCCAACCTTATAAATATTACGGTTGACATTACTTAAGGGATTTTACATTTAAAAAGGCCAAAAAGGGTAATACTTACCACCTGTTCACACGCCACACTAACTCATCAGCAAACAGCACACCCACGGTACACTGGGGACGTCCCGTCTAGTGTACTAGGGCAGGGCATGACATAGTAGGCAAACACACGAGAACAAGTCATGCGAAAACAAGTTTATGCATGCAAACATAAATGCATGTGCACATGTAATGGACAAAATCTCCCTTTCATGAAACTTGTACAAGGATTTCTTGTCGGGCACAAAACTGGCGCAACAAAAATGTGAAGTCCTGGTTTTCCTATGGAGTGACAGTCCCATAGGCAAAACATCAAGTCCTGGCACGAGCCTTTCTATGGAGCACAGTTGCATAGAAACGCGTTTCGTACACGTTCAAAACGTACGAAACGTTTCGAAACGTTTCGAAACGTACGAAACGCGTTTTTTTTCATCATGCATATTTTAAAAACCTACGCATCGAATCGTTTCGTACGACGCACTTTCGTTCGCGTTTCCCAGTGGCAGCCGCCTGTACATTTTCGCCGATTTGTGTGCCAGCCGCTTTATGTTGGTTTTCTCTGCACAACTCACAAAGTAGCACACTTTTTTCTCTTCCATCAATATTTATGGCATATCTTCCACACGGTCCACCCTTGCTCTATTGAGGCCTAACTTCTAAGGCTATCTACCTTCTCTTCCCCTTGCTCTATTGTTGGCCAAGATGACAATTAAAATCATGAATCATATAATGAGATTAGTTTATGTTTTGTGTCGCACTTGCAGGGCCAACAATCTGCATTTATCCCCGCCTTGTAGGATGCCTCGAACAGGTGATTCTCTTTGGAACAATGTCACCTTCGAGTCTAGATATGGTGGCTCGGGCTCCGGAAAGTGAAAATGCAACCTTTGTGCTGATAAGCACCATGGCAGTGTCACCAGGCTGAAGGCACATTTGTCACAAACAAAGGGTTTTGGCATCAGGCCATGTAAGCATGTGCCACAAGAAATCTATGATAGCCTAAAGGCTTGGAAGGCCATGCAGCTAGGTATCCCCCTTGAGGATGAGCTAGTTCAGGGCCTTGTGAGAGGAACTGGAGTACATGGGCTCTTTTTCACACGAAAAAGAGAAATGGACTCTCCACAGCACAATTGGAGAGGCTTGTCTTTTGTCATTGCAATCTCCGATTGCTAGAACAAAAGGGTTATCCCGTTGAGCCTCCCCAAGTGAATCCAAATAAGATTGATATCATGAAGTGCAAGGAGATTCCTGACATTCCTTAAGAGGAGAGAGACATCTATTCTATGCTCTATGAAGAGATCATGGCTCCGGCTCGCACTACACGATCTTCTCGAGAGGCTACTACTAGTGGTGCACCTGCACCTCTAGAGAATGAGGCATTTGAGGACTCGGCTACCGGCAGTGACCTTGAGAGTGAGGCTGCAGAGGCAGAAGATGCAAATGAGGATGACATGAGGATGCAGATAGTAGCTAGCAACTGCCAGCATCATTTTATTTGGACATGTTATTTAGTTTGAACTTTGGACATATTATTTATTTTGATCTTGGATTTTGAGTCATGACTCATCACCCACGTGGTGATCCTTTTGATTTCTATTTAGTCATCAGTGATCACCCACGTGATTTCTGTTTAGTCATCAGTGATCACCCACGTGATTTGTGATATCATCATATCTTACATGTATTTTGTTTTTATTGAAATGAATTCAATGTGGTCTCTTATAAGTTATGTCAACAGTTTTTTCTTTTGTATATTTTAAGTTAAAAATATACATGCTTTTTCTATTTTGTATGAAACTTTTTTGTACCCATTTCTTACCTGTTATGAAACGTTTCAAAATGTATGAAACCCGTTTCATACCTGCCGTTTCAGAAACGCCTGGCAACACTGCTATGGAGTGACAATCCCATAGACAAGGTCGGCACAAATATTAGTCCTACCATGGAGTGACAGTCCCATGGATAAGACGCAATCCTGGTCATACACGGGTGGCAGCAAACAGGCTCCCGTCCATATGGCACAATACTTGTCACACACGGGTGGCACAAAACTAGTTCCCGTCCATGTGACACCAAATGACTAACCCTTTCACATGGGGCACTGGCCTGGCCAACATGGTACAAATCTGGCCGCTCTATGGAGTGACAATCCCATAGAAGTGGCTCCAGAAATGGAGGTGGATCAAATGGTGACAGAGATTGTCTCTTCCTATGTCTACCTTGGTGTCACTTTTAGTGGCCCACGCTTCACCATGCTTCCCCAGCACATGCCAAAGTGACACGGGGATATGCCTCTCACCCCTTCACATCCAGATTAAGCTTCACATATAGAGGGGATCCTATGGAGATTGTCTCATCCTATGTCTACCTGGTGTCACTTTCAGTGGCCCACGCTTCACCATGCTTCCCGCAGCACATGCTAGAGTGACACGGGGATATGTAGCCTTGAGCTTACTTGAGCGGCAGTGCTTCTAGGCACATTTCCAGGAGCCCAGGACGAAGGGCTGGCTTTTTGACAACCTCGTCACACCAGCCTTGATGTATGGAGCAGCCTTCCGGGGACCATATTTATCCAATGAGGATTGGCAGTGAGTTGAGAGGCCCCAAGTCATGATGTTCTCCCGTATGATCCGCAGCAAACCATCAATCCCACACCAGATTATCTAGGCAGAGTTTGTTGCACCCCGAATGGTCATGGATGCACTCTTCCAGACAGTCACACCCCTCCATCGCATTAGTCACATGGATCCCCACAGGTACCCGAGGCTTGCCTTGGAGTCCTCAAGACAACTAGCACTTGAGGGCCACTCTAAAATATGGTCTGCACTAGTTTCCACTTGGTTCTCAGTATATGGGCTCCACGTGGACCGCCTACCCCCCCTTCAGTACGGTTTGGACTACCCTTTTCTCCGGCTCTCTCACAAGGATATCAACCAGGTTATCCGGTTAGATCTTCTTAGCCTCTACGCCCATTGCACATGGATCACACCTCCACAGCTCCCCACAAAGATGCACTTCTACAAAGATCACTTCCTCACACTCACTGAGGATGGATTCATCCGGCAGCCGGGCTACTTGAGTAAGTGTTCACATGTCCCATGTCATGCGGATTGCGATTGGCCAGATACGGGTTTCATCCCACCGCCTCAGAGTGGAGATAGGTAGAGCTAAGCGCATCTTCAAAGTCAGGAAGCTCATACAGAGACCCAAAGAGGAGAGGATCTACCGATTATGCCCCACAGAGGTTGAGACGGAGGAGCATTACATATGCCGCTGCCCAGTATACTATGAGATCCGTGGGAGGTTTCACTGTCTATTCCGTGATGGATTTGGTCCACTCTCTAGGATCATTGACTTCCAGGACCAGCGTTGCCAAGACCTCTTCCTGCTTGAGCTCCGCAGACACAGGGACACCTTGAGAGAGCTTCGGCCCCAGCCACCTCGCCCCCTCCCTCTCCAGCCAACCGTCACCAATTTCTTCTGGACCCAAGAGGTGGAGGACAGCGATATAGTGGATCTTGTGCACCCTCCACACGAGCTACTCCGGACCTACCTCGCCCGAGAGAAGTTACCTCAGACCGAGCCTCCGCATTCCAACGTGCCCGATGCCTCGGTCCCCCAGCCGTTGAAAGAGTGCACAAAGCGGAAGCAAATAAGCACTAGAGTGTGCTGAGTAGAGAGTGCAAGAGAGAGAGATATGGAGCAACTATGCTGAATATACTAAAGTGATATAGTCCCAAGCAAGAGACGGAAGTAGTCTCATAAGTGAGGGAGCAAAAGATAGACTAGGCAAGATGAAAAAGTGAGAGGCTAGCCCATCTATTTATAGGTGGGGACAGCTGGCCAACTGGAACTGCAGAAGCTGGCCGACTGGACATCTGTAGCTGGCTGACTGGGAAAAAGGCATCCAGGCTAGGAAAAATCCCAGAAAAATATATAAAATAAGGGTGGCCAGCCCACAATCAAGGGCCATGCAAAAGGGACCAAAAGGACACCAGACATGGGCAGAAACTGGGGATGAATGTGCGAACATCCCCTCTCAGCACCAGATGCTGAACAAACTTCGGGAAGCCGAAGATGAGGAGCCAAGGAAGCCTGAGAAACCGGCTTGGTGAACAAATTTGCAGCATTCTCTGCTGAAGGACAATACTCCAAACGCAAATCTCCAACAAGAACCCGTTCACGAACATAGTGATATTGTATCTCAATGTGCTTCGTACAAGCATGAAACACAGGTTTCTTGGTGATGGAAATGCAACTCTGATTGTCACACCAAAGAAGAGTAGATCCGGTAGGAGGACAGCCAAGCTCCTCCAATAATCTCCGCAACCAAATCACCTCACATGCAACATAACAAACCGCACGATACTCCGCCCGTCTCTCTAGAGGAAAGCACCACAGTAGTCTGCTTTTTACTGCTCCATGAAATGGCTCCAGACCGAGTGAAAAAACACAACCAGTGGTCGAACGCCGAGTAACTGGATCTCCAGCCCAATCTGGATCAGACCATCCAACAAGAGTGCATCCTTGGCCATAGAAGATGCCAAAGTCCAGAGTGCCACGCAAGTACCGAAGAACTCTGAGAGCACACCGCCAATGCTGCTGACGGTGTTTGGATGAGAAAGAACTCAATACAGACTGCGAAACATATGTCCAATCGGGAGTAGGTCAACCAAACCAAACAACCGATGAGAACCCGATACTGTCCCTGATCAATCCCTGGAGCAGCATCAAGTAGAGAAAGCTTCTCACTAGTATCCATAGGAGAAGATACTAGTCTGCATCCAGTCATCTGAAATCTGTCAATCTCATGTGTGTACTTCTGCTGAGAGAAGAAAATGCCCTTCGAGGTCTGCCAAATCTCAAAGCCAAGAAAATAATGCAGAAGGCCAAGATCCGTCATCTCAAAATCTGTCTCCAAAGCATCCATGGCTGAACGGATCCTCACAGAATAAGAACCTGTAAAGATGAGGTCATCAACATAGACCACAATGATAACAATCAACCCCCTCTCAAGGAGGATATAAAGGTTCGAATCTACATGAGAACAGCGCAGGCCGAGCTTCTGAAAGAACTCATCAATCCGCTGGTACCAACCCCGCAGAGCTTGCTTCAAACCATATAAAGCCTTCTTCAGCTGCCGATACACCTGATCCTGTTTGCCTGGAACAACAAATCCCGGTGGCTGATCAACATAAACCTCCTGTGTAAGTTCTGAACTCCGTTCAGGAAAGCCGAGTTGATGTCCATCTAGAAAACAGGCCATCTATGATGTCCTGCAAGAGCAAGAACGGTGCGAATGGTAAGTCATCCGGGCTATCGGAGCGAAGGTCTCATCGAAGTCGACTCCAAGGCGCTGAGCATAACCCTTGGCAACCAACCCTCGCCTTGTGCTTGTCCAAGCTGCCATCAACTCGGAACTTCGATTTGTAGAACTCTGGAAGATCACCGGAGAGAACCAGGCAAAGGAGCAGAAGGAAGCTCACATAACCCAAAATCACGAACTGTCTGATAGTACCATCCAACACAGATCTGCTCGAACTCGCTAGAGGAGGAACAGAGTCATCATCATCTGACTGAGAATCCACAGTCGGAGGTGTAACAGAAGCATAGGGGGGAGGCGGAGGCGGAGGAAGAAGAAGCTCACCACCCCCCTCTGAAGATGTAGGAGTCTCGTCGAGCACCACATCACGGCTCACAACAACTTTGCCGACCTGAGGATCGTAAAGACGATATGCCTTGGACACAGTGCTGTATCCGAGAAAAGTCAAGCGCTGAGACTTCGAGTGCAACTTGGAGCGATGTTCCTTAGGCACATGAACATACGCCGAACAACCAAATATCCAGAAACGAACAACAGACGGCTTCTCACCATGGAAAGCCTCATATGGAGTTTTATCCAGAAGCACCAAAGTAGGAGACTTGTTCTGAATGTAGACAGCAGTGAAAGCGCCTCAGCCCAGAAACGTCGAGGTAATGAAGAATGCTCAAGCATAGCACGGGCCATCTCCATAATGGTCCTATTCTTCCTCTCTGCAACTCCATTCTGTGGTGATGGAGTATACGCTGTAGTAAGCTGTCTCCAAACGCCATGGGTCCTGCAATATTGCTGAAACTCCTGGGATGTAAACTCACCCCCTCCGTCGGTCCTGAGAGCCTTGACCGAGCGACCGGTCTCTTTTTCCACCTCAACTCTCCAATCACGAAAGTGTTGAAAAGCCTCATCCTTGGTCTTCAGAAAGAAAACCCCAGTATATCTGGAGAAGTCATCCACCATCACGAGCATGTACGCCTTACTCAAAGATGCGGTACTCATAGGACCACATAAGTCTGCATGAACAAGAGCAAGTGATGTCGAAGATCTGTGTGTCACCTCCTTCGGAAAGGCCGCTCGGTGTTGCTTCCCTTGTAAACAAGAGGAACAAGCAGAAGATGGAGCCTTGATGGTCGGTAAACCCTCAACCAACCCATCCTTCGAAGCTCGTTGTAGAAGCTGATAGCTCAAATGGCCAAACCGAGCATGCCAAAGAGCACAAGAAGAACTAGAAGAAAGCACAGCGGTCAACCTGTACAGACCACTATCTTGGACTCCCTGAGCCAAGATGCTACCAGTCTCCTTATCACAAATGGTAATCTTTTAACGAGAGAAGATCACCTCCGCACCCTGAGCTATAAAAGCACTCACTGACAAAAGGTTAAAAGCCAAATCTGGAATGTATAGAACGTCAAAGAAGTACCTCTTGTCCTCGAAAGAGCGGAAGATGGGGATGGTGCCATGTCCATGCACTGGTACGGAAGAAGAATCACCCAAAGTGATCTCACCTGACCTGGCAGTGAAGTCCTCGAACCAATCTCGATGGGGTGTCATGTGAGCAGTAACACCGCTATCCACAATCCACGACCGCGACTAAGAAGTCACAAGAGCAAGTATACGACGAGTACCTGCTAATAGAAGAATACCATCATCCTTCTTGGTCTAAGACACCGCTGTAGAGGAAGAGTTCTTTGCTTCTTCGTCCCACTTCTTCTTGTGACATTGGAGCGACTTATGACCCTTCTTGCCACAATAATGACATTCAATGTCCTTGTTTTTAGAAGATTTGCTTTTGTCTTTATCCTTGTTGTTATCCTTGGAGTTCTTATCAGAACCCCCTTTCCCTTTCTTTTGTTGATTCTTCCCTTTATCTCGCGCAGCCAAAGCTCCATCAGGACCACCAGAGGTGCCAGTCCGCTCCTCAAAGCGAGACTCAATCTGCATAATGAAGGGGAGAACTTCCTCCCAAGTAACTGGAACAGGACGAGGAGAAGAAACAAGAGACTAAAAATAAGCATCAAACCTCTCTGGAAGCTTGGAGAGAAGCCGAATAGCCATATCCTCTGTAGAGATATCCTTGCCACAAACAGCAAGCTCGTCCCGGAGATCTTTCATCTTCGAGATGACAGCAGATGAAGATGGAAAGGCGAAAAGTGATAAGTTTATAAGCTGCTTTTCCAACACCAAAATCGACCCGGAGACTTAATCTCGTAGAGATCTACAAAAGCCTTCCAAACTTCATGTGCAGTATCTATTGTACGCACATGAGAGAGAACAGAATCCTGACAGTTCAACATCAGAAAAGAGAAAACATGACGATCATTTGCCTGCCAAATATCAATCTGTGCCTGGGTCACACCACCAAAAGCAAGGGTGGGAGGGGTGGCATTGGCAGGTGTAACCATAGTCACAAGGAATGGGCATTTTTAGACTCGGGAACGTTGGGGATGGCTGCATCTTCCCGTTCCAATTCCCGTCCCATGTCACTCTATAGTCACAGGGAATGGCCATTCTCAATCTTTTCCGTCCTCGTTCCCCATCCCCATTTCGCGTCCCGTGTGACTATCCCAAAGATCAACACCACGCAAGGCTGATTTCACCTTCACCTTCTACAAGGTGTAGTTGGAACCATCCAACTTTGCAGACTCAGAGAACATATGAAGAGTAGTCGGGGCAGCCATCACAAAAGCATGGGCTCAATCTCGGAAATATGCACAATCTCAGAAGAAGAAGTGTCCTCCACAGGTACCAAGTGTGCCACCAAAGCCCGAACCACCACAATCCCCCTCTACAAAAGGGAATGTCCACCGGAGAGGAAAACGCAGCCAAAGAGGGGCTACTGTCCCTAAAAAACAAGCTGCCTGGATCCAAACTCCAAGTAGAAGTAAAACGCTGATGAGAATATTACCTTTTGGCTGCAAGCGATGAAGCCAAACTGAAGGGTTAAGGGGCTGTAAATAGGGCTGAATCTAGGGCAGCAGAGGGAATCGTTGAACCGGGAGCGATGATACCATGAAAGAGTGCAAAGAGCGGAAGCAAATAAGCACTGTGTGCTGAGTAGAGAGTGCAAGAGAGAGAGAGAGAGAGAGAGAGAGATGGAGCAACTATGCTGAATATACTGAAGTGATACAGTCCCAACCAAGAGACAAAAGTAGTCTTATAAGTGAGGGAGCAAAAGATAGACTAGGCAAGATGAAAAAGTGAGAGGCCAACCCACCTATTTATAGGTGGGGAGAGCTGGTCGACTGGAACTGCAGAAGCTAGCCGACTGGGAAAAAGGCATCCATGCTGGGAAAAATCCCAGAAAAATATATAAAATAAGGGTGGCCAAGCCCACAATCAAGGGCCATGCAAAAGGGACCAGAAGGACACCAGACATGGGCAGAAACTGGGGATGAATGTGCTAACAGCTGTCGGCCACGATCACCTCATTAGCTCCAGATCCAAGGCATGCTCCCACCGCCATCGAGCTACCTTTCCACGTGACATAGCTGAGGGAGACCTCTCGGCCATACTCATTAGCCCCATGCTTGATATTTTGGAGAGTGGTATACCATCAACTTGGAGCTGATGTTGCTCTCATGTTTCGATATTCTTAGTATTCCATGATGAGTTTCCATGGACAATTTTGTATCACCCTAGTGAGATAGCTATGTTTATGTTTTCTTTCTGTTTTATTTTCCATTCCATGATGTATCTAGATATGCCATGGACATTATTGTATCACTTTGGTCTCATAGGCCCATTGGGTCTTTAGTAGACGCTTAATATATCTTTCTTCCTTTATCTCTCTCTCTCTCTCTCTCTCTCTCTCTCTCTCTCTCACCCTCCTTCTATGATCTCTCTCAAGCTCTCAAGCTCTCACATTTGAAGCTCTCTCTCTCTCTCTTTGCCCCCCTCTCTATTCTCTATTCCTCTATTCCTCTATCTTCAAGGCTCCATAATCCATTGCCCAAGCATAAGTTCCACCCTCCTTCCCCTCTCTATACTCCTCTCTCTAAGCCGCTCCTCTCTTCATCAATCACAATGACGAGAGACATGAATGAAGCTTTCATATTGCATGCCATCCATGTCTCACAAGCTGCCGGAAGATCAAAATGCTATAGGTGGACATGCAAATATTGTGGCAAGCCTTATGTGAGTGGACATTTGTAGAAAGACAATGGTGAATTCTCTCACCATTCACGCATTTCTTTCCTTGCCTTTTCATTAGCACGTTGGACTTTGACTGCTTCTTCCTCTGCTTGGCATGCTATCCTATCTCTCTCTATTTGAAGTTCTCTCTGTATAATCTCATCCTCCCTTGATACTTCAATCTCACAAGCTTTGATAACCTGAACATCAATATTAATTAGAAACCAACTTTTAAACAACTTGTCTAAGAGTACCAATATCAAAACCCAGTATATAAGTACCTGAATAATGTCCCTTTTCCTTCGTCCATCTTGAAATTCAGTGGGCCTGAAATGCCTTTTTGACCTATCATCAAGAAAGGGTTGTCCACAGTAAAGCAACCACCACAATCTCTATGCAATGAAACTAAAAAGGAAAGGATTCCATGGTCACAATGGTGTTGTTTTTGAATAGACAGATTCACTTTTTCAACAATTGAGAATTATGCTTATCAAAATATTTCAACTTGGACTCTGGCTAATATATAAAACCAACAAAATCAACTAATTGGATCTTCTAGCAGGATCAAGATTTAAAAGTCCATCAGACAAGTTCACAGACCAAGCTCCCAAAAAGGTGATGCGTACATGGCCCATTTCCCTCTTGTGCGGGGGTGTGTTCATAAGGTCCAGATGAATGAGTTTATAAAGAGCACCCAAAACCGCCATAACACAAGAATGTGGCAGGCCTAGTGGTTAAAGTATTCTACAGATGGAGATATAGGATTTGAATCTCCCTGACCCCACACTAGTTATCTTTTCATAATTGTCTATGAATAGTCTGGCTTGTCCATGCTGGATGAAATTCCTAGGTGGTACTGGTGGGCCCTTTGCCCAGATGTCCATGCCACAGTGACAAGTGTGAAGATGTTTACCGGCAGAAACAATTTTGCTCCAATGGCAGCTTGCCATGTAGGTTTCAGAGATTGTCCCTGACAGACATGTCTAAAGCCACCCTCAGTGTATCAATATGTTTCTTGAGGGTACTTAGAACTTTCCCTCTTCATAAAGGGATTAATCACACCTCTAGAACAAAAGAGGGTGGAAGCTACTGGACTATAACACAAATAAAGACCAGTCTTCTAAAAGAAAAGGAGGCCTTTGTCGTAAATATAAAGAAAAATCTCTTGATGCTGCTCTGCAACTTGAGAGCCACCTCGTATCCTCTCTTACCACTCTCGCAGCAGACTGGCTATAAAATTGATCCACATGGCCTTGATGCACAAGGGGACGTCCTCAGTGGCCTTTGTTCAGTTAGCTTCCATAAATTTCCAGAACATGAGAATACGTCACAAGATAGGAGTTACATGCAGGGAGAGTTTAACCAACATAATCCTCTTGTAGTTAAGCATGTCCTGTCTTGCAAAAAAAAGATGGAGATATTGCATGACTAGGTCCTCTATATCCTTGCTAAGAATCAAAACAGGCCCACAAGGGTAAAGGGTCAGGCTAGCAATTATGTGTACAATCTATGATAGAAGATGCCTAGAGCATCCCTTAAATGCTATAGCAAAAAAGCAATGAAAACTTAAATGACCTCTAACCTAGATGATTCTAGAAAAGCATTGTCATCTACTAGTGGGTTCTAGGCATATGTTCCTTTGCCGAGGCTACAAGCTTACTCTATGTCAAAGGAATACAAGGCCAGCAACGAATCTTATCTTTTGATGGGGTGAACTTGATGACTCTTCATAGATGACAAAACCCCCCTGAATAGGCAATCATGGCAGTAAAGCAAGTTCCTCTGGAGCTTGTGATTAACCATTTGTCAATGCTTGCTATAGGGTGGTCAGAGGATGTATGTGACCAACTAAAATGATGCATCTATGGGCATTATGCATAATCCAAAATCAATTAAGATGATGTGATGTGGAACAGAGGGCTCACAGCTCATGAGGCGTAGGAGAATCAATATTTGTAGTCTCTCTTTCTGACTCTACCCTAGTTGAGAGATGTCCACAGCCCAAAATGGCTCACCAGAAGTCATTGCTGGTCTGACAAGGGAACCAAAGGAAGTGCCTTGGTTTGAACGTGCTGAAAGCAAGCATGAAAGCAATGTCTCTCAAGGCCGGAAAATGGTGCAAATCCTCACACCAGCCATGATGTGGCAGCTAGTCTCATCATGAATTTTGGGCCTAAGAACACAACTCCCAAGCATCTCTATGTTCTTCCAATCTTCCCTAGCTCTCCATCAAATGTAAAAAATTATGTGCATGTAACCATAGCTGTCAGGTACGATACCATACGGGAAAATACAGTACGATATAAGTTTTTTTCTTATCATACGATAAAATACAATGTTTTTAAAAAAATACTTATAAACTTAGGTATTTCCAAGTCCAGATATGGAGTAATTTAGAAAGGAGGGTAGCATCATAGTACAGAGGAAGCTCAAACAGCCATAGATAAGCAAAAGAAAGACCATTACCTACCAAAAATTTTATTTTTTTTGGGCCAAAAAAAAAATTTTTGGGAAAAAAACATTTTTGGAAAAAAAAAATCTTTAAAAAAATCATGAGAATCCGTACGGTATCGTACCGTACAGTATTCCGTACGATATGACGACGTACAGAAACAACCATGCAAGTAACTAGGGCTAGTGTGGAAGATCATAACCTTGGTCTTGAAAAGGTTAACTATGAGATCTATTTCCTTGTGAAACTTTAAGGCATCTAAATGTTGTTGCAGCCCCTTTGGAGAGTGTGATAGAAGTAATATATCATCTAAATAAAAAAGGAGAAAGACCAATGTCTCTCCTGGTATTGAGCCAGCCTCTCTAAACAAGTCCACAAAATCAGCCATTCCGGAATTCCGGAGACGGGAGCACCAGAAGTCTGGAGCCTAGAGTCCGGAACAAAAAGATTAAGGAACCGAACATCCAGAGACAGAGTCAATAGTCCGGAGCCGAAATCCAAACGAACAGAAGGTATGGCAATCTGGAGCAGCAGAGATAGGCCAGAGTCAAGATTGGAGTCAAAATCCAAAGTCGAGGGGGATCCAGAAAGAGTCTCCACCTCTACTTCAGAAACATCTCACACAGTTCTCTCATTGATCATCTGGTCATTGTTGTATTCCCGGTGTTCACTCTCTGAGGTACTGAAGTTCAGCTCTCCTAATCTTCTATTGTAATGGATCAGTGGCAGCTTGTTGGACTGCCCTCCAACTCTTCTCTATCTTTCCCTACCCAACCTGGAGATAGTAACCAACACAACCTTACTCTCCTCTCTAGAGTCCCTTAGTCCAGATCGGAATTTGTGCTGCGGTCCCCCGTCTCTGGATTTCCGGTCCATATCCCTTAGTCCAGATCGGATTTTGTGTTTTGTAATGGGCACTAGATGGACAGTTTTTCTGTATTCTTCTTATCTCTTTGAGATATTTCTATTGATACAATTCTCCGCCAAATTTTTTATTTAAAAAAAATCAGCCAATTCATCCACATAGAGTCCAAATGTAACTATTTGGCCCTCCTAGCTCTATTTCATATGATGGAACCCTTGCCCAAACACCAAACATGTAGAAGAAGGCATAGGGACAGGGATCATAAAGATTGCTCATGAAAAAGCACTAGTTTTGGTCAAAAAGCAAAGAAAAGCAAAAAGTCAAACTAGGTTGCCCACGAGCCAGGAGCACCACTAGCAAGAGGAGATTGAGCAGGACCAAAAAGCTAAAAGCCGCTTTTTCAAAAAGCAGCTCTAGGGCCAAAAAGCAAGGTCCTGAAGTTAGAGGAGCAAAGCTAAAGAACTTTAACAAAAGTTGAGTAATATTTTATTATTAAAAAGCAAAAAAGGGAAACGCAAAGAGTAAAAGGCAAAATCAAAAGCATGTATAAGCTGGCAAAAAGTAGGCCTCCCTTGGGTATAAATAAGCATGAGCCTCTCCAAGATCATCATCGCGGAGGCCTGAAGTTTCCTCATCTTCAGCTAAGCATGGAGATCATCATTGTTTTCATCATCAAAGCTAGAACTTATTGTTACCACCCGCCCTGTTTGCACCGGCTACTATTGGTCCATGCCCCCTGCACCACCTACGACGTTTGTTCAGCACCAGCACTTCAGCCAGCACCACCTCTGCCATCTGTCTGAGACGCCTACTGCTGCTGGCGCTGCTGCCTTCTAAACCAACCTGCGCCGCCTTTTTGCTTGTGTGCCGCCTTCACCAAGCTCTAGCTGACAGCGCTGCGAAGTGACCAGCCAGCAACACCAGCTGTTTTGGCCAACGCTGCTAGGTTGCACCTCCTGAAATGCCACCTCCGCCACCTATTACCGCCGCCTGGATGCGCTGCTGTTGCCGCCACCTGCCAACATTTGTTATTCCACCAGCCCCACCACCTGTCAAGCCGGCTTCAGCCAGTGCCACCGTCAACTTCAGTCAGCGCCACCGCTAGTTTCAGCCGCCCAGCCTATCAACAACGCTTATGCCAGCGTTGCTGCATCTATTTGCCCCCATCTATTCCCTGTCTGCTGGCAACCGTCTACAGGAACTGAACCACAAGATGTTGCTACTATCTACCAAGTGTTATTCAGCTCAGCCTTATTGATGTTCAGAACAGCTTGTGCCCAGCTGCACCATCAAAAGCGTTGTTCCTGCCTATGTGCCACCTAGCTTTGTCATCTACCACCTCACAGAGTTGCTAGCATCGTCTGTCATCTGACAACGTCGGCCAGCTTTCATACGACCTTGTTGGGATACTTTGGAATTTTTGGATTTGGACTTGGATCTAGACTTGGATCTGGATATTGGATCTAGTACTAGCCCGGCGAGAGAGAGTTCTGGGTTATCCCCGTGGGGTGCTTGGCCTCAAAGATCTCGTTCCTCGACATCGACTTGGACTTGGATATTCTACATCGGCATAGTTGTTTGCAACTTTGCTTGTATTCAATGTTGTATTGATCCTAGCTTGCGAGCCCGTGGATTGTTTCTGAATAAATCCCTGAAAGGGGGGGGGGGGGGGGGGGGGCAAGGCTTGTTCACCATTTAGTGTGGTGTATTGTGCAAAGTTCCCTATCCCTTCTCTCTCCCTCTCTCTATCTTATCTCTTGGATACATGGTTGAACCTGTCATGGCACGCCCCGTTGGGCTTACACCAAAGAACGTAGGGGAGACTAGGCATCCCTTTTTCACTCAAAAGTGCAATAAATCTAGCCGATCCATCTATGTAGAGTCTAAAGATCATAGGGTAGAGTGGGCATCCCTTTTCCACCCCAACAATGCAATAAATCTAGTCCATCAATTCTGTTGACTTTGTTAGCAACCTGCTCATCCAGTGTCATTGTGTCATTGTAGCTTATATCACTAGCTCCACCACCTCTAGATGCCAAAGTCTTAATCAATCAAGCTCATGGAATTGTGTCAAAAGCTTTATGGAGATTCACAAAGCAAAAATAAATTTCTACCCTACGAGATCGGTTTCCTCCATCGCGGCAAAGAAAGCAAGCCTGACTTTTGGTGCCATGTAAGAGGAAACACCATGCAACTACACTCAAAAGAAGTAGGATCTTTCATAGCACAAAACTTTATACTCAAATTGCACAACAACAGAGATAGAGAACAAAATTATATTATTCATGTAATGCAATAGATGGCAAAGCTCTCTAGTGAAGAGAGCTTCAAAGACTAATCTGAAACTGTTGAGACGGAGATTGTATGCTAATAGAAGCTAGGAAGTAAATTCACAGTGACGACTAATGAACTATGTGGAAAAGGGGCTAGTATTGCCTCTGTAAACTCTTGGATACGTAGAGTGGCCATGACTAGACCATGTTTGTCCCCGATTGTAGTCAATGCCACCGTCCACAGTGTTGTTGAACCGATCCATAAAGAATGACTAGAGACTGCTACACACTTTTTGCACCTCCCACATTCATTCAGACCAAGGTGGTTAGAAACCTCGAATTTGATACAAATAACACGCGTTCAATACAAGTACAAAAAGTACTGATTAGATCAGGCATATTAAGTACACAAGTCTTCTTCTAGTTTAAATAGTATTAAATAAAAAATATGGTTTACTAAAAGCAATTGTGTACACATAATGTGTGCACGCAATATGGTTTATTGAAAGCAATTGTGTACACATAATGTGTGCACCCAATATGAGGATGCATGGATAAGGAATAGGAGCCACCTAATAAGATTTGGAACAAACAAGAACTTCAAAATTTATGTAGAAGCTTGGCAATTTGTATGGCATACCAAACATCTGTACGATACACAAAGTATTGTGCAAATCACAAGATTGAGGACAAGTACAAAATGAAACTATGATCTGGGCTAGGCCCGCAAACTTTGGACAAGATGCCTAAGAGTAAAGCCCAAGGTGGTTCCAAACGTAGTGAACGATACGTTTAGTACGTTTGGAAAACGTGCTGAAAAGATTCCAAACATAGTGAACGCTGCCCCGATATATATATATACAAGATTTATAGTTTACTTATGAAATTTTGAAATATGAAGTTTGAAGATTCATCAATGAACATTAAAGCACTTACTTATACTATACAACCTTTAGTTTCAATTTTGCAGGAGGGAGAGAGAGAGAGAGAGAGAGAGAGACTTGAGCACCACACAGAGACGCCCGCAAGAGAAGACTTGAGTGCCGCACAGAGACTGCCACACGCACGTAAGGAAAAGCATTAAAAAAACGACGTTGACTTGCGTCCATTTTTTTAACCTATAAAATCAAAAGTGCAAGTTCACTACGTTTCCAAACGTAGTTTGGATGCAACTATGGTAAAGCCTACCTACCCCATCTATGGAACATTATGGGATATCAGTCCAATCTGGCATGTAGTCTATTTAGCAATATGCCAAATCTTATCTTAGTCGTTCAACACCATCTATCCCCCTAGGCCACCATCCTATGTGAATACGAGGATGCCAAAGCACTCAAACCGCTCAACCATGGCTACTACTTATAATGGGAGCCATACAAAAAAACATGAGCTAGCCGGTGTCTAGACATTACAACAAAAGGGTGGAGCATTGATATCCAACAGTATGTTCACGATCACTAGACCCCAAAACAGCCCCCAAAACCCACATTACATATGTTTTCAATAACTATGGCTCCTCCTTTTTGGCTTCTCAAATCATGCACTTCTTGGGTCAAACCAAGTGTTTAAATTATTGACGTGTACATGGATGTCCTTGGCAGACTTGCTCATTGTGACACCTATGCATTGTCTTGCACTCTCATCATCATACCACGTATTTTGTGGAGTTCAGCCTACAAGAGGTTTCTTGGTGGATTTGATAGTATAAGAAGAAAAACATGGTTGGGCAGCCTTGTGAAGAGATTGATGAGGTGATTTTGGCTTATGGTAGTAAGCCAATGGAGGCAATACAGAATGCTATGAGGTGACTACATGGAAGGGTAAGTAGGAAAGATTGGCCCCTCCCATGAGTGTTGGAATCTGAAAATTATATGGACATGTGCGACAAAGCAAGAGACCCAATCAGATACTCAACTACACTTTGTCCACCTCGATGAGGTTGGCAAGTAGGGGCCCCTGACTACGGTCATCTACGCATTTCAATAAATACCAACAAGCCTTGAGCAGCTCCAAGTAAGTCCCATATATGATTTGCTGATGTGTGACTGATACCCGATCACATGGCATCATCATCTCTAGACTATCAATGCATCCTCCTGCATTCCAAAATCTTGGCTTATTTCTTGGCTGTACTAGGATTAAATTCTCCCAACAGCCAAAACTTCCCCCTGCAAGAGAATTATGTCTTTGTAAAGTGCAGAGTAAGGTGATCCAAGTTGTTGCCGTGATATCTCTTTGGAGAGTAAAAATACAAGGGTAGAAGCACAATCTCACTTAGCACAGAGCCACATAAACCTGGCATATTCATCTCAATTGCTAACACTAATCGTGATTCAAAGGTGTGAGCGCAAAAGAAGTCCACAAACTCCTGAGCATACTCAAGTCTCATCCATGTACTCACTGATTATCAAGTGTAACCGCAATCGCATACTATTAGCAAACCTTTCTTCAGAAATTGGTATGTCTCTGTATAAAAAATGACATCTCTAGCAGTGTATGTCCCACTGAAGTTACCCAGGCCTCACCAAAGTGTGCCATTAATATTCCATACCCATGCATACTTTGTCTTTGGTTGTCCCATATGCCATGCATCTCACATTCAAACAAATAAACAGGTAGATAGGTCACATTATCATCTTCTCAGGCCGCATACCACCAACAAGACCCACTCACTCATGTAGAATATGTGTATACAAAGAGTAAATCAAATGTCTAGTTATGTGTGGTCCGTGGATATGTATGTGTCCATTGAGAGAGAGAGAGAGAGAGAGAGAGAGAGAGAGATCCTAGAATGAGCTGTAAGATCAAGTGGAATCAAAGCACAAGTTGTTTAGCACTGCATGATATAGTGATCCTTGAATAAAATTTCAAGTGCATAGAGCGGAGAAAGCCACATGGGATACATTGTTGGGTCTAAGGTGAGAGGTCAAGAAAACAATATAAGCAAACGCATGTAGTAGCAGGAGAAACAGTTTTTGTTTTAAAAGAAACATCATTAGATCTACTCTAAAATTGGATTACCCAGTTTTGAAGCTCCTTGCACTCTCTAGAAAACCTTTACAGCTTTTGATTTGAAGATTAACCGTGTTTGACGGTGTATTGTGAAAGCAGCCTCTGCAAATAAACACGTTAATCACCACAGCCATGTCATTGTATATTCACATTTATGAAAGTGATCAAGATACTGGAATGTCCAAAGATAGAGTAGAATTTGAACATTGACACCACTTAATGTTTGTCAAAGTTGTAAAGCTAAATGTTCACTTTAGGTGAATGCATCATCATACATATAGCATTGACAAATCTCCATGTCTTCCAGAAAAGCGTGCGTGCGTGTGTGTACCCTCATATGAACAAACACAGACAAATTGGAAGGAAAACGAAACTCTTTTATTACCAATGTTGACCTGGATTAGTATGTGTATACGAACACTCAACCAGTACTCAAATATGTAGGCCTTCGCCAAACTGTGACTATGATTCTGCCCTTTGAGATCAATGTAGTAGAACCTGAAGCAGCCATTTTGGCTGTCAGGAGGAAAAACAAGGCCGCTTTTCAGAAGTAGTTCTTGTTAGTGAAGAACAAACATGAAAAGGGACATGTAAAAGCTTTTAAGATGGAATAATTATGCAAAGGGGTTCCTTTGGGTAGTTGCCGTACTAGCATACACATGACGCGTGAGAGTAAAGCCATGCGCAACACCTTACATCATCAATTAACAGTATCCCCATAAAGCATGTTCAGATTTATGCAGACTAAGAAGTGCCTCATCATTGTTGCTATGGCCATTAACATGCCATGTCGGTATGACACGAAAAAGCACCTGGATGTAACATCCATAATAATTATCCTCAACAGTCCTGCAACAATTTTTGCAAGAAAGCTCTTGTATTAAGTATGATCAAATTACAAAGAAGCCCTATAAATGCCTCATACAAGTGAGGCTGTTGTAGCCAATCCGGAGAGTGGAAATGCCATTTTTTGCACCTTCAGTGTAGCATGACTCCAAATCAATACGCATACATTCAGGCCGCATCATCCACAATTCTAGTGATGGTCAAGTCAATGTCACATGTACATGCCCATGTCCACATGTGCCAAGATCAGCATGAACTTTCACAGCACAGCAGCATCACAGAGACCAGACAAGCTCACAACTGCACATGCAAATGCAAATGCAGATAGACTTTTGCACAGTAAAAGTGTACTTAATTCCTTTTTTATGGATTGTATTATTATCAATCTAATCAAGAAAAAAAAAGGTATTAATCTCACACAAATGACAAGAAATTTCTGTATGGTTACTGAAAATCTTGATTAGCAAACTAACAGCAGGAATTGCTGAGAGACACCTACTGTGTAGGAGGATGAAGACAGGCGTTGTAGGTTGGGACTGTCTCCATTTTTACGTTTGGACGAAAAGGAGAATGAATTGTCTGGAATTTCAAAAACACGTGCAATATCTAAAGCAGCCACGTTAAATGATGTGGTTTCACACGAGCTGCATCGTGGGCGCCAGACAGACCTAAGGTTGGGGGGCACACACACTCGTTGGTGAGATGGAGTCGTCCATTCCCCACACTTCATCATTGTCCGGCGAAGTTTTGCTTTGAAGAGTGCCACATGACGTGAGTAGTGACGCCCCAAATTAATGGGGGTGCTTACACATTGGAATCGACGGAGATTGGACGAGCAAACGCAACGTACGATTGGGATGGGCCCCCACCCACAAGGGTAGATTCGTGTGAAAGCCTTCAGCGCCCAAGATTGGTTATACACCTTGGTAAGGGCACCAATAATCGAGCAAATCATTCATTACCAACACCACCACCATGCCCCTTTAATCTTTTAAGAAGGCCACGATGAACGTGTGTCAATGCACAAAGGCAAAGAACTGATAGATTGTGTTTACTGGGTTCTTGCATGCACATTTATGCATCCATAAATTGGCTCCTTAATTGGCCCTCTTTTGCTACTAGACACTGGAAAGGATCACAATTTATAAGAGAAATTTTCCACTCATAGGACAAGGATAACATGTGCATTATAGGTTTGTTTTAGTTGTAAATAAGTGTCCTTCTACCCTACTTATTTTTCAAGCGAGAAAACTTGGTTATGCCTAATGGGGGTAAGAACCAAGACCGTCTCTCAATTTGATTTTATAGATAAAGGTGATGGTTTCCTTGCCAGTTCTAACCATATTCATGACACTAATACCAAGTGAAGTGTGCTCATTATAGATAAAGGTGATGGTTTTCATTGCATATGTTAGATTTAGTGTGCTCAAATGTGTGATGAACATCTCGATGTCATGAGCTCCTTCAAGAGATGGTCTAGAGATAGTCCCAGGTCTTGCATGTTTGCTTGACTAGGGGTTGTGGTCAGCATTGTCAATGTGTGAAGTTGTTTAAGTTTTGGACATGTGGTCATAAGCTTGTAGTTGTGTATGGAAGTAGTTTTAAGGGACTTGGGTAAGTTGGTGGAGTAGTGTATAGTCTTGATTTGATCCAGTTGACCCCAGTTTGATACGATTAAATAGGATCCCTAGGTTTAGTATTCATAGTTCACTCATAAGAGTCATCTAAGGCATCTAAGCTCATGAGATTTGATCTACGGCACACTATATAGTATTCATAGTTCACTCATGAAAGTCATTTAAGGCACATTATAGAAGATCATCCAACTTCAAGGCTTGAGCACAATGTGGAGAGAGAGAGAGAGAGAGAGAGAGAGAGAGAGAGAGATCCCTCCTATTGTTCATGTAAAAGATAAAGGATTTTTTGCTTAAAAATGACAAATTTGTGTATTGTTGAAGTGAGATAAAATGTGAAATAGATTTAGTAGTCACATTGGAAAATTATCTGAGCTAAGTAAAAACCTTGGAAAAATTAGCATTTAGATAACAGCATTAATTTTGGCCCTAAATGCTAAGGTTCTCATGCCCTGAGAAATTATAAATGGAATATGGGAGTACTTGTGCATATGTTGCACATGTGTGTGTGTGTGTGTGTGTGCGCGCGCGCGCGCGCGCCCATGTGTGAAAGCACCTAGACCCAAGGGAATTTGAGAAATCTAAGATCATATTTAAATTCAGAGTATGAGGTTTACCCTTAGGTTATAAGAATGATAAAAAATTACAAGGCTAGCACTATAGAAAATTAATTGGTTAGAAGGATTTAATGTGTATGAACCATAAATCTTATCAGTACCTCTCTTAGGTAGAATATAGGTAGAAGCTAGCCTAGTTCTTTTGGAGCATTTACTTCACATTTGGGAGCTAATCCTCGTTAGGAATCTAGAGAGAGATAATATGAACCTAGAGAGAGAAAGTCAAGTGATAATAATTGATGATCCCATAGAATTAAGTTTAAGGAATTTTAAGCTTAAATGGAAACTGTATGAATCAAGACCTTTATGAAAAGGATAGAAGTCTAACCCAATGTCCAATAAAGGCCTAGAGAGAATGTGTTAAAATACTCTATAAATTTCGAATAGAAATTGACACAAACATTAAGGTTAGACAGACTTTTCTAAGGATAAGAATAACCTTATGTAAGGGAAAGACCATTAGGAGATAGAAAAAGGACTTGAGAAGTTTGAGACTACCTCGTTGAATCTCATGAATCCAAACTTTACCTAGAAAGTTAGAAGCTTTATCATTAAGAATATAGTTATGACCTTGGATTAAGAGCTTCAAATAAGGACTAGAATATGATCTTTTAAATAGGACTTAGGGCCTAGCTATAATCTCGAGAAATAGAGAAATTGAAAATATATCAAAGACATATGGCTTCAAAGGAAATTGAAAATAGAGAAATGGAGAAATTGAAAATACATCTAGAAGACCTATGGCTTCAAAGGAAATGCATTAGGATTTATTAAGGCCTACAATTGGAAATGACTCTTAGACCCCTCTCAGAGACCTATTGCCTACATCTTAAGGGAAGAACGAATTCAGGATTTTGAATGTTTATTTAAAGGACCAAGAAGGCTTGAACAAGGACATGTCAGCTCAAGAAATGCGTTCGAAGATTTAATGGAGGATTGAGATCATCTCATCGGAGCTAGAGAGATGATGATTTACCCCGTTTCATGATGCATGCGTAATGCATGGTCGCTTGATTATGTTTAATACTTGTTTGGATATTGTTTATTAAAATATTTGTTATCGAGCTTGTGAATGTACAACACAACATAATGTGATGCCGAGTGGATGTCATCCAAGTGGTGATTCTTATCATGAAGATAGTCACCCAAGACCTTGACCCATCTTAACAGACGTGGGTGTGCTCTTAACATGCCTGGCAAGGATAGAGGAAACTCTTGAGTGTTATTGGGTCAGGCATGGTCTGGACTAGGCATATGCATCGATCTCCAGACTCTAGTGCAATCATGACCTAGAGCGTTTGTGCCTTAGGAATGGTATGGCTATCAAGAGTGGCTCTTACCGATTTGGGATGCGAGACATAAAGCTCCTCTTCGGATGGTAACACAAGTTGGAGTGCTCGGTCTTAGTGGTGTACATCTTCCTAGTCCAAGGAGCGGAGGTGTGGCGGGAGGAGATATTTTTAGATATATGCGACATTGTTTTATTTGTTAGGATGATAATCTAGAGTTTTAGTATGATTTTTAGTGTGTGTTTTTCAGTAGATTTTGACATATAAAAGCTTTAAGTTTAAATGTCAATTTTTAAAAGACTTGTATGTTGTGGAGTACATGCGTGAACTATTTTTCATTGCTTTAGTTAAATGTGTGAGTAATGAAGTAGGAATATCAATTATGGGTGTGTGAGTTCATGCTAGCTCCATAGGCCTAGTGGTAGGGCAGTAGGCTAGATCCAAGGGACAAGATGGGGTCTAGGTTGTGCCTATGGATCCGGTCAAAGTAAAAAATAGATACACCATTGGAAATCAGGTGGTAAGGCGGACCCAAATAAGCAGGTGCTTTGCAAACAAAACTAAAATTTGTTTGAAAAACTTAGAAAAATAGCTAAACTGAGAAATTGGATTATAGGAAACAATGGAGTTAGTCTAAAGGTGTAGAGGTTGTTTGCTTCATGATCAAGGAGTAAGACATTGGTGTGTGTTGTACATGCTGTATATGTAGCCACCAATGTCACGGGATCTAAATTTCTAGGGAGATAGAAATCAAATAAATTGTAAGAAATTGATTTAAATTTAAATTCAATAATTCATCAAACATCACATGACCATGATTAAAATATTAAAAAACAAATGAAAATACTTAGCTCACAAAGATTCAGCTCCAATAATGGGTGCAATCATCTCCCTCATGTGTGTATGGCCTATTTTCCCTCCCCACACATGAGTATTTTTTACGAGATACTTTATTCCAATTTAGGCCATAGCCTCCAAAAATACAAAAGGGTGCTTTTTCTTGTACGACACTCTCTTATCTTCAAAAATAGAGTGCCTATAAATTGAGGCTTGGGTTTAAAGCATATCACACTTTACCAAAAATTAAAGATCAATTCTATGCTTGATAAACTATGGCTTTTACAAAATAAATCAAAATGTGCACAAGCTAGCACATATATATACAAAGCTTGTTTACAAAAATGGTATGCCAAGTAATAAATTGGTGCGACTTCTCCTCGATCCTCGAAATCCTCTTCACCTATAAAATAACCAATAATAAATTGGTGAAATAAATATTCCATAAGCATACAAACCATCATCACACACATGCTTGCCAGGCGTAAGTAACCCAGGAATCAACCCTACATACGAACCAATTGAAACAAACATTGGAGACCCCAAGCATACGTCAATATCCACCAAACGTATTAATTTTATAATGGTATCACCCATGATATTAACATAATTTGGCATGACGCAAAGATAATCCAAGCGTCCCCGAATTATCTAAGAGGATAGAATATTATTTTTAAGAGGGCTTAAAATATATTCCCACAACATCCCCTCTTGCTTGAGTTTGCAATTGCTCTCAATTGCCGGTTTGTTGAAAAGAATGATCTCACGGAAAGCACGAAAATATTTCTCAAGCACCCATCTTGCATCTTCACGAGGATGATTTTTGAAAGTTATTAACTATTTGCTATATTGGTTTCCAGTACGAGTTGGTGTAATTTGATGGTCAATGATAGTATCTGGGAGTAAGATTTCTTGGTCTCCTTCAATAAGAGGTGGTTCTTCATATACTCGATGAGTGGGAAGTTGTCCTTTGAAAGGTTTTAATAAACTAACATGAAATGAATTGTGAATGTTCCAATGAGAAGGTAATTTAAGTTTATATGCAACATCATTTATTTTGTGGATCACTTAAAAAGGTCCATAAAGTCTTTGTGCAAGCTTAACAGCAGCTGAGAATTTTTCAACACTTTTAAGTTGGCGTTTTTCAATTTTCAAAAGTACATAGTCTCCAAGTTCAAAGGATATAGATTTCCATTTATGATTTGCTTGCTTAACATACTTTTCTTGAGCATGAGCAATGGAATGTTTTACGTCATTCAGAATGGTCCTAAAATCAATAGTGAATTGATCAGCAGCTTCGATTTTGTGAGAAATTCGGAATAGGCAAAGGTTTTCCATATACTGTTTTGAAAGGAGCTCGTGTTAAAATGCAAGCAAAGTGATGAGCTATGGTGGATCAAATGCAAGAATCAACATCATTAGCAAAGTGATTAGATGATGATTAAGATAGGATTAGTGAGCAATTAAACTGATAGCTTAATGTAGGCATAGATCCTCAAAAACCAGCAAATTCTCATTAGGCCAATGCCTCAATTTAGAGATTTTACATCCACAAGATGCCAAGCATCTAATCCGCTGATCTCTCCTTGATTCACTCCACCTCTTTTGCTTGATTCTCTCCACCTCTTCACTTTTCCTAGAATATCTCCACACATTTTAGAACTTCTCATTCTACCCTTTATTCTCTCCCAGTAGATTCTACTCACCTTTTCACTGCTACTCACTCATTTACAGACTTTCTTTTATAGCCTCTTGCTAAGGGCTTGTTCCCACACACACACATTCACTTGTATATTTCAACACCTCCCCCCTCAAGTGAATAATCCTAGCACACCTGGACCCTATATGTGTCCAAGGCTACTAGGAGTGCCTGTGACCTTGACTAAAGTGCTCACACATACATCTGCCACATGGCCTACATCATTGGTGGTTTTACTCTGTTGGGGCAAGTTACCTTGGGTTGTTGGGTTTCTCTCTCTCTCTCTCTCTCTCTCTCTCTCTCTCTCTCTCTCTCTGAAAAGATGATCTGACTCCACTTCCTTAGGAGTCTCCACCATGAAGTTTGCCGATGTCGTTCCTTCTTCTCTGGTTTGCTGTAGCAGTCTCTTGCCATGTGTCCTGGCTTCCCACAGTTGTGGCAAGTGAAGGTCCTTCCTCCTCCCCTGCCTCTTCCTCGTCCTCATCCTCGTGAGAATCCTCGTCCTCATCCTCGTGAGAATCCTCCTCGAGTGAAGAATGCTTTTTCCTCTTCAGCTGTTGAGTCCACCTATTTCTTCTCTTTGACCTTAGTCTCTTGCTCTAGTAGAGCTCCTTCTATCTCATGCAACTTCAATTCAGGTACATTCTTTAAGGTTGCCACAATGTTTTCATATTCACCTTTGTCCCCACTCTTCAGAAGCACTGCTAGTGCCTCATCATCCTCTACCTTCTTACAAATGGCTGCCAATTGTTGCTTAATGCTTTTGTATTTGTTCAAGTGTGTGATTAAAGGTTCACTTTCCTTCATATCAAGTTTGTAGAATTGCATTAGCATATTTATCTTTGAATTTTTTGCTTCAGTGCCAAATAATTTATTGAGTTCATCCCATGCATCTTTTGCCCATTGTATCCTTGTGATGTGATGAATGATTTCATCATTTAAACTGAGTGCAATGAGTCCTAATACTTTCTCATTCCTTCTCTTCCACTCATTTTCCCCAATTACCTCTGGGCATTCATCTCTTCCCTCAACTAGCCCCCACAGATTTTTCCTCATGACCAAATACATAGTTTTTGTTTGCCATGTATAAAAATGCTCCCCATTGAATTTAGCTATTTCTTATGCCGTGCTCATGTGATGATGTGAAGGGGGTCTTACCTCGATCTAATTCAAGATTCAAGGGCAGTGTCTACCCTTTTACAACTCAAATCTGGTGTTTAAGTGATGATTACAACAGATTTATCAGCATAAATTCACCAAAAATTACATAAAGCCAAGGGTATATAAATCTGTACTGAATGGTTGGAGTATCAAACAATCTCTGAATTACAATATGAAGTGATAGGGATCTGTATCAAATACCCAATGGTAAATTTGAACCCTCAATTGTACCAAAATACAATGATTAGTGCTGATTAATCATTGATTAGCAAAATAATCCCCTGTTTTGTGTACAGAAAACAGAGTGTGCGGGAAGGCCAGATCTGGGGTCTTAGAGTTCAAATGAGCTCAACTCCTTTCAAAGGCATCAATAGCAGTTAGTCTAGAGAGGATCAAGCCGTCACTTGTAGATTTGATGCAAAGCTTGATGCCACTTCTCCTTGAGGAATTTCACAAATCTAACATCACAAGCATGTAGAGCAGGGCCAAGAGGAATTAGACCAATTGCTTTTGTGTAAGTGTAGATATGAGGTTTTCTCTAGAATTAAAGCGCCGACGAATTCGCGATTTTCTACAGCTCCCGTTGGCGGTTTGGCGATTTGTCTTGATGAGCTGGTGCATGGGCAGCTTGGCTAGGTGGGGCTAAGAGGCTATTGCCTAATGCTAAGCTTGGAGGGAGATCAAGCCCCTCCACCAGCTGGGGATACAGAAGCTAGTTGAAAATTGACTAAAAATTTGATTATCTCCTAATTATGTGTAATAGACTAATTAACAAGATAATTAGGCTCAAAAATTAGATTAATCCTAAGCTTGGCTTTGATACCATGTTAAAATGCAAGCAAAGTGATGAGCTATGGTGGATCAAATGCAAGAATCAACGTCATTAGCAAAGTGATTAAGATAAGATTAGTGAGTAATTAACTGATAGCTTAATGTAGGCATGGATACTCAAAAACCAGCAAATTCTCATTAGGCCAATGCCTCAATTTATAGAGTTTACATCCACAAGATGCCAAGCATCTAATCCCACTGATCTCTCCTTGATTCATTCCGCCTATTTTGCTTGATTCTCTCCACCTCTTCACTTTTCCCATAATATCTCCACACATCCTAGAACTTCTCATGCTACCCTTTATTCTCTCCCAGTAGAGTCCACTCACCTTTTCACTGCTACTCACTCATTTACAGACTCGCTTTTATAGACTCACCTTTTATAGACTCACCTTTTCACTGCTACTCGCTTTTATAGACTCACCTTTTCACTGCTACTCACTCATTTACAGACTCTCTTTTACAGCCTCTTGTTAAGGGCTTGTTCCCGCACACACCCATTCACTCGTATATTTCAACAACTTGACTAGTAGCTGAATGAGGAGTATTATTGTAAGCAAATTAGAGAAGATGAATTTACTTATCCCAGGAGTTAGGTTGTTGGGCAACATAGACTTTGAGTAGATTTAAGATAGTGTTGTTAGTAACCTCAGTTTGTCCATTTGTTTCCAAATGGAAAGCTGTTGAGAAATCTACTTTAGAATAATGTGATCCAAAAATTACTACAAAATCTTGAATCTTTGTTAGAAACAATGACTTTGGGTAAGCCGTGAGATGTACAAAGATTTGTTTGATAAACATATTTGCGAGTTGTTGAGAAGTCAAAGTTTTCTTACAAGATAAGAAGTATGCTTGCTTACTCAAACGATCAATTATTGTCCAAATCATATCGTTATGACTCGATTTAGTAGGCAAACCTGTGATGAAGTCCATGGATAAGTATCATTAGGAATTGGTAGGGGGGTAAGGAGTCCTTGGGTTTTGCCTTTGTAGCTTTTAATCTTCTGACAAAAGGAACATTCAGCCACAAATTTTGATATATCATTAGGAATTGGTATCATTAGGAATTGGTAGGGGGGTAAGGAGTCCTTGGGTTTTGCCTTTGTAGCTTTTAATCTTCTGACAAAAGGAACATTCAGCCACAAATTTTGATATATCTTGTTTGAGATGAGGCCAAAATAATTCCCTAGATACTAGTTAGAAGGTAGCTGAAACACCTCGATGACCCATGTATGGTGGTTGATGCATTTCCTCTAGTATGAATTATCTAAAAGGTTGTGTAATACACAATCTTTTTTGGAAGAAAAGATAACCATCATGGCATGAGTAATCACTAATAGGGTTCCAATTATTGTCTCTAGCTTTAGTCCAAATTTCAAAGAAAATTGGGTCTGTATCATAGGATTCTCTCATAGGACTAAATGGTTGACTTTGAATAATAGAAATGTTGTGAATAGTGAGACGTCTACTTAAAGCATCGGCCACAACATTTTCTTTACCTGGTTGATGGGTTGGAAACTTTGGATAAATGAAGCCCATTTGATATGTCGATCATAGATCAATGGTTGAGTTAATAAATGACGAATGCTTTGTTGGTCTGTCTTAATTGAGAATTCAGATCCCATTAAATAATGTTTCCAAAGTCTTAAAGCATGGACAACTACAGCTAATTCTTTGTCATATGTACTATAATTTCTTTCTGCTAGTTTTAGCTTATGACTTTCATAAGCAATTGAATGTTCATCTTGCATAAGAACAGCACCAAAGCGTTGTCTACTTACATCAGTAACTACAATGAAGAACGATCGTTGAAAATCTGGTAATGTAAGAACTGGTGCATGGGTTAATGCTTTCTTAAGCTCAGCGAAAGAATGATCCTATCGAGACTAGTCCAATCAAAATGTCTAGCTTTCTTGAGAAGTTCAGTCAAAGGATGTGCAATATATGCAAAATTTCTAACAAACTTCCTATAGTAGCTACATGATCCAAGAAAAGATTGGAGTTCGTTAATATCACGTGGTCTAGGCCAATTAGTAATGCTTTCGATCTTTTTGGGATCTACTCAAATACCATCAGCAAAGACAATGTGTCCTAGATATTCAATTTCTTCTTGGAAGAATTTGCTCTTTTCAGGATTGACTCTTGTAGATTCTCGTGAAGAAGTGAGAATACTTTTTCTAAATGTTGTTCATGTTCTTGATGATTCTTACTAAAAACTACGATATCATCAAAAAACACTACAACAAAGTTTTGATATTTCAAGAATATCCTATTCATCATTCTGTTGAAAGTAGGTGGAGCATTAGTCAAACCGAATGGCATAACTAAAAACTCATAATGGCCAATTTGGGTCTTGAAGGCAGTTTTATAGATATCTCCTTCGTCCGTTCGAATTTGATGATAGCCAGACTTTAGGTCGATCTTGCTAAAGACTCGGACTCCTTTAAGTTTGTCTAGCAAGTCATCTACTCGAGGTATTGGATACCGATTCTTAACAGTAATTTTGTTTAGTGCACGATAATCTATACACAATCGATATGTACGATTCTTCTTACGAGAAGAACTGGAGTACCAAATGGAGAACTACTGGGTTGAATCAATTTCTTATCTAATAGTTCTTCGACTTGTCTTTGAATTTCCTTTTGTTTAAGGATGTTAACTCTATAAGGAGCTTTACATGGCGGTGAGCTACTAGGAATTATTTGAATTTTACGGTCTTCTAGACGAGGTCTGGGTAAGCTAGGTGGTAAGTCATCTATGAAGCAATTAGAGAATTTAGAGATGAAAGGGTCATGAGACATATTTGATTTGGAGTCATCCTCGGCAGTAAGCTGGTTGACAAAAATAAAAAATGTCTTCTCTTTTTTTCATATAGCTCTTTTTGCTTGCGTATGAGTAAAAAATGGGCCTAACTCACCTTCGTTTTGGCATTGAAGACAAATTTCTTGGTCTTCTTTTATTAACTACATGGTATGGGTGTCATAGTCAATGTGGGGGTTATGCTCATGTCTCCATGGCACCCCTAAGATGACATCCACACCTTGTAAAGGTGCCACTAGGAATGTTCTCTTTTCTTTTAGCGAACCCATTTATAATTCTAAATCTCTAACCTCCTTGGTGTAGTTGTACTCAGTACCTTGAAATGCAGCTTTTACTTTTTAACTAGAGTATGATGGATCTAGGTTAAGTGCTTTCAATGCTTTCTTAGAAATAAAATCATGCGAACTACCATCATCACGTAATATAGAAATTGAGTTTCCTTTTATTTTCCCTTGATTTTTCAATAAAGCATGAATTAAAATCTTACCTTGATCTGAATAGTCGGGATCATAGTTTCCCTCTTGCTTGAAAGAATCTTTGTCATCTTCTTCAATAACGTAGAGTCAAGCCGTCGATGTGGAATTCTCAGGGCAATCTTGCACGAGGTGTCCTTCATTAGGACAATTGTAGCATCTGAAGATTTGATTCTTTGGTTGTCCATTTGAAGGTTTGTTGTTGTTGTTGTCTTTCCGAATACCTCCTTTAGCCACATCTTTACCCTTTTGCATCCTGGATTTGTCAAAAGTACTAGCAGGGAAAGAAGATTTTATAAAAGATTTATCCTTAATCTTGAAATCTCTAGATGTAGCTGTTTTATGTTTTGAATTTAGGGCAAGGTCCAGAGCAGTGCTAAGGTCATGTGGACGAATCATAATAACATCAGCCCTAATAGTAGACTTAAGTCCTCCAATGAATTTTCTACATTGCTCTTTTTCCTTGACTTTTTCAATGACTTGAACCTATAAAAGAATATCCCAAAACTTGTCGATATAAGCTTGGACATTCTCTTTATCAATTTGGTGCAGAGTGTCCCATCGTTGACGTGCTTTAGCTTTGTACTACGATGGTAGAAAATGTTTCTTTAAGAGTTTATGAAACTCTTTCCATGTTGAAGGTCAATGTTTACCTTGCTTAATCACGTTCCATCATAAAGCCGCACTTTCAATTAAATGATTACAAGCACATTTAATTTTATCTTTTTTTGAGAACTTCTTGCCAAAGAAATAGTCATCTAGTTGGCTAATGCAAGCAATGAGAACTTGTGCATCCTTCTTGCCATCATAATTCTGCCTTTCAACTTATTTGTGAGTCTTTCTTATAATATTGAGCATGAAATGTAGCTTTAATAGTGCGTCTAACTTGATCACTTTCCTCGTCATCTGAGTTGGAAGAATCAAAAGCATCGTGTTTGCGTTTGGTACGCTTGACTTGACGCCCTAATTTGCGTCAGAGTTCTCGTTCATTAGCAAAATTTGTTCTTGAAGTGCTAAGATTTGTTATTGAACCATGGGCAGAATGGGTAAAGCAGCCATTGCAACCTTTCTTTCTGAATTGTTGCCTTTTGTGGGGAGTGTGAATTTTCTCCGAAACGTTTTTCTTTTGAAGGGATGTTGATAGGCTTTATAAAAATTTTAAGGCCTTTTAGCAAAAATTTGCTTTAAAGAAGCTATGGGTTTTCTCTCTTTGAATTTTTAGTCACAAAAATACACCCAAAAAAAAGAGAGAGAGAGAGAGAGGTAGATGGTTATAGGATAAGGTATATATATATAAAGCTTGTTGTATAAAGCTTATCAAAGCTTTAGTGTTAAAGCTTAACAAAGCTTTTAATCAAAATGATTAGCGTAGCTTTATTACACTAAGCTTAACAAAGCTTTTATCCAATGTAAGCTTTATTAATTAAAGCCTTCAAAGCTTTTATGGAAATAATCAGCGCAACTTTAATAAAACCTTACAAAACTTTTAATTAATGTAAGCTTTAGTAGTAAAAGATTACAAAGCTTTTGAGGCAAATCAACCCAAATCTGTGCAATATAGCTGCTTCTTCCCTGAAAGCGCAGCGCCGATCGGGTTGTCGTGGTGTTGAGAGAGAGAGAGAGAAATAATTTCCCCTTAAATTTAATATTCAAGCCATATAGGGCTTTGCATAACCTGCATACAAAATTCAAGTGTGCATAACTCTCATAACCTGGCGGCTACATTGAGTATGAGATTTAGACGTCACAGAGGGATAATCATGTCGAACAAAAATTCTCAGCACCATCTGCGCGCTTGGTAGGAAAGGATGGAAGGATGAGCCATGCAATTGTAAGGAATTTTTTTTAATTAACAATCCTATTTTCTAAAATTTTTCCAAAGTGTATATACTCCCATAATTTGACTCTTGGAGATTCACACATCATCCATTATAGGTTTCTTCCTCCCTCAGTGCTTTAGTAACCTAAAAGCTAAGCCGGATTTGCTCTCAATTTTAGAATTCGTTCATACAGATGGATCAAAAAGAGGTCAATAATCTAGCAAAACCGCTTTTCAAATTTAGAGTGGTTTCATGGTTTTCTGAAAATGATTTACCACCCTCCTCTTAACCTTTGGTTTTTACCCTTTGGTTAATATAGGCAATCCTTCTAAGACCTTTGAACTTAGCTTTCTACCACTCAATTTTATCCCCTTCTCCCTAGGTGTCTAGCTCTGATACCACTGTTATACGGGATCTAAATTTCAAGGGAAATAGAAATTAAATAAATTGCAAGCAATTGTTTTAAATACAACAATTCATCAAACATCACATGAACATGATTAAAATATTCAAAAACAAATGAAAATACTTAGCGCACAGAGATGTGGCTCCAATAATGGGTGCAATCATCCCCCCTCATGTTTGTATGGTCTATTTTCTCCCCTCATGTTTGTATGGTCTATTTTCTCCCCACACATGAGTATTTACGAGATACTTTATTCCAATTTAGGCCATAGCCTCCAAAAATACAAAAAGGGTGCTTTTTCTTGCACGACACTCTCTTATCTTAAAAAATAGAGTGCCCATAAATTGAGGCTTGGGTTTAAAGCATATCAAGCTTTACCAAATATTAAAGATCAAGTCTATGGTTGATAAACTATGGCTTTTACAAAATAAATTAAAATGTGCATAAGCTAGCACATATATATACAAAGCTTGTTTACAAAAATGGTGTGCCAAGTAATAATTTCGTGCGACTTCTCCTCAATCCTCGAAATCCTCTTCACCTATAAAATAACCAACAATAAATTGGTGAAATAAATATTCCATAAGCATATATACCATCATCACACACATGTTTGCCAAGCGTAAGTAACCCGGGAATCACCCCTACATACGAACCAACTGAAACAAACATTGGAGACCCCAAGCATACGTTGATATCCACCAAACATATTAATATTTATAATGGTATCACCCATGATATTAACATAATTTAGCATGACACAAAGATAATCCAAGCGTCCCCGAATTATCTAAGAGGGTAGAATAATATTTTTAAGAGGGCTTAAAATATATTCCCATAAAAACCAATCTCCTCCCATAACAACCAATCTCCTCTTACTTGTGAGAATCATAAAGGGACATGCATAGGGAAAATGCATTTCTTGGTGTAAGGATTTTTTGGTAGATACAAGATGCATACTTTTAGCTATGTCGCCCCCAGGTAGGACTCTCTACTCGATACATGTAGACATTATTACCATACTTTGGGAAGATGTATTTTATTCTATATAGGAATCGGGGGTCCTGAGAGAGAGAGAGAGAGAGAGAGAGAGAGAGAGAGAGAGAGAGAGAGAGAGAGAGAGAGAGAGCATTTCTTGTAAAACGACATTTGTAAAACGACATGAAATATATCCAATGTTGATCTTGACTATTTTTCGATAGCATGCTTAGAAAATCTCAAGGCCAAACTTGTATTTTGGTGGTACTAAACAAGAGTGAAAATAAGGTAGTAAATGGTGGGGAGGGGAAGGTCTAGGTTGTGGGACTAAAAGTGGGATTATTCTGATGCATTGTTTTTAGAGCTATTAGTTTCTTTATCCCTTAACCTAGATCCTTATTTCTCTTTACTTCTTTATCCCTAGAACCCAAATCCTTTCTACTAATATTAATAACCGTAGATGGCATCATAGGACCCAGTATGCGAGAAATGGAGTACTAAACCCAAGATATATTTAAGGAAGCAAAAGACAGTGTTGTACATAAATAAGATTGATATACAAATAAAGTTATTTCTTTTGTTGAGAATTGTCTTTAAATTTAAAATATTAAATGTATAGCTATGTGATGGAGTAATGGCCTAGCATCAATTGACCATTGATAGTGAATATCATGCTACTATTAGCATCGCTTTTGAGTATATGCTAAATGATAAAGTAAGGATGGTTGCGTATTATCTTGAGTTCAGGGATTATTACTTTGGATAACCTTACTCCTTATGTGGCCTCTTCACTGGGTTGATGTAGAAGAAAAGTTCATCATTAAGATTAGCTTAGATTTTCTCCCATTTTATGCTTCCAATATGAGTTTAGCTATGATCACCGAGAAACTCGGTTTAGTTAAAGAATATAGGATTACAGCATGAAATAGTGTAGGAGATTCGATGCTCTAACTCCATGATTGATATCCCTTTTGCTTCCATGTAGGAGATTCAATGTTGTAACTCCATGATTTGGTCACTCTTTACTTGTAATACTTTATTGACTAAATGTCCTTACTTTTATAGGCTATTATATGCTACTATGGTTCTTCTTTAGCGTCTTGTAGCTATTGTGGTTAGTGGCTTCCCATTCATGCCTCATGGTTTCTTCACGTTGGCTTTCCAAGCTTTGATTTTCCATATTTACCTCTTTTGCTAAGCATATAATTAATCCCTCATTTCCTACATGGCATTTTGTAAGTCCTCATTTTGTAAAGGGGTGCACATTCTCAAGTCTTTATATATTACTATAAGGCTAGATTTATGTGCATTGATGGTCCTAATTTTTGCATTTGCTTTTGTGACTTTTTGTTCTTTTAAGAATAAATAAACATTGTTGGCGACCCAAGTATTCTAATACTACAGTGCTAGTATTTGTTACACCTTTTTATCTTTTTATATATTGAAAAACCTTATCAAACATGGTAAACCTACACATAATATCTGGGTATGCATCACTCTCATAACTCGATGGGCCATATCATGTATTCTTCTTCTTGCAAATTACCGTGCAAGAAAGCATTCTTTGCATCCATCTGATGTAAAGATCAAGCCTTCACTCTACAAGACATCTCTTACGATTGCCTTTTCTCATAACCAGGTTGAATGTCTTTTCATAGTCAATGCCATACGTCTACGTATAATCCTTGGAAATAACCAATCTTATCTTATACGTGCTCACTAATCCATCCGAGTTATGCTTAACCTTATATACCCACTTACATCCAATTTCCTTCTTTTTGCTGTATTTTTATCCAATGCTACCATCCCCTCATCCATGGTATCTTGCCGTTTTTCTTTCCTAAGTGTCTACTTAAAATAATGGCTCCAACTCCTATATTTCTTTAACCATATAAGCACAATGATGGGCTCTATATCTATCATACCTTAAACTATCATCAATAGGGTATCTAATCCTCGTAGACTTGTGTACACCTAGATCACGGCTAGGTCCTCAAAATAGCCCTAGTTTAAGTGATGGAAATACCCTTACCCATGTACCACTTCCTTGCTTGCCTTGTTCTTCCTTCTTGCCTTGTTCTTCCTTCTTGCTTGTCTCCTTAGTTCTCACATTAACTAGATCTTTGACACTATAAAGAGAATGGGAGGGAGAGGGAGAGCTTACGTTTCTTATAAGAAACCACAAACACACAAGTTTTCTATAAGCAACCACAAACACACAAGATAGAGCAAGAAACAACATAGACATGAATAATTAAATTTTCTTCTATCTTCTTCTTCTCTCAATCTAGTATATCATAGAGATAAGAGTACATACTATAAGGGAAATTACTCTCCTACTAAAAACATACAAGGTCGATCCATAGTGTGAACCCAACTATATGAGCTGGCATTGTAGCTATGCCATACTCTAGTAATCCAAATATGGCTATCACATATGCCGTTATCTAGTAATCCAAATATGGTTGTCACATAGTCTATCATCCAATTGCGGCATATCAACCATAATCTCACCAACCATGCTAGTGGCATAAGTGCAAAAGCTATCAACTAGGCTCGATGTCTATAATACTAGTTAAGCTCGACATCTCAACATTGTAATCACTACAACCCTTACCCCTAAGAGGTGTGATAGAATCCATACCTGGTTGGTGTAAATTGAATTGATTAAGATTTTTAGCTATATCCTTGGTCTCTGCCCACCTAACATTTTTCTTTCAACCTCGATATCTAAGATGATATCATTTGCTCCTTTTTTAAGCTTTTGTTGCACATTAATTACTTTTGTGTTCATGCTATTAACCTTACATTGGTGGATTGGCACTTCCAAGATTTGGGGCCATGTGGTCTCAGCTTTACCACTTGGACTTGGTTGCTGTTAAAACCCTAAGATCTCTCTAGATAATTGTTATGCATAAACATGCATAAATCAGGCATAAACTCATCCACCCGACCACCCCCGAGCCCAAGGGATGCACACATGAAATATAATGAAATACATCATACCTTTACCTTGATGTCTCATACCATCAAGAGGTATAACTCCAATCCAATAGCATGTAGCTATAGTGTGAAATGGTAGGTGAGTAGATATGATTCTCTACACAAGAGACCATAGCCTAAGCCTCCAAGCCTCCTTTGAGTGTGCCCCATGCCCCTATTATATAGGAGGGTCCTCAAGTGACTCTTGACTCTCCATTTCCCATGTGTGACCCTTGGATGCCTGACCCTAACCTTAACCCTTAAGGTTAGTCCTAACCCATGCTCCACTAGAGCTTGTTCCCATGCTCCCATGCTCACAAGCCTAATGTGGGTTAGCCTCCTAGTATATGCACACATAATGTGCATATAACATACTTCCCCTCTCTCAAAACATTGCACTCTTGCAATGAAAAGAAGGAGAACTGCACTGAACAATATCAACCGACTCCTAAGTCGAATCCTCTATTTCCCTATCTTTTCATCTAATTTTAACCTCAGGGATTAGTCAACTACAAAGTTTCCTTTCCCTCAATTCAAGTACCTTATTAGGTTCATGTGGAACATAGGATAATTCTTCGACTTCAACGAGTTCTTGAGGAGTAACTATGTTATCCTCACCTCCTAGTTTCCCTTTCAATATATTGATATGAAAGACTGGATGAACTCTAACATGTGGAGATAGTTTAAATTCATACGCAACCGTGCGAATCTAATATATAAATCGAAATGGACCACAATATCTAGGAGATAAATTTGAGAATTTTCCTATTGACAAAGTCTGAGAATCTTTAAGAACATTAAAATAAACCTACGCTCCTGGTTCAAAAGACCGAGATGAGCGTCCCCTATAAGCATGAAACCGTGTCCTATCCAGAGCACTCCTGATAGAATCTCGAGCTTCGGTCAACATTTCCTGCATATCACACAAGAAATCCCTCGATGCATCAAGCTCGATGTTCTTAAGACCGACATCAATAGGTGCCCTAGGTTGATACCCATACATAAGCATGAACGGACTAAAACCAATAACCGTATATTTAGAACTGTTAAAGACAAATTCCATCATTGGAAGATATTTTTCTCGATTTGATGCTTTTCCAAAGACATATGCACAAAGCATATTCTCTACAATGTGATTCATACGCTCTGTTTGCCCCCATCAGACTGCGGCGGATAATCAGAGGAATTCATACTCGAAGTAGTTTCCTCATTGTAAACCATTCGGAATAAAGCAGAAAAACATGGCATTATAACAACAGGAACCAAGTATCTATCGGCGGCCTGATGTACCCCACATCTTCTCATGGAATTATCGGCATCTTCAGTTGCCCATATCAACATGGAGAGTCATCAACATCTCGATGAGTCACATATGTCCATTTGTAAACCATTAGGTTGACTGCATAAATCACCTAAAGTACGGCACCAGAGAAAGAAATGCCAACAAAGAAAAAATCCAAATTTCCTTAATCCGAACACAACAAGATAAACACGTTGAAATCTAAAGAAAGAGATTTCAACAAGTGAAAATGCCGATGAGATTACACTCATCAATACATGCAAGCTATAGATAAAAGAAGTTTATCTAGAGAATGCCCACACAACAACTTTAAATGAATTCAGAAAATGAGATTGTCTTTGAATGTTAAGGTCAACATGCTAAGTGATGTAAGTAAAGCAACAATCTTAAGCCCAAATTATCCCATAAGATAATATATGTGAGGGATCGCTAGCATCCCATACCACCCATACATACCTTACCAATTTGAAACTTCCTAGTATGCCATCTAGGAAACATGAATAAAATCCTGTATAAAAAGAATAAGATGGCCTTATCCTAGACTTTCACATACTAAAACCTATCTCTATATTCCTGAGACCACATCAAGGAATAACTCTTTTTGAGTACATCATTAAAAAAGAATTTTTAGTTATTGGCACCTTTCTAATGATAACTACCTAATAAACTCAATAAAGTTAGGGTAAAAAATTATAATTCACCTAGATACATAAGCAACTAGGTATCCGAGTTGGAATATGTACAAGAGTACAAGGAACATAGTCCAAAATTAAGTGCAAAAAACGAAAGCAAATGTTTCCTTCAAAGCACATGATATTATCCAAAAGATCAAAAGATCCTTATAAAACCATGGATAAAAGCATAGAAGCTCCTCAAATCCATAAAAACCATAATTGATCATAAAAATAAATGCATAATGATCATTAATCATGCCAAAAGAAGTATTTAAAATTGGTGGCCAACTCATCAATCCGTAGTATATGAACGTAGTGCCGTTCAAACAAAACTCCAAAGTAAGCAAGTGAAACACGTGTGTAGCACTCAATAAAAAAACCCTAGACATAAGTGATCTAGGCAGAACCTGATGAGTCCAAATAAAACTTGGAAAATATCAAAAAAAATCCACCAAAACAAACCAATCAACTAACCCATGATAGAATTTGTCTTAGGCTTAAGAAACAAACCGATCAACTAACCCATGATAGAATTTGTCTTAAGCTTAAGAAATTAAGCACAGACCACACTTAAACAAGTACAAAATAAATTATCATGGAAAAGTATCAAAGGTGAAACATACTTTGAATGTAAATTATAGCCATCAAAAGAAATTAAGGAACATGTCCAAAAAAAATAGCTAAACAATGGCAAAAAAATCATGAAAATATCATTCAGAATTAATCCAAACAGAAATATCTACTAATACGAGGTACAATCATATTAATAATATGCGAATAACCTGCATCTATCTAATGTCAGCAATGAGAAAACGTACTTCAACATTAAATAACCCTTGAAAATATTAAATTCTCAAGAAAAAAAATTATCATGATTTTTTTCTAATTTTCTCTAATTTAATAGGGCCTCAAAATATGATAATTTTAAATTCCACCAAACCTATCTCATGGCATTCCAAACCTATATTTTTCTTAAAAAAATTCAGTAAATAAATTTGCTAAAATACCATTGATATTTTAAAAATACCAATTTCTAGGATTTTTAAAAAATAATTTCTAAAAAATTCCTATTTTTTTTTGAGAATCCCATCATTCACGAAATTTCTAATTTCGCCTGTTCTCAAATCCAATGAAAATCTACAATTTTAATGGATTTTCTAAGTTTTTTGGTCAAAAAATATATTTTTAAAAGAATTTGAATGGTCACGGGCACCCGAATGGACACACCACATGCCAAACACCAACCCCACATTTTCTCAAAATTTAAAATAACCTTTGTCTAATTTTTCATTAATTTTCAAGAATTTTTTAAAATTTTTAATTTACCCCAAACGCATTTAGAATACGAACGGTCAAAAAATTTCAGAATCCCAACGGTTTTCCCAGAATATGGAAAGCCAAAAGTTTCAGGAAAATGAAAAGACCAAAAAAAAATCAGAATGTGAAAGGTCAAAAGTTTCCGAAATGCAAAAGGTCAAAAGATTTTCCGGAATTCGAAATTCGGAAAGCCAAAAGGTTTTCCGGGAATGCGGAAAGCCAAGAGATTCCAAGAAAAAATTTTCAAAAAATTATGAAGAATTTTTTTTCTCAAATCCCATATTTTCTCATAATTTTCAGGCTTTTTTGGAAAAATTTTCAAAAGCTTTTTTGTAAATTAAAAAAACATTTTTTTAAATTAAAAAAATTTAAATTAAGCTTTAATATAAAGCTTATTAAAAAAATTAAATTGCGCTTTAATATAAAGCTTATTAAAAAAAATTTTGTAAGGGGGGGGAAATTTTCGCCCGGCGGGCAGCGCAGCCCTCCCCCCTCTCTCGCGTGCGCGAAATACAGAGTGATGGTGAGAAATCATCCCTCCACACTCTTCTCTCCTCTCCATCTTCTCCACTCAATTCTCCATTCATTTCTCTCTTCACCCTCTCCTTCTCTCTCTCTGTTAACAGAGAGGTTAACTTTCAATTAATCTTTTTTAATCATAATTAAATCCTAGTTATGATTAACATTAATAAAAAAATGTGCTTTTTTAAGAGGTGTTTATACACGCGAAAGAAAAATTCAGAATTGAGAGACGAAGAGGGTCCCACACACATGGGAGAGCATTCAATGCATCAACATGCTGCCCCCTACTGCATTTCATCAGAAAATCGGTAGAAATTTGATGGCATACCTACAGAAAAACTCGCAAAAAATGTATAAAAAATACATTTTTAACCATAAAAATACTCAAAAAATTTCTAAAAAATTAGGAAAAAAAATTCCTTAAATTTCTAAAAATTTAGGGAATCCATTCTACCAAAAATAGCCACAAAAAATATGTGGTATTTTTGTAAAAATTTCCATTAATGCTTATTTTAAACCATAAAAATAGAAAAAAATAGCATTAAACTCACGAAATTCCCCCGCAACGTCGATTCGTCCATTGAATAGTAACATGCATTCCAATTGCCAGATCAATAATCCACGTGCAAATCATCAACACAAATTAACAAAATAATATTTTTTATTTAGTAAATATTAAAATTTACTTCAAAAATACCAAAATTTTAAAATAAGAAAGAAAAAATAATAACAATTAACTAGAGATTGCTCTCATACCATTGTTAAAACCCTAAGATCTCTCTAGATAATTGTTATGCATAAACATGCATAAATCAGGCATAAACTCATCCACCCACCAACCACCCCCGAGCCCAAGGGATACACACATGAAATATAATGAAATACATCATACCTTTACCTTGATGTCCCATACCATCAAGAGGTATAACTCCAATCCAATAGCATGTAGCTATAGTGTGAAATGGTAGGTGAGTAGATATAATCCTCTACACAAGAGACCATAGCCTAAGCCTCCAAGCCTCCCTTGAGTGTGCCCCATGCCCCTATTATATAGGAGGGTCCTCAAGTGACTCTTGACTCTCCATTTCCCATGTGTGACCCTTGGATGCCTGACCCTAACCTTAACCCTTAAGGTTAGTCCTAACCCATGCTCCACTAGAGCTTGTTCCCATGCTCCCATGCTCACAAGCCTAATGTGGGTTAGCCTCCTAGTATATGCACACATAATGTGCATATAACAGTTGCTCTTCAGTATTTTTCTTCTTATGCAAAGAAGACTTTTTACAAATGCTCCTTCTCCTAGACATATCCTAGTTTCATCATGTCTTTGATGGAGTTTGTGATGTACACAAGGTCTATAACTACTCCTAATTAGCCATGTAGTGTAATACTTAGCCATGTAAGGTCTAATAAAACTTCTCCTAATTAGCCATGTAATGTAATACTTTGGTGTAAACTCTATTTAGCTCCTTGTAAAAGAGGTGATTACTCTAGTACTTATTGGTTTCTTTTACTCTTTATATGGTAATGATGCTCTGGTGTTATGTGCATAAGAGATAATAATACTTAGACAAATAAATGCATCCTAACTTTTTTGTCACATCAAAATGCTCTCTGCCAATAGGGTGAAGGGAGAGCTCTTTTCACCTAGAAGGAGGGAAAAAGTGTTTTCTTTGCGATGATTCTCTCTCACAAAAGGCAACGGAAGAAGAAGGAGATAATACAAGAGAGAAACCTAAAAATAAACCTATCTAGCATGCATCCATCAAGCAAGAAATATTCGATAGTATACACGCAAGAAAGATTAGGGAAGTGAAGAGCTTGTAAGTATTCTTATCAAGACCTTTAAGACTCTTGGAGAAGAATTCTAATTCTCAAGCATAGAAATTAGAGCATAGCATAGACTTATATAAATTAAAAGCATAATCCTTAGATAAACAAAGTTAAATAAACAAGAGAGCTGGAAAATAGAACAAGATCACTGTCAACACAAGATTGGGTTGAAGCTCCCTTGGATGAGTGTGCCCCTTGTATTAATCAACCATATTTATATGTATTACAAAGCTTGCTTTTTTCAAAAAGGTAACTCCAAAAATAAAGCACAATTGATTTTGAGTTTTTGAGCACAAAAACTCTTACAAAAATATAGTAGGCTACAAAAATATTTATATGTATTACAAAGCTTGCTTTTTTCAAAAAGATAACTCCAAAAATAAAGCACAATTGATTTTGAGTTTTTGAGTGCAAAAGCTCTTACAAAAATATAGCAGGCTACAAATATAAAGTCTTGAGCCTACCAAAGTATAAAATAATAATTGGTATGTATAAAGGTTCGAGGCCTTAGCCTTACAAAAATACTAATGCCAAAATATGAAACCATAAAAGTTTTTCACATGTCTTCTAAAATATCTCATAATGGTCTAAAACATGTTCCACTCGTGATTAACACATAATCCACCACTCAATCATTGCCTATATCCAAAATAATATTAGTAAGCATACATAGCTGATTAAACACATTAATCTTGAGTACATCATACCACCGCACATAGCTGATTGAACATATTAATCTTAGAGAATGATACTATATCATACTAGTGCACACAACTAATTAAACACATTAATTTTGGTAGATGATATAAATAAAAGGCACACCCAAAATAAAATATCTCAAAATAAAATAATGGACATCCCCATAGAGGTTATGACTAGCATTCCCTTTTGCTTGGGTTGTAAATTCACCTCGTTGCGTGGATAGTAAGAGTGGATGAGATTTTGGTAAGAATGAAAAAACTTTTCTAGCATCTATTTGGCATCTCAAATAGATGATTCTTGAAAGTCGCAAGATATTTAACATAAGTGTTGCTTGTGCATGTAGTGATGGTCTCATGGTCAATGATAGACTTAGGCCCACAAGATCTTCTTCTTCATCTATAATGTTGAAGGGTCCATAAAATCTAGGAGCTAAATTGTACCATAGGTTACTTCCTTGTCCTTAATTTATCCTTTCATTTTTAGAAGCATATGAGGTGAGACTTTATTTTCAATAGGTTTGGCATATTGGATGATCGAAAATACTCTTATGTTTGGAATTACCCTCTTACTCAAGAGAGAAGTTTCCATCATTCACGATTGACTCATGTAGAAAAATATATTGATGAAGAAGCCCCTATGGGAGAGAACCTTGATGCTCAGATTCCTCTTGAATTCTTGATTTATTCTCCAAAAAAATAACCCTTTGAAATTCAGTTCTTGCTTGTAGCTCTTGATGTTGAATTTGCTTTTAGTAACTTGGGTAATCGAAAATCTTTAGAATAATTTAAAGAGTTTTAATGTATAGCTTTTTGAAGCTTGTAAAGCTCGGAAGCTTGATAGCTTTTAATAAATAAAGGTTTTAGAGTGTAAAGCTTAAAGATTTTTAAATGTAAGTCTCAAAACCTTATAAAGTTTTATGGATTTTATGAAATTTGGCTAGAGTTAAGAAAATCTTGAGAATGGAAAGCTTTAAAGGTTTTAAGCTTTGTAAGGCATAAGGTTCTTTGAATATAAATTTTAAAGCTTTTAAGGCTTGTAGAGCTTATAAATTATAAAGTTTTAAAGTGTATATAACTTTAAATAATAAAGCTTTTATAGTATAAAACTTTAAGCTTTTAAGCTAGCAAAGAGTATGGGAAAAGTGATAGCCGGTAGCGCAGGCCCATAGCGAAGAGAGAGAATTAAGGAGAATTACGATGGTGCACCAATGAGGAGAGACTAGTAGTGCAAAAGAAAGAGAGAGAAGGAAAAGGACAAAGAAATGCAGGTGGCAGTGCAAATAAGAAGAGAAAGAGAGTAATTTTTTTTTAAAAAAAGTCATGATGGCAGCAGGCAGTGCATACAGACCATAAACCAGAATTTTGTTTTGAATAAAATTATGGATTAAAGAATCCTCCCCACATCATCCAATATGGGTTTCCTAGATTATGAAGCTACTAAATTGCTGAGAGTTGGAGAAGAATCCTCAATCCTTACTCATTCCATCCATATGCTTGGATTTTGGAGAGGACGAGGGAATCAAAAGGTGATCTTGGAAGTGGTTTTTATGGTTTTGGAGAGAGGATTTGAAAAAGGTGGTGGAGAAGAGATATTGTCCAATGGATAAAATTCCTTTTAATGGTCCCCAAAAGTATGGAAATCAACCTTTCACTTCACAATCAATTTTTGACAGTATCTCAAAAATTTTAGCCTTGTCATTCAAGTATTCCTCCTTTGTTTGAAGCTTTAATATTTGCCAAAAATCAAATCATTTGTCTTCTTTTCTCCAAATAATTACATGAAATTTGGAAGTGGTCTTTATGGTTTTGGAGAGAGGATTTAAGGTGGTGGAGAAGAGATATTGTCCAATGGATAAAATTCCTTTTAATGGTCCCCCAAAAGTATGGAGAAGAGATTTAAGGTGGTGGAGAAGAGATATTGTCCAATGGATAAAATTCCTTTTAATGGTCCCCCAAAAGTATGGAAATCAACCTTTCACTTCACAATCAACTTTTGACAGTATCTCAAAAATTTTAGCCTTGTCGTTCAAGTATTCCTCCTTTGTTTGAAGCTTTAATATTTGCCAAAAATCAAATCATTTGTCTTCTTTTCTCCAAATAATTACATGAAATTTGCTTTTGCATTTTTCTTAAAAATCCTTCTTCCCGATCCCCAAAGCTTTGATACCACTGTCAAGACCTTTAAGTCGCTTGGAGAAGAATTCTAATTCTCAAGCACAAAAATTAGAGTCTAGCATAGACATACAAATCAAAAGCATAAACCTTACATAAATAAATTAAATAAGAAATTTAGAAAATAGAAAGAGATCACCATTGACGCAAGCTTGAGTTGAATCTCCCCTAGATGAGTGTGGCCCTTGTACCACTCACCCATATAAATTAAATAAATAAGAGATCTAGAAAATAGAAAGAGATCACCATCGATAAAGGATTAGGTTGAATCTCCCTTGGATGAGTGTGGCCCTTATGCCACTCACCCATATTTATATATATTAAAAAGCTTGCTTTTAAAATGGATAACTCCAAAAATAAAGCACAAGTGCTTTTGAGTTTTTGAGCGTAAAAGCTCTTACAAAAATATAGCAAGCTACAAATATGAAGTCTTAAGCCTACCAAAAATATAAAATACTAATTGGTATGTACAAAGGTTTGAGGCCTTAGCCTTACAAAACTACTAATGCCAAAATATAAAACCATAAAAGGTATTCACATGTCTTCCAAAATATCTCATAGTGGTCCAACACATGTTCCACCCACAAATAACATATAATCCACCACTCAATCTCGCCTATATCAAAATAATATTAGTTAGTGCATACAAGTGATTAAACACATTAATCTTAACTATATCTTAGTAGCACACACAACTGATTAAACACATTAATCTTGGAAAATGATACTATATCATACCAGCACATACAACTGATTAAACACATTAATCTTGGAAAATGATACTATATCATACCAGCACATACAACCGATTAAACACATAAATCATGGTAGATGATATAAATAAAAGGCATACCCAAAATAAAATATCCTAAAATAAAATAATGTACATCCACATAGAGGTTATAACTAACATTTCCATTATAAGGGAAATGATTGTGTATTGCTTAGTAAAAAATTGACATATATACAAATGACTAGTTTTCACACTAGGCTGACCAAATGGCTAGTTCTCACACTAGGTTGACCAAAATACATATATATAAATGACTAGTTTTCACACTATGCTAACCAAACTTAAAAATGATATGGCCTCTATTACTAGTCTTAAGCAAGTGTGTACATGAAGTCAAACTTTTTGTATTTGACATTAAGTTTAAGGTAAGGACAATTTATATGTTCTAGTGTAAAAGATAAGTACTCGTTCGAGTGGATAAGATAGCAAAGCAACTTAGGGTAGGTTGGGTGGGTGAAACCATGTTAACTAATGGAGTGGTTAACACACCCCTTCCTAATGGTGACTGCATCCTCTCGTCACACAAGTCAGTGGTGAAGCTACTACCAAATGTATGGATGGTCTAAGTATGCCATGAAGTTAGCGTATGAGATTAAGTGGTATGGTTTAGGACCAATCCACAGTCGAATGTAGGGCATATTGGTGATAAGCTTTGGTGGTAGATCATGTTATCAAGGTGGCATAAAAAGGTATAGGTGATGTAGTAGTTCTTCATGTGAGGCCTCCTTCTTTTGTGGTGGAAATGGCTGTTTGGGACTCTTCAAAATTGGATAGGTTGTAGAAGAGTTTCATACCCTATGAGAGCGGAAGAATGAGAACTAGGACCACCATGGAATGATTTGCATGGGTAGATGGCAGTCCAGATCTTCTTGGTGCCACATGATAGTATACATCGATCTCACAGAATGATGCTTAGAGAATAGGCTTCTTCGAGGTTGTGTTAGTGTTAAATTAGAGTTGAAGCAAAGGTTGTATGCATTCAAGCTCTTTGGAGGTACCTACAAGATTGAGGGTTCTCTAGAAGATGGGTCGTACCATGGGTCATGCTTTCTCTCACCATGGTCCCCCATCCAGACATCTACCTAGAGGGTTGTGGCATTAATGAGGTTAGTGCAGATGCATATGTGCGTGCATACTATAAGGTGCAAGATATGGAAAAATAATTATGAGATCTACCTGGAGGGTTGTGGCATTAATGAGGCTAGTGCAAATGTATATGTGTGTGCATGATGTAAGGTGCAAGATATGGAAAACATATTATGATGTATGCAATGAAGTATGTATGTGACAAGCATGGGCAATGGGGGAAAGTGTGCACTCCAAACTCCAAGATTTCTCCAACTCACTGCTTTCTTTCTCTCTTTATTTCTCCAACTCGCTACTTTCTTTCTCTCTTTATTTCTTTCTTTGGCTCTCTTTACTACGGTTCCTTTGACTCTCTTCACTGCTTTCTTTGACATTTACTCACAACATCCCTTTTCTTAGGGAGTGAAGATCATTGGATTATTGATGTACAATAGCAGTGGGATTTGCCCATATTTGCAATGTAGCTAGATGACCTCTGTGGCTTGAGAGATTTGGCGCTTAATGAGCACTAGGGATAGAGAATATGTGGATCAATGGGTGATGGGGACGGGGATGTAGAAGAGGCTACTTAATTTTCATGCTAATTTGAGGAAAATTCAAGTGATGGGTTGTACCATGGGGTAGCAACATGATTCCCCCATCCAAAAATGTACCTAGATAGCTCTATCATCAATAAAGCTTAATGTATGTGCTTGAGAAATAGCGCCTATTGATGTGTCTACTAGATGGAGAGCTCGTGTGTATGCTACATGTGTCATGCATGGTGGGTATTGGGCAAATGGTGTACCCGTGTAAAAGCTTCTTTTGATGAAAACTCCAACACACCACTTTTTTTAACACTTATTTGTCTGCTTTCTTTGACTCTTACAAATGTTTGAGATAGGGGAATGAAGTGTTGATGTGTAAACAAGGCTAGCCAATAAGGTGGGTGTGAATGAGGTTGGGTTGTCCATGAGAATGAAAGAATTCAAGACACCTAGTATGCTGGCATATACGTTGGTAAACTAGGTGGCTTACCGGACATGGCTAAAAATTTGTTACATGGGGCTTCCGCTTAGCAGATATAAGGCAGATCTTTGCTCCATGGTAGGCTTCTATCAAGTCTTTGCTTGAGCATCGTACTTTCTTTGGCTAGCCAGGGTAATCTTGGATACCCTTATTAGTACCTCCTTTGAAGGGTAATCTTGGATACCCTTATTAGTACCTCCTTTGAAGGGTTATCATGGTTATCCTTTAGGGTGTGCCTTTGCTATCAAGGTTTTGGATCTTCATAATGGACACGACAAGGTGAGAGGAGTGTTGAGTGTTAGGGGTTACCTGAGATCATGGCTTTATAAGTGGAGGATGAGGCTTAGGATATTGATAGGTTTAGGGTGCCCTCATACACTAGGGGTATAGCAACCATTCCATGGGGAACGTTGAGTGTTGCGATTCCTTTCTGCCAATTGACAACACAATCAATGGGATGAAATCCATTCGCTCCTAGGACGAGGATGATGTTGTCTTTCATTGTACCTACACGGGTCACATAAAACTTGTAAGATGCAGGTTTAGTTCTAATATAGAGTTCAACTTCAAAACAACTGGTCATAGATTAGGAATTATTTATTAAGGTATTAGTTGATGCGGATGGTGCAAGGGGTGGGTGGCCTAATGAGGTCCACATCTCCCAAGACAATATGTTATGGCTAGCTCTGATGTTAACTAAGGTGGGACATGAAACTAGGTGGCCTTTCTAGAGGAACTCTAGCTCAAGGTGAGAAAGTTCCATTATTGGTTTTGTTTCAAATGCATTGAACACAAACAAGAATGTGGTTTCAACACCAAGCACTGTGTCTAATTACGGAAACCTTGTCCCAAGCTTTTGTGGAAGTGTGTCCACAATCACACCAAAATGTCAATCCAATCCTCAAAGTCGACAGGCTACGGGAGGGGCTCATATTCTTGGTCTTCATCTTCACCATCAAACATCTTGTTACAAGCTCTATAAATATCAATTGATGTGGTTTGAGTGGTTGTGCTAGACTCATTGGCGAGAATGCCTTGATCCATGGGATGAATCTTCCCTATTTTCAAGTTTTTCATCCATCCATGGGATGAGTCTTCCCTATTTTCAAGTTTATCTTCAAGGATTGGTTAACCTTGTGTATATAAATGTGATTAGTTTTCCAATTGTGAAAACTAGCCTTGCATCTCTCACGTAAGGCCTTCCGAGGATCATTCTCTTCTCTAAAAATCCATCACCACACAAACATATGGTGGAAGCTTAGCACACGAAGCTCTTGATCTTTACATCCTAAAGGATGCCCAAAGATTTAGTTGTATGTCTCTTTTTTTTTTTCTTTTAAAGCTTCTTTGGCCTTTGGGGTGCATGTACCTTAGGCTTTTTGGCTAGTTTAAAGCTTGTGCTTTATATTTCTATGCAGCCTTAAAAACTTCCTTGGCTACTATCCTCATTTTGCATGGAGCCTTGTGATTGCATTAAGGGGTCTTGCATGAATTAGTTCTCATTGGAAACTAAATAAGTTGAGGCTCATAACACGTGAACCTTCTACCACCACTCAGACAATCTTCACCTTATTGGAACAATCTTTTTTTTTGGGATCTTTTGTGCTTGTGTGCGTGTGTGCTTTCGTGTCTCCGCCGTCAATAGCCAACAGGTTTTGAACCCAACACCTCCTGCATGGGACTTCAACACCTTATTAGAACAATCTTAATAAGCATGATAGAATTTATATTTATAGCACATTACCCCATAAGGTTTGTGCATAGAAACGCCCCTTTCTACTTCCCTTGCCATACTTAACGTGTCTTTTACATATTCCCATGGTAATGGGATGTGTTGTCGTGGTTACACATGAAATTGAGCACCAAGATTAGGGTCCTCCTACCACATTTGGTTGGATTGCCTAGGAACCTCTACTTCACCTACTTGTCTCAAGGTTTTTGAGCCACACCAATGGCTAGGGGTTCAATATGTCCTTGAGAATTCCCAAATTGTTGTGTACTTCTTGAAGTTAACTCTTACACTGGCTCCATGTTGTATGTTTAGTGAGATGGAACTAGGACCTAGTTCTCTATAGTAAAGAAATGTTCAAAATGGCTAGCATGAAGAGGTGGATGCCTTGATGGTGCATCATATATGATTGTGGACTAGTTTGCACTCTACCTCCACTTGAGGTAGTGTTTGGGTTTCTTGTATCAATAAATGTGGCTTTCCCTTTTTGGCATTAGGGAAAGGAATGTGTCTATTAACCTAGGCCCTTCAAGGTTATTCCTAATTTGGGATCCTTTACAATGTAGCACTAGGGTTTTGCAAGACTATCACATATGTAGCACGAGGGAAAGGAATGTGTCTACTAACCTAGGACCTTCAAGGTTATTCCTAATTTGGGATCCCTTACAATGTAGCACTAGGTTTTGCAAGACTTTGATCCCTTACAATGTAGCACTAGGGTTTTACAAGACTTTTTGGCATTAGGGAAAGTAATATGTCTACTAACATAGGCCCTTCAAGGTTATTCCTAATTTGGGATCCCTTACAATGTAGCACTAGGGTTTTGGAAGACTATTACATTAGACTATGCTTGTGGAGCTCTAGATGGACCGATTCTTCTTGATTGTCCTCCTCATGCTCCTAGACTAGAGCTTCTTTCATGCTGCACGTGCATTTCATGCTAGTTAATTGGGCCATGTGGTCATACCATGGCTTCACTTACATTTCATGCTATTGGGTGACTTCGAGGGAGGATGGGTTCAAGGACACAGTGTTTGATGAGGCTATATATGGTCGTCGTACCATGGATTCACATGCATTTCATGCTAGTTATTTTGGTTGTTATTGGGCTTGATTGCAAAGGAGAAGATTTAGTGTGTAGAATTAGGACCAAATTCTAAATTTGGCATTAAATTAATTTCGAAGGCATGGGTTGGTGAAAGTTGTACATAGTGTGAACACAACTATATTGCTCTATAGGTTAAGGGTGTATCTGAACAAGTGAGCAAGTTCAATCATGGCATATTTAATGTTCACTCATGGTGGCTTTTATTTTCTCATGGCGTGAGTAGACTCTGGGTACTCGCGTGTTTGCTTCCAAAGGGCAAAATTTGTCATATGTGCCTAGTTTCTTTAGTTTTCTTTTGGTCTTTTTCTCGAATAAATAGGGGGTGATTGCATATCTAGGCATTACAAGGCAAACATATAGAGGCTTTTAGAAACCACACAAGCCTTGGCTTCACTAAATTGCAACTGTTGAAATATACAAGTGAATAGGGTGTGTGTGGGAAAAAGCTCTTGGATAGAGGCTGTAAAAGAGATGTAATTGTGAAAGAACCTGTGAAAAGATGAGAAGAATCTACTGGGAGAGAATAATGGGTAGCATGAGAGAATTTAGGAGTGTGGAGATATTCTAGGAGATATTCAGGGAAAAGAGAAGAGGTGGAGAGAATCAGGCAAAAGGTGGAGATATTCTGGGAGTGAATCATGGAGAAATCAATGGGATTTGATGCTTGATGTAAACTCTATAAATTGAGGCATAGCCCTAATGAGAATTTGCTGGTTTTTGAGTATCCAAGCCCAAAGGAACTGTCAGCAAAACATTGAAACATGTTGCTCACATGGAGCAAACAGACCTGACGGACAAGCTCATGGCCCCATCCATGAAAGAAGAAGAATATCTCTTCCCAAGAAGAGGATTCACACCAAGAAGAAAAGCTGAAGGAAGACATGGACATGAGAAGAGAAGCTGCCCCAAGAAGACTGAAAGAAGAGACAGACGCGTGGAGAGATGCTGCCACGACAAGAAGACTGAAGACAAGAGAAGATGTGAGGCTCCAAAGAGTGAGGAGCCATGTGAAAATCTCTGAGAGAGAGAGAGAGAGACCCCACAACCCAATGTAACCTGCCCCAATAAAGTAAAACCACCTCTGCTGAGCCACCGATGATGTAGGCCACGTGGTAGCTGTATGTGTGAGCACTTTAGTCAAGGTCGTGGGCCCTTATAGTAGCCTTGGACACATAGAGAGAGAGAGTGTCAAGGACTATGGAGTTTAGGGACTTGAGGCACTGGTCGCGGACTGTCAAGTAAGAAAGAAACTTGATACAGGGTCCAGGTGTGCTGAGCTAACTTGAGGGGAGGAGTAGACACTAGTCGCGAACTACCAAGTAAGGGGAGGAAAACTTGGTATAGGGTCTAGGTATACTAGGAGTATTCACTTGAGGGGAGGTGTTGAAATATACAAGTGAATAGGGTGTGTGTGGGAACAAGCTCTTGGATAGAGGCTGTAAAAGAGGAGATGTAATTGTGAAAGAACCTGTGAAAAGGTGAGAAGAATCTACTGGGAGAGAATAATGGGTAGCATGAGAGAATTTAGGAGTGTGGAGATATTCTGGGAGATATTCAGGGAAAAGAGAAGAGGTGGAGAGAATCAGGCAAAAGGTGGAGATATTCTGGGAGTGAATCATGGAGAAATCAATGGGATTTGATGCTTGATGTAAACTCTATAAATTGAGGCATAGCCCTAATGAGAATTTACTGGTTTTTGAGTATCCATGCCTACATTAATCTATTTACTAATTATTCACTAATTACGTCTTAATCATTTGCTAATAACTTTGTTAATGATGTTGATTCTAGTGTATGATCCACCATAGCTCATCATTATGCTCAAATTTCAACAGCAACACTACAACATAAGTAATTTCCTTAATGTGATGATGAATGCGGGAGGACCATTAAGAGCAAGATCTTGCTTTCATGGGTTTAAACTCTCAAGTTCGTTTTTGTGATAAGTACCTTGTGAGGATAAGAAAAAAAAAATTAAGTTATATATCACATTGTTATTGTGTTCAATTCTATTTATCCATGCATCTAACTTTTTGACATATTGGCTATTGATGCCTATTCTTGATTATTTTGGGATGTGAAGACTATGGATAAGGACCCTACTTGTTACTAGGATATTGATAGACTTACCCTTGATTGAAATTATTTCATTTCACATCTAGCCCATTACATAATTATCCTTGGACCTCCTTGTTGTTGGATTGATAGGGTAGTACCCTAGACCAACAATAGGTAGGATACTACATATTGTTGCCTGGCTCCATAAATATAGTTGTTAGTATTATGGTTACCTACATGGTTGCATAATTGATTGTAAACCTTGTTTGCTCGTACCTTATGCATTCCTTAGCAATGTGGTTTTCTTGGGAGATTGAAAACCACACATAGACAAAGGTAGTAACACACACAGATGTAGCAAGCAAGCGGAGATAGAGAGAAGCCTAACACTCAAAGTATATTGATGAGAATTAGTGAAGTGACATGATAAGGTCAATTACACACACTGTAAGAGTTTGTACAAAATCTTAGGGAGAAAAACATCCAAACAAGGAAAAAAGTGCCTTGGCCTATTATTAGCCTATGTCATCCACACACATTACCATATAAATGGCTACATGGCCTTGGTAATTTCTCCATTAGTTCCTTATTCGACCATTGAAAGTTTTTCTAGCTACTAGCCTTTGATGAGTGTGAGGCTCTTCATAGCATCTCTTTCTATTATATGGCCCACTATATCCTCTGTCTTCATTACACCTTTAAATAAGTATGAAGGCACCTTGTCTCATTGTCTTCTTTTGATATTTGAAACGAGGTGTTGCACATGCGCGAGGGTCACCAAATGAGATGTGGCACGGGTTTTGTCATGTGCATGGTGGGCGTTTACATTGCCTCGACATTTATGAGTTATACTTCATTATTTTTGGTTAGCCGCGTGCCATTTATTTGTACTTGAATATTTATGCACCCCGATGTGCACTGGTGTATTGTGTGTGACCTAGAGCTTCACTATTATTTTTGGTACACACTAGATGTGTGTGAACATCCTCTAGAAGGATTGGGAGAACCTTCTCTCGAACATTAAGGATTTCTTCAGGTAAGAGTTCCATCTGCCCTTGGGTTGAAGAAGTGCAATTGGCATATGCTTTTTGCAGGTTTATGCTATTTATGCTATGATTGGGCTAGTGTTGTTGATATTGGTGTTTTATTTCCTCACCTAACATGTTGACTTGTTGAGTATAGGTGATGAGTACGAGGATGCCGAATGAGAGGTTGTACTTGTGCGAGGGTCACCGAACGAGGTGGTGCACGTGCGAGGGTCACCGAACAAGGTGTCGCGCAGGTTTTGTCATATGCATGGGCGTTTACATCACCTCAACATTTATGAGTTATACTTCATTCTTTTTGGTTGGTCGCGTGCCATTTATTTGTACTTCAATATTTATGCACCCCGATGTGCACGGGTGTATTGCATGTGAGCTAGAGCTTCACTATTATTTTTGGTACACACTAGATGTGTGTGAACATCCTCTAGAAGGATTGATTATTTTTGTAAAAAGAGTCCTATTTTAGCAAAAGCTTCATGATTGGCTCAAGGGCTATTTTGGTAAGACATGATTAAATACTCATGTCGTGTAAGGAGCCAACAAGCATGAGGAGGAGATTTAACCCAATCCTTGTTGATGGTGATGTTTATTTTGCGCACAGTTTTCAAGTCTATGGTTTATCTTCCATGTTTATTTCCATGTCTATGTTTAATACGTTTAAATCTCTTATTTGTTTGGAGTTGAATATTTATTCGTAAATTATTGTGTGCAATTGTCGTACTTTAATTCTCTTTTGTGTGGCAAGTTCCTGACAGTGGTATCAGAGCCAACCACACTCAAAGAGAAGGCAAAAACCTCAAAAATTGATGGAGAAATTGGGCAAGAGTCTTCCATGAAGGACAAAGGCAAAAATCCAAAGGCAAAGGCAATATCCAAAGGTCTAAGGCTTGTATGGTTTGGCAAGACAATTATTACATGCAAAAACCACTTTGAATCCCTACAAAACCACGCCTAGAAGAAGAAAAGTGATTTTCTGCAGCAGTGCATCTCACACCGATCCAACCGTACAGATCTGATCAGCATCAAGCAAAACCCAAGCTCCTGTTCTCAAAAATTGAAGAACTCCAGCATTAAAGAAATGCATAATCAAGGGCTGGCTGTTTTTCACCATCCTCATGGCTGCGCTGTGCCGTTTTCGTGAAGGGAAATTAGCTATAAGCTTAATCACACTTAAGGTTTAATCACCTCAAGTCTTTTCACACCATTCAAATCTCAAGGTTTTCAAATATTTCCAATTTCAAACCTTTCAAAGATTTCCAAGCCAAACCAAGGGAGCACATGCACATGGAAGCCCCGGGCTAATTTCTGAAGGCCTGTAGAAAATTACAGATTTGGTGAAAATTAAAATTTTCTTGCCAAGGCTCTCCGCAACGCCTTGAGGGAAAAATTTTAACTGTCAAAGCTTCCAAAAATTAATTTTGTAATTTTGGACAAATCAAAGGCTTCAACAAATTCTCTGCGGTGGCCGAGCAAGTGTGTGGTTTCTGATATCTCTCGACGATATTGTCTAGGGGAATACAAGTATCATCGATGCGCTTGAATCTCAAATCGACTCCTCGACTCTTTGCAAATTTCGAGTTCAATGATAAGTATTATCATCATTTATCATCTTTGCTGAATTATTTCTATAATTAATTAATTAATTTCTCTATCTCTCGACTTAATTACCTCTGTTACAACAATGAATCTACAACCCCCAACTGTGGAGGAGGAGCTGCTAGCTATTCAAGCTTAGATTTTAGAGGAGAGGGAAAAGAGGGAGAAGTTGGAGAGGAAGTTGAGAAAGAGGAGTAGAGGGGCGGAGTTTGATTTAAGTGATGAGATCCAGCGTACGGTGGAGGCTACCCTTAGAGTCGAGGAATCTAGAATGGAAAAGAAGATTAGTTGGAAGGCCTTTTCCTTCCAAAATTATGATGGAAAGAAGGACTCCAAGCTAGTTCTCTCTTAGCTAGTTCTCTCTTAGCTCAGTCAGTTAGATGACTACGTTTTTGGGGAAGACTTTTCTAAAAAAGATAAAGTCAAATGTGCTGCAAATCATCTTACAGAAGGAGCTGCGTTGTGGAATGGTACCAAGATAGGCCATCATAAGCCTCGTACTTGGAAAGAATTCCATAAGGCAATTAAGAAAAACTTTTTGCCATCACAATACAAGGCCAGGAGAAGACAACAGTGGGATGGCTTGCGTCAGTTGGAGAAAGAGACCATTCAAATGTATGTAGACAAGTTTTGGCAGGTTCTCCTACAACTCAAAGCCATTGAGAAAGTGCATGAGAAGGACTATAAGAGGAAGTTTATAGCGGGTCTGAAACCTCGCGTTAGGGCCGAAGTGAACACGTTTCATTCGCATTCTCTCAGTTCAACAATCTCTTTAGCCATTAATTATGAGAAGAAGAATAACATTCCGAAGGAGAATCGTGTTACCTAGGAGTCTCGTCCCTTTAAATCTTAAAAGCATGTTTCTTCATCTAAATCTTTTGATAGGACTCAAGGATGGCGCCACAACTTTGGTCGGTTCAAGAACAAAGAAAGCAACGAATCGAAAAACAAGAATATAAACAATCTTCCGAAGACAAACAAAGAGAAGTCCAAACGTCGAATCCGGTGTTTCAAATGCAACAAGGAAGGCCATGTGGCATTTGAGTGCCCGGAGAAGAAGAAGAATACACCGAAAGCTAGTGTCAACATGATCGAGGAGGAGGAGGACGACAACTATCTGCCCGAGCAAGAGGGTAACTCTGAAGACGAAGATCTCTCAGATCCAGGAGGTAAGCCTAAATCTTCACGGGTTAAACGGCCTAAGTCCACACCACATATGTTGTTGAAAATGAAAGGAAATTAAGAATGAATCTATCACAATCTTGCATGATGATGGGAGCACACACGATTTTATTTCTAAAAAGATGGTAAAGGCACTTAATCTTGAAATCACTCCATCTCGTTATTATAAGGTTAAGCCTGCTTTTCAAAACTAGAAATATAACTGCACCAAAGAAGTAAGGAATTTAACAATATCACTTTCACCTTATGATGAGGAAAAAAAACTTTTTTGGTTGCACCACTGCAAGGCGTAGATGTAATACTTGGCATGCCGTGGTGACATTAGTACAATCCATATATTGATTACGACACGCATTCCTTGTATTTTATGTTCAATGATCAGCATTTGTGTCTTAGGGGAATGATGGAAGACAGGAGTGCACCTTTCCTTAGCCACACCCAGGCTAAGAGAGCATTGAGGAAGAGAGAGAAGACGTTTCTTGTCTTTGTGAATGAGATTACTGCTCATAAACCACTTCCCAAGGACACCTTGCATGATTCCTTCCTTTCTCAGTTTTCTGATTGTTTTCTTGTTGATGACCTACCCCCTGGCTTGCCTGGCTCTAGACCTGAAGACCATAAGATTGACATTATCCCTGGTAGTATACCTCCCTGCAAGGCACCTTATAGAGTAAATCAGATTGAGGAGAAAGAAATTCAGAGACAGATAGAAGACCTTTTAGAGAGGAAACTAATCAGGCCTAGTAGTTCACCCTACGGAGCTCCAGTTCTTCTATTAAAAAAGAAGAATGGAACCTAGCATCTATGCATTAACTATAGAGCCCTGAATAAAATCACAATAAAAAACAGATATCCTATTCCTCGAGTGGACGATCTTCTTGATAGATTGCGAGGAGCAAAGGTATTCAGTAAAATAGACCTGAAATCTGGATACCACCAAGTGAAGATGGTAGAAGAAGATATATACAAGATTGCTTTTATGACACAGATGGGTCATTATGAGTTCTTAGTGATGCCCTTTGGACTCACTAATGCTCCGACTACTTTTAGCCGTATGATGAACTGCATCTTCCTCAAATATCAAAACTTTGTGGTAGTTTTCTTCGATGATATTCTTGTATTTAGTGATAGTATTGCTGAGCATGAGAAACATCTGGAGATAGTGTTTAATCTCTTAAAAGAGAATGAGTTGTATCTCAATCCTGAGAAGAGCTCTTTCTTTTAGACAGAGATTGAATACCTTGGTCACATTGTTTATGACATAGAATTAGCTGCTGTAGTCCATGCCCTAAAGATTTGGAAACATTATTTGATGGCAACAAGGTGAGATAAAGACGAAGCTCTATAAAAGATGAAGGGAATGGACTAAAAGAAAGTTTCACTATTTGTGCATTGGGAGTGAAGAGGGGTGTTGAGCTTGATTTATTGGTCAAACCCTTGTGTAACGGTCCTTGGAAATCCGGCCAATTCTTGCATGGAGAATATCCTTATGATATGATGATAGTGGCCATACTCCCCAAAACAATATCAGAAATAATAGCAAAGGATAGGCCTTGTCCTTTGGGGTTAGTCCTTTGGGTGTATTGCCTTGGTGCACATGATAAGTGTCGAATTGTAAGCATCTCAAGATGTGATGTTAGTTAGGCTTGTTCGCGCTCCAAGGGTTCTCAAAAATCATGTATATGTTAGGATTGGGAGATGGTCCTTGGTTTTTACCCACCACTAGGTGTGACCAAGTTTCTTGGTTGAGAAATGAGGGAAGGATACCTATTCACAATTGAGAACAAATTCTTAGTGCACAGGCCACCTATCTTTGAACTTGTCATGTGAGTGGAAGATTGACCTTACAAATTATCATCCTTTCGAGTGTCGACTAGCAAAAGGGGGGCTAACTAAGAAGCCAATTAATGAACGTGCAAGAGGGGCGAAAATAGGCATGCAAGAATCCAATCTAGTAAAAGCAATGAATTAGTTCTTGCCTTTGTGCAACCATGCACTTTCATTGTGGCATTCTTAAAAGACCTGGGGGCCCCTTAGGACTATCTACGACGGGATATTAATGAGGGGGGAGAGAAGGGATCAATGGGTGAAAAGATGCATGGCGGGCGGGTGCGTTCTCAGCCGTCGATCATGGGTGGGCGTCGGTTTTTTTTTCCCAAGTGGGAAGGCAAAATCTAACTTAAGAACCCTTGGCCACAAGGGCTTTCACACCATGCTCGCACGGGTGTGTTGGATAGCTCACTTGCCCAAAAAGCGGACAACCTGGGTTCCAACTCCTTGGCCATGTTCACTGTGGGGCCTGCCCATGTGTAATTTTGAGCTGCCCATGTGTAGCCCTTATTGCCGGTGGTCGGCCATCCAACGGTCCAGATTCGATAGGCATTTGTGGCCCCTCTCATATACTGGTGTGTGACGCCCACCTCTTAGGGGCTTCACACGCAGCTCCCCTTGTATTTTGCAATTCTAATGCCCGCCGCGTGAGGAGCAGACGCCACATCGTGGGCAGCAGACGCCGCACGCGCGTAAGGGTGGTTTCGAGCGAGGCCCGATGGCGCCGTGCAGGACAAGAAAGCCTAATTGTTGTGGCATGGGCAGGGATTGGACTGGACTGGATTACATTGGATTGCATCGGAGCAGCAAGCGTGCTTTTAAAACTCCAGACATTTCACTCTGTAACATTCGCCAAAGGAAAACATGGAGACACTCACAAGCTTGAACGCCTGCCTTCATCCTCCTCTACGGTAGGTGTCTCCTTTCACTTGTGCTAATTGAGATTTCAGTAAACATACACTTCATCCCCCAAGAGATTTCTTGTCATTTCTGTGAGATTAATGCCTTTTTTTCTTCATTAGATTGATAATGCTGCTATCCATAAAAAAGAATAGAGTACACGTTTCCTGTGCACAAAAGTCCATGTGCATGTGTATTTGTGAGCTTGTTTGGTTTCTGTGATGGTGCTTCACTTTGGGAGGTTTTCCAAGAACCACATTCCATATGTCAAACCAGATAATCTTGGCATGTGGAAGTGGACACGGACATGGACAATGATCATCACAAGAATGCACATGTGACCGTTACAAGAATGCACATATGATGATCATGGACATGGACCATGATCATCACAAGAATGCACATCATGGACATGGACATGACCGTCACAAGAAAACATGCACATGGACATGGACATGATCATCGGAAGGATGGCCATGGACATGCACATAGACATGAATAGGATCATCACAAATGCACTTGGCCATGGACATGCACATGCACATGCACCATTACAGGAATGGCGGATAGCGTGGCTTAATTGATGCATGATTATTCGGAGTCACGTTGCACTGAATTTGCAAAAAAATGTCATTTTTACTCCTGCGGATTGGTTACGACAGGCTCACCTATTTATGCTAATATACAATGACTTGGCTGTGGTAAACATGTTTATTTTGCAGAGGTTGCTTTCACAATACAAGAAGGCTGTCAACCACCGTTAATCTTCAAATCAAGAGTTGTGAAGGTTTTCTAGAGAGTGCAAGGAACTTCAAAACTGGGTAATCTACTTTCAGAACAGTTTTAGTGATGCTTATTTATCCTCTTGCTATACCTTAAACTCGACGATGTTTCCCATCTGGCTTTCTCTACTTGATCATACACTTGAAATTTTATTGAAGAATCACTATACCATGCAATTCTTTATCAGACACGACTTTTTACTTTTCAGTGCCTTGCATCTCCGGAGGTTTGATAGAAACTCAGTACGAAGGGCTTTGTGTGAATATATGCTCTTATGTGTGTGTGTGTGAGAGAGAGAGAGCATATCTTGATATAGAGTTCTACACCCACTATTGGGCACTGATGATGTTATTGGGGATGTCGTAGTATCTAGTCCATACTATGCATAATGGAGTTGATAGTTATATAGTCTTGTGGGTTGACTACCATGAGTATATAACATGCACGTTCCTAAAAGGTGAATTTGGGCATGTTCCTGGATTCATCTAGGTATATATATATATATATATTAAGTCTTCCACTGTTAGCACTCATGTGACATTCTCCTTCCTTCTCCCTTTCATTGGGACTCTATCACCTATTTCTTCTTCTCCCACAGGCCACATAAATGCAATTGCTTTGGTACCAACTTAATGAAATAATTTCAGTAATTAAGCTAGTGATTGAACAATTAGCAGACCATTGATTCACAAGTTTGCATCACAAAGAGAAGTACTCCTTCACCACTTGGGCTTGCTTGAGTAGCCTTCACACAGAACCTCAAGGGTTGGCCATTTGGGCTATCCACTAGGGGCCACCTTGAAAATTATGAAATACTCACACGGACAAACCTCTTCATATCCCTTATCACCTCTTTTATTAACCTTTACTAGTGAACCTAAGTATATCAACCCATTCGGCCAGGCTCCAACTTTGACTAGCCAGACTAGACTATTTAGATACACTTATGAAAAGTTCGCTAGTGTGGTGTCATGGAGATTTAAACCTTGTACCTCCACCTGTAAAAAAATTCCCCTAGGGGCATGGGAGTAGCCTAGCAGTAAAGTTTCAGCTTCAAAAGCTGGACCCACAGGTTAGCTAGGCGTGCAAACTCAATACTTGACCCACTATCCATGGACATCTGTTCAAAGGGCCCACTAGCACCGTTTCGTTCAGGCTCCAACTTGGATAAGCCAGATTGGACTATTCAGACACGTATGAAAAGATAGCTAGTGTGGGGTCATGAAGATTCAAACTCTATACTTCCTCATCCATAAAAAGTTACTTTAGGGGCAGGAGTAGCCCAGTGGTAAAGCTTCAGCTTCAAACCTGAGAGCGCAGGTTCAATACTCCAAACCCCTCCTCCGGCTTCCCTCCCCTCTAAAGTTCCCTTAAAGTTAAACAAATAGCCTTGTGTCATGGGGATTGCACACATTCTTTATAAACTCCTACCTTGTGAAGAGGCCCCCGCATAGAAGCCGTGTACACATCACCTTTTTGGAAGCTTTGTCTGCGGTCTTGTCTAATGGCCCTCTTAATCTTGATCCGCTAGAAGATCTAATTTGGTTGAAATTTATTTGATAAGTACTTAGGTTAAGACTTCTGAACTATTGAAAAAGTAAATCTGTCTATTCAAAAAACACCAATCTGACCAAAAATGGGTTTCCTTGCATAGACATTGTGGTGGTTGCTTTATTGTTGACAGCCCTTGCTTGATGGTAGGTCAATTAAGCATTTCAGGCTGACTGGATCTCAAGATAGACTAAGGAAAAGGGACGTTAATCAGGTACTTATACTAGGTTCTGATATTGGTGCTCTTTGGCGAATTCGTTCAGAGATGGTTTCTAATTGATTTTGATGTTTTCAGATTATCAAAGCTGCTAAGACTGAAGCATCAATGGAGGATGAGATTATACAGAAAGAGCTTCAAACAGAGAGTGATAAGATAACAGACCAAGCAGAGGAAGAAGATAAGGCAGGGAAAGAAATGGGTGAAGGGTAAGAGAACTCACCATTGTTTTTCTATGAATGCATGGTGATTGCAGTAAGTTTTTTTTGGGGTAATTCGATTTGAATTCTCAGTCTCATTGAAGCATGGAATATGTTTTCAGTACAAGAGAAAAATAGAAGGGGTTTTTTCTATGCAAAGGAGCTATGGGGTAATTTTGAGATTTCTTATTTCCTATAAAGACACATGTAATCAGCCACATCGTTTAGATTTCCTAGTTTTTAATAGAGAACTTGCAAAAAATAGCGAGCGCCCACTATATCAAAGCCTTTCCTCCTAAAGCCCACTATGTAAAGTAGAGAAATGAAAGCCTTTTCTCATGAGTCCTAAAGCAGCAGCAACGTTTAAAACCTTCTCTCCTACCTTGCTTAGCAGCAGCAACATTGTCTCACACCAACAGCACCAGGGGGTATGCTCTCTCTCTCTCTCTCTCTCTCTCTCTCTCTCTTATGGGCTTCATATGGATTGCCTGCCCCCATTCCACTACAGTCTGGATGCACCACTATTACCTTTCACCTGCCAGCCGACTTATCTTCAAACTAGAGACCTATGTTACATGGTTGGATCCACTACAGCTTCCTACGAAGATGCAGTTTTACCAGGACCACTTTATGAGGCTCACTGAGGATGGCTTCTACAGACACATGTCACACCATGAATATTGTGATCGGCCAGATTAGAGTCTCATCACAGCGCCTTACTTTCCAGCTCTAGTTAGGGTTTTCTAATGTTCTTTCCATGAATCAATCATTTCATGGACGCATTGCAACACTTTGGGTCCCATAGACCCATGGTCTTTGCACTAAAGCTATGCTTGGAGATCCTTGGGAAATCTTGAAGGTCCATTTTGTAATTTTCCTTGCCCTGCTGCTTGCTATCCTTCTAGGAGGAGGTTAGGAGGATCTGTGGCTGGTTTTAGAGCTGTTTTTTTTTTTTTTTTTTTTTTTGGGGGGGGGGGGGGGGGGGGACCAATATTAAGTATATATATTATCTCAGAACTAAATGTACAACTATACCCTTATCACCAACCAAAATAACAACGTGAGTCAAATCTACAAACTGCACACACCCACTACTTTCCACACTTCACTTCATTCAGCAGACTATCCTCTCAAGTGCCCATGTTCCCTTCCATTTGCTCTCTATTGTTCCACCCAAATATGGTAGAAACAATCTTCAAGAGAGCACGTAGGACAAGAGAGTACTACACAGGGTATGTGAATATGGAGTCCTGTCCTTCCCTCTTGCTACTTGCTGCCATAATTGGTCATGTGAGCTTACCAATTGCAAGTAGAGTTGACGACAACGGAAGTCTTTGCTATGGAAGCATATGGAAGGTTGAAATCTTCAATTTGTTGCGATCTTTTGCGACAAAAGTCTTCAAGCGGGTGTAGGGAAACCATGGGAAAGCTTCCCGTATGGTTCTACTTAAGAAAGGATGGCTTAAATTAGGGTTTTCAGCCAAAAGATCAGAAATCTCAGCAAGCAAATGGACTGTTTTGCTGAATTCGAGCTATTGGGAGTGTCTAGGAGGAAGAATATTACCTGAAAACAATTGTGGATGCCTGAGAAACACTCTAGCAAGGCTGGATATGGAGTTGGGAGAGAAGAAGCATAGAAAATACAGCCATAGAGACCTCTTGAAGTAGGCACCCACTTTTGAGAAGAGAGAGAGGTGTCCACCTATTTGGGTGACTAAATGGTGATAGAGGAAGCCTCTAGTGACCCTGAAATACCATCCCCACGGAGAACTTGCAACCTGCATGGAGGAAGTAAGTGCTGCCAGCAGCCAGCAGCCAGAGGGAGAACAGATCAAATGTGATGAAGACAAGTGACAGTTGGAAAGGCAACATATGTCCAAGTGGTGAAGCTTCAAATTCATATACATATACATATACAAGTATGTGTGTGTGTGTGTGTGTGTGTATATATACATATATGTATATAGGTGTGTATATATATATATATGTGTGTGTGTGTGTATACATATAAGTCATACATATATATATATATGTGTGTGTGTGTATACATATAAGTCATACATATATATATATATATATATATATATATATATACATATATGTATGTATATATATATATACATATATGTATGTATATATATACATACATATATATATATGTGTGTGTGTGTGTGTATATTATATATATATGTATGTATGTATGTATACACATATATATATATACACACACCCACACACATATACTCGTATGGGCTGGCATTCTCCCTCGGCATATCCTCTCGATACTCCGTCCCTATGTTGTGTGTGTGTGTATATATATATGTATATATATATATATATGTATATATATATATATATGTATATATATATATATATATATATGTATGTATGTATGTATGTATGTATGTATGCATTTGCCCTATCAACTACTTATTTGCTGTACTAATTCTTTCTATTTGCTATATGGTTGAGTTTGCCCTGTATCTTCGGAGGTTTGACAGAAACTCAGTACGAAGCGCTTTGTGTGAATATATGCTCTTATGTGTGTGTGGAGTGCATGGGTGAGAGCATATCTTGATATAGAGTTCTACACCCACTATTGGGCATTGATGACGTTAATGGGGATCTCGTAGTATCTAGTCCATACTATGCATAATGAAGTTGATAGTTATATAGTCTTGTGGGTTGACTACCATGAGTATATAACATGCACGTCCTAAAAGGTGAATTTGGACATGTTCCTGGATTCATCTAGGTATATAATTCAGCCGTATTAGCAGACATGCAGATTTCACATTGTGAAGTTCTCGTCCGAGTTGCGGCCACTTGATATTGTGCTTATTCTTTCTATCTTTAGCGGTGCATTTGCTCTATCAACTACTTATTTGCTGTACTAATTATTTCTATTTGCTACTTCCCTTAGTGCTAGGCTTCATTATGGCTAAGTCTGCCTTGCATCTCCGGAGGTTTGACAGAAACTCAGTACGAAGGGCTTTGTGTGAATATATTATATATATATATATATATACACACACACACATATATATATATATACATATATATATCTATTTGCTACTTCCCTTAGAGCTAGGCTTCATTATGGCTAAGTCTGCTCTGCATCTCCGGAGGTTTGATAGAAACTCAGTATGAAGGGCTTTGTGTGAATATATTATATACATACATACATATATATATATATATATATATATATATGTATGTATATATATCTTAGTACGAAGGGCTTTGTGTGAATATATTATATACATATATATATATATATATATATGTATATATATATATATATATGTATATACATATATATATATACATACATATATATATCTATTTAATACTTCCCTTAGTGCTAGGCTTCATTATGGCTAAGTCTGCCTTGCATCTCCGGAGGTTTGATAGAAACTCAGTACGAAGGGCTTTGTGTGAATATATTATATACATACATATGTATGTACACATACATATGTATGTATATATATATATATATATACATGTACACATACATATACATGTACACATACATATGTATGTACACATACATATGTATGTATATATATATATATATACATATATGTACACATACATATGTATGTACACATACATATGTATGTATATATATATATATACATATATGTACACATACATATGTATGTACACATACATATGTATGTACATATATATATATATATGTATGTATGTATACATTACATATGTATGTATACATATATCTATATATACATATATCTATATATACATATATATGTATGTATACATATATATATATATATATATATATATGTAATACATACATACATACATACATACATACATACATATATATATATATATATATATATATATATATATATATATATGTATGTATACATATATATATATATATAATATATATACATATATATGTATGTATACATATGTATGTATATATATTATATGTATATTGATATATATGTATACATATATATTATATATACATATATATGTATGTATACATATATATGTATGTATACATATATATGTATGTATACACATACATATATATGTATATATAATATATATGTATACA